>NC_138558.1:58545206-59090206 GCF_964273705.1 Natrix helvetica | reverse complement strand
TCATTTCATCATCCTGTATCCTTCCAGTAGTAGTGCAGTCCTATATCTCTTGCCATTTGTGGTATTTGTATTCTAATTATTATTATTTTTTAAAGAATTTTTTAAATTTTTGGTTAAACAGACGAACACAACACAGAGGGGAAAAAAATCATCTTTCGTTACATATTGTAGAAGTGTGTCGATTGGTTACAAATAACTTTCGTGCATCTCTTCCACTGTCATTACTTATAGTTCATGTCACATTATATATTTTAAATCAAAAATCTTTATATATCTTACTATCAACATACCACGCTTCTCATTTGACTGTGGTTGTTTTAAAGTCCTTTTGCATGAAATAATCCAAAATTAAAAACACAATCACATAGTAGCATTTCATTAATTATTTCTAATATCATCTAATAACATTACCCCTTTATCGCATGTTCTAAGTAAAAATTAATTATGTTTCATAACAAGGTTTCTAATCCTCCTTTCCAAATCGCTGTTTACAATTTATATCCCAATTCCTTTTATTAAGCCGGTACATATATATATTGTTCACTGTATCCCTTGTCATTTCATTGTTATTGTTATAGTTATTATTTATTAACAGAAATTCATTTGTTAATTATATCAAATTTCCTCTCATCAAGCCAACACATGTATGTACCTGATTATCCTTATCAATTATTTATTTACCATAGCACTCTAGAGATTACTAAATTACTAATCACTAATTACGAAAATTAATTACTATTTTATTATCAACTTTCATATCTCAGCCTGTATCCTTCCAGCCTGTATCCTTCCAGTAATAATAATCCAGTAATTATTTCTTTTGTCATTTGTGGAATTGATCTATTTATTTCCTTAATAAAGTTTTTGTGGACTTCTCTCCACAGCTTGTTGCTTGTAGCATCACTTGAGTAATCTTAATGCCCTTCATCTGCTATTTTAATCAGCTTATATTTGGTTGTCAATCATGCTTCTGAAAATTTTCTCTCCTTAAATCCATCGTTTTTCCTCTTTTTTCTTCTTCCATGCCTTGAAATCTGGGGTAGAGTTCCTGTTGATCTAATTCCCTTTTCCATATTCCCCTTTCCCCACTTTCAACCACATTCACTCCACTGGTAAAGTAATCAGTTGTCTTGTCTTTATAATCATTTTCCCCTTCAATTTTTGGGACTCTGACCCCCATCACTTTTTGCTGTTATAAACTCTATTTTTTCCATCTTCTTCTCAATTCTCTCTGTTATTTCTAATACATTTTGAATTCCAGCCAAGATGTTTTGCAAAGTTATTTTTTTCTTTTGAATATTCTTCACTTATGACTACAATTGAAACATTTGTTAAGTACATTTTCTCTATGACTTTTCTTGCCACAGCTGTTAAGTGAATCACTGCAGTTGATAAGTTACGAACATGGTTGTTAAATGAATCTGGCTTCCCCTTTGAGTTTGTTTGTCAGAAGGTCGCCAAAAGGGATCACTTGACCCCAGGACACTGCAACCATCATAAATATGAATCAGTTGCTAAGAGTCTGAATTTTGATCATGTGACCATGGGGAAGCTGCAATGGTCATAAGTGTAAAAATGGTCATAAATCACTTTCTTCTGTGCTGTTGTAATTTCTAATGGTCACTAAGTGAATTGTTGTAAGTTGAGGACTACCTTTAATTAACTGATTATAATACAATGGAAAAAAGCATCTTTCTGGATCTTTACTGTTCAAATATATTTCTTTGAAACAGAAAGTTCATAATAAGTATATATTATCATCATATTTCAGTCTTAAAGTAATGGCAGTTACTGTAGCAGTATTCTGATCATTCATATATACATCAATTTCTTTAATATATTTTAAATTTTCTTTTATATTACTACCCTGTTTCTCTGAAAATAAGACCTCCCTGGATAATAAGCCCAATTGGGGGTTTTGAGCACATGCACTAAAATAAGCCCTCCCAGAAAATATTGCAATGCCGCAGCAGCCATGTGACCACACTTGCTGGCTACTGTACGTCAAAAATAAGACCTCCCCAAAAATAAGGCCAAGCGCTTATTTGGGGGTCAAAAGAAAATAAGACCCTGGCTGATTTTCGGGGAAACACGGTACTTTAAAGGTGCTTTTATAATGGAGTCCTACTTTACTTCTAGTTGGTCACATATAGGTTTTCACAACATATAATTCCTACTATGAGTACATTATATAGCAGAGTATGCATTAATCTGAGGCTTAAATCCTTGCAGAACATTTTGGCTTGAATCCCTCAAACTACACAGTTCATAAGTTATAGATGTATCCTGAGATAAATTCTGTGATTTTCTGATAGTTTTGTTAACTGTGCATGTCGAGATCAACTAGAATAGAGCTGGAAGGAACCTTGGAAGTCTTCTAGTCCAATCTCCTACTCAAGCAGGAGACCCTATATTATTTCAGATAGATGACTGTCCAGTCTTTTCTTAAAAATCTTCAATGATGAAGCACTTACAACTTCTGAAGGCAAGTTGTTCAACTGGTTAATTGTTCTCACTGTTAGGTAGCTTCTTCTTAATTCCAGCTTGCTTCTCTCCTTGATTAATTTCAATCCATTGTTTCTTGTCTTTCTTTCTGGTGCTTTGGAAAATAAATTGACCCCGTCTTCTTTGTGGCAGCCCCTCAAATAATGGAATGCTGCTATCATGTCTCTCTTAGTTCTTTTTTTCTCAAGACTGGCCATACCCATTTCCTGTAACCGTTCTTCATATGTTTTTATCTCCAGATCACTTAATCATCTTAGTTGCTCTTTGTACTTTTTTCAAAGTCTCAACATTTTTTTTTTTGTAATGTGGTGACCAAAACTGGATGAACTAGTCCAGGTGTGGTCTTTATAAAGCTCCATAAGCTTTATAAAGCGGGACTAATATTTCACATGATTTTGATTCTGTGGCTCTCTTTATACAACCAAGGATTGCAGTAGCTTTTTTGGCTACTGCCGCAGACTGCTGGATCATGTTTAAGTGCTCATACACTAGGATGCTACGGTTCCTCTCACAGTTACTGTTTTTGAGCCAGGTTTCATCTAATCTGTACTTGTACCTTTGGTTTTTCCTGCCTAGGTGTAAAACCTTGCTTCTGTCCACATTAAGTTTCATGTTGCTGGATAGGGCCCATTATTCAAATCCGTTAAGTCTTTTTGGATCTTGAGCCTATCTTCTGAGCTATTGCCTATTCCTGCCAGTTTGGTGTCATCTGCAAATTTGATGAGTTCCCCTTTGTTCCCTCATCTAAGTCATTTATGAAGATATTGAAAGAGTACTAGGCCTAAGGTACAACCTTGTAGTACCCCATTGCTTATTTTCTTCCATGTATACGTAAAACCATTAAGGACTACTCATTGAGTATGGTTTGCCTGCCAATTACAAATTCATTTGGTGGTGATGCTTTCTATCCTACATTTTTCTAGTTTGCCAAGAAGTAGGTTGTGGTCTACTTTGTCGAATGCCTTGCTGAAGTTTTAAGTATACTATATCCACAGCATTTCACTGGTCTACTAATTTAGTCACTCTGTCAAAGAATGAAATGAGGTAGGTTTGGCACGATCTGTTTTTAACAAACCCATGCTGGCTACTAGTTATAACTATTTGTTTCTAGATGTTCACAGATCTGTTTTTTGATTATATTTTCCAGTATTTTTCAAGGTATTGATGATAGGCTGATTGGTTTGTAGTTTCCTGAGTCTGGGGTTCTTTTTGGTTGTTGTTTTTTGAAGATGGGAACCACATCAGCTCTTTCCCAATCCTCTGGTAGTTCACCAGTGTTCCCAAGATTTTTTAAAGATATGATACAATGGTTCTGAGATAATATCTGCCAAGTCCTCTGGGATGCAATCCATCAGATCCTGGTGATTTATATTCATCAAGGTCAGACAGGTTTTCTGTAACCATTTTCTCGCTTATTTTAAGTTTTAGTTGCAGTCTGTCTTTTACAGTTTGGTAGGTTGGGCTATAATTTCTTTTTGTGTGAAGACTGATACAAAGAATGAATTAAACGGCTTTACTTTTTCTGTACTGCCTGTTACTTCCTTGCCATCTTCTCTTTTTAATGGACCGTTTCCTTGACTTTTTTCTTGTTATTTATATGTTGAAAGAAAAGTTTTTTTAAAATTATTATTGTCTTTGACTTTTGTTGCAAGTCTTTGTTCATTCTGAGTCTTTGCTTTCCTGACTTCATCTTTGCAGATTCAGGCTATCTGCTGATATTCTGCCTTCATTATGTGTCCCTCTTTCCATTTTTTTTTTTTTTTTTTGGTACTTATGCCCTTTGTCTTTCAGTTTATCAAGAGATATTTGTGCAATCATACTGGTTTCTTCTTGGATTTCTTGTTTTTCTTTTTCAGTAAGAACTGAAAAAGAAAACTTGTAGACTGTTTAGAAAACTTGCAGGTACTTGTGCTGCATCCCCCCCCCCCTTCCATTTGAGCCTTTTCCCTTATAAGGCACAGCAGAGCTGCCAATAAAGTCTCAACTTTTAAACAAGAGTAGAAGGAAACAGGAAACACATGCAGCCATCAGCAAACATAGATGAATAAAGCTCTGCAGCCATCAGCAAACATAGATGAATAAAAGAAAGTATTTTTTTCTTCTTCAAAGGGAAACAGCACCCAGAATCCCAGGGGAGAAAAACATGTTTGCTTTTTCCAATTTAATCAATATGTCAGCCTTTCAAAATATAATTTGTCAACTAGCTTGGGGATTCCGTGGTTAAGTGGAACCTGTTAAATGGTTGAATGGAATGCACTCTGTATGTTTTCCTGCTTTTTTATTCATTTCTTTTAATTTAAATTGGTTGCTTAATGGTTTTTATATATTCTTGATTATAGTATGTATGCCGCTTAGTAACTTTGTATGATTGATGGCTTTACAAATGTGATTGATTAAATACACAAGGTCTTTTGGCATTGAATTTGACCTCTGGCTAGCCTTGTAGATTTCTACAATGTTACTATTATGTATAAAAATTAATTGCAAAAAAGTAATTGTAATAGGTGTTACATGAAAAAAATATTTGGGGTGGATTGATAAAATACAGTTATGGACTAAAGTATTTCCTTCCTTGTTCTCCAGAACATTTGAGTTGCTGCTGATGAATTCTGGCAGCATACAGCTTAGAAATGGCCCTTTCATTTTGTTCGGGCAAAAAGTCCAAATCACATATGTAAACTTTCCTTTAGTTATTACAAATGAAGAGAATATGTGTATCTCAGGGTGGACTCTGCAGTTCTCTAAGCTTGGTTGTTTAGTTATTACACACCAAAAATATTCAATTAAATACACATTTCAGCTAAAAGAATACAAATGACCAGCTGTCTCCAAGGAGTATAAATCCTTCCATTCCCCACCATCCAGTCAGAGCTAAAGAAGCTTCTTGGATGAGAAGTGAAACATCTTCAAAGAGAAACAAGAAAGTCCAGTTCCCTCTTGAAATGCATCTTTGGGACAACCATGACCTGGGTGACTGAATCTCCATAAACTTTCAGCTCAGAGTTTTTAAAAAGTTCATCCTCCAATTGGCAAAAGGCAATTCAGGTTATGCATGTGGACACTGATGTATTCTAGAGATTGAACATGGGTCATGCAGGTTGACAGCAGGTACTGCTAGTTAATACTGTGCATGCCATCTCCCAAAAGGTTTCCATTGCATACTACAACGACACAGGTTTTGTGATGGCATAAATTGCTGTGGAATGTCAAATGCACTTCAATGGTCTGTTTCTAATTGAGCTTTTAATCTTGAAAACCAACATCAGTAGGCTTGAATGAGTTACTTGGCTTCCTTTCTGTTGGAGCAATAGTTTTTCTAAGACAAAATGAACTTTAGATTTATTTCTCCTTTAATTACAAGGAAGCAAAATAATTCTGCGCATTTGAATTGAGATGAAAAATGTATAACATAAACCTGGCTCTAATTTTAGAAGATTATTTTTAATATTAGCATTTTCATCACAGCATGGGGATTGAGCTGAGCTGTTACCACTTTATCTTCAAGTAAACTAATGTGTAAATATATTTTTCAGGATGCTTGGGAACCAGGTTATCCTTAAAAAGGGAGAGCTGTTATAATTGGTTTTCAGTAACCTATTTACTGGAAATTAGATTACATGTAATTATCCCAGGGTGAAGAAACTCTTCATCCCCATTAATATACTTATCTTATACACATTTTAATACCATCTCTCAGTAATGTACTTTTGCATTCATTGAAAATATAGGAGCACCTGTTACTGCTTTTGCATTTGCTGGCTAAACTGACCTGAAGGCATGTGGCTTGCTGTAGTCAGAAGAATGAAAACCATGTCACTTTGTGTCAGCAGAATGAAATATGGGATAGAGTATGGATGCAATAAATCATATGCCAGCAGCCATAACCTAAATAAAAGACAACATAAAATTTGTGTAGCCGTGAAGAAGAAATCATGCATCTGTGTAGAGGGTAGAACAGATAAGAATCCTATAACTACTTGTAACATAGTTAGCTTCATAACATTCTTCCTGTGGTTTTTGCTAGATTTCACATAAGGCTTTTTCTGAAAATGTTGGCAACTCTCATCAGAAAGTAGTTTATTCCACAATAGACTCTTAAGATACAACTCACTTAAAGTGGACTGTATGTTACAAATAAGAATGATTACCTATACACAAATAAAATGTTGATAAATTTAGATGGATGCTTACATATTTGAAGAGATATTTAAGCGTGTTTCTGTGTATATATATATTTCATGTACACACACACACACAGAGACACACGCACACACACACATCAATCAGTGGTGGGTTCTGGATCCCATTGCAATCGGTATAGTTGCAACGGGGCCCAGTGTCCTCCACATGAATGCGCGCAGCACACACGCTCAGCGTGCGCATGTGTCTTACCACCCAATGATGCCTCTGCAAGCCTCCGCGACACTCCAGCTGCTCGGTGGAGCGTCGTGCAGGTGCTGTACGCGCCATGCACGTGCGTGGAAGCGAAGGGTTTAAAGACAGATAAGGAGCGCAGGTGGGCAGGTGGGCAGGTGGGCCCTCCAAAGCACCGTACCGGAATTTATTTATTTATTTATTTCTTCGAATTTCTAGACCGCCCCCTCTCCCGAAAAGGACTCGGGGCGGTGTACAGTCCACACAACAAACAATAAGTATCAAATACAAATATAAATACAGATATAAATACACATAAGGAGGAGGTTAAAAATTTAAAAAGAACTGTACGGAAGAATATAAATCTGGTTCTAAAAACCCTAAAATCAGTTAAATTTAAAACTGTACCCTATAAATAACCAGGTAAGAATATGTTTCCAGGAGGTAACAGTTGTCACAATTATAATTATAATTATGCCAGACCAGCTAATCGAAACAGGTGAGTCTTCAATTTTTGTCGGAAGGAGCGGAAGTGTGTGGTGGTTCTGATATCGGGGGGGAGGTCATTCCAGAGGGTTGGGCCCATCACAGAGAAGGCCCTACTCCTTGGCGTCGCTCGCTGGCATTGCCTAGTGGACGGCACCTGGAGAAACCCCTCCCTGTGAGAGCGGATTGGCCGCAGGGATGTATGTGGGAGGATGCGATCCCGCAAGTAACTAGGTCCTGTGCCATGGAGCGCTTTAAGGATGGTAATCAGGACCTTGAAACGCACCCGAAAAACTACAGGTAGCCAGTGCAGCTCGCGCAGGAGAGGTGTTACATGGGAGAGTATCTAGAGCTCCCCATGACAACCCGCGCGGCCGCGTTCTGGACTAGCTGCAGTCTCCGGGCGCGTCCCAAGGGAAGCCCCATGTAGAGAGCGTTACAGTAGTCTAGGCGAGATGTCACCAGCGCATGAGTGACTGTGCGTAGGGCATCCCGATCCAGAAGGGGGCGCAATTGGCGCACCAGGCGAACCTGGTGGAACACCCCCCTTGCCACGGCTGCCACATGGTCATCCATTGACAGCCGGGCATCTAGGAGGACGCCCAAATTGCGCGCTCGTTCCACAGGGGGCAATTGCTCGCCCCCTATGGCCAGCGATGGGGTCAGCTGGCTGAACCGAGGTGCCGGTAGCCACAGCCACTCAGTCTTGGAGGGGTTGAGTTTGAGTCTGTTGTCCCCCATCCAGACCCCGACGGCTTCCAAACACCGGGACATCACTTCAATAGCCTCGTTGGGGTGGCTCGGGGTTGAAATGTACAGCTGAGTGTCGTCAGCGTACAGATGGTATTCAACCCCAAAACCACGGATGATCTCGCCCAGCGGCTTCACATATGTATTGAACAGAAGGGGCGAGAGGATCGACCCCTGCGGCACTCCACAAGAGAGTGGCCTCAGGGTCGATCTCTGCCCCCCCATCAACACATATTGCATCCGGCCGGAGAGGTAGGAGCCGAACCACCGCAAAACGGTGCCTCCGACTCCCATCCCCTCCAGCCGGCGCAGTAGGATACCATGGTCGATGGTATCAAAAGCCGCTGAGAGGTCTAATAGGACCAGGATAGAGGAATAACCTCTATCTCTGGCCCTCCAGAGATCATCGACCTCTGGTACCCGATGCTCCGGGCAAGCTCTGATATACCCATACCAGGGCGTACCGTCTGCAACCCACCATCTTTTCAGCTCACATTTTTCTAGTTGGGAATGATGAAATTCTATTTCCATGTACAAATTGTGTTCCTCAATAATACATGTAAGGTGAATCAGTAGGGCATTATTTTGCTATATGCTTGATTTTTGATTATACATGCACACATATGTATGTCTATGTGTGTCTGTGTATACCAGTGATGGCGAACCTATGGCACGCGTGCCACAGGTGGCACGCAGAGCCATTTGTCAGGGCATGCGAGGCGCTGCCCTGTCAGCTGGCCAGCGGGCATGCACGCGCTGGCCAGCTGAGTTCACCGTTTTTAAAAGCCATTTTTCGCCGTCCCCAGGCTCCAGAGGCTTTATAAGAGCCTGGGGAGGGCGAAAAGAGCCTTCCTGCCCCAGCTGGAGGCCCTCCGGAGGCTTCAAGGACCGTCCGGAGGCTTCCGGAGGGCCTCCGGGGGAGCGGGGGAGGCTCTTTTCGCCCTCCCCAGGCTCCTATAAAGCCTCTGGAGCCTGGGAAGGGCGGAAAAAGCACGTAAAAATGGGGGGGTTGTGCCTGTTGTGTGCGCATGTGCACTGGGGAGTCGCGCATTGCATTATGGGTGTGGCACGCCCGCACACGACCCCCCCTGCGCTTCCCCCCACTTGTGGCACGCGAGCCAAAAAAGGTTCGCTATCGCTGGTGTATACAGTATCTATGCATATTTTGTATGGCATTGTGTGTGAATGTGGGGATGAGTAGGAGACCTTTTTTACTGGTTTCATTGTGATAATACATAATTAAAATTTGAAAATTGAAGGCCGAAGTGTCTTCCTGGGTTTTTTCTTGTTGTATGTGGCATCTACTTAACTCAGAGATTGCACACATTAAAATGCAAACCTGAATATTTCTCTACTGAAATTCTGTCTGGTATGACATTTAAGCCTAGGAGTACCAACCATACATATTAGAAATAAATTCATGAAGTGAAATAGGAATTATTCAGTTTAATTGCATTTACAGTAGGACTTGAAGACTTGTGGCAAATATTTTGCTCCTTGGTAGAAAATTTAAAAATTAATCAATTTATACAATAGTGTTATCGTCACTTTGGAGATAGAATTAAATTCAGAAAAAAATGTTAAACAATATGAGTTTCAGACTACATAATAATTAAATTGCTTATATTATTATTACTAATTCACATATTTTTTTAAATTCCCACCCTTGATTTTTCCTATGATCTGTCTACTTTTGTTTTCACTATGCTCTTCAAATTCAGGGAGAGTAGTTTATAGCAGCTTTCTTGTTATATTGTCATTTCATGATTCTTCAATAAAACATATTCATGTATAATGCTCTTCATATAGAATTTTCCCATTTTATCATTTGTTCTTTCACGATTTCCTCTTCCATTTTATACTTCAGGAGAAATTTATATATTCTCCCTATCATCTTTCTATCTGAGCTTTGAATTATTTTATCCAATTTGTGTGGTTCTGTTTTGATGTCATATAATTTAGTATCATTATTGTGTTTAGTTTTGATTTGCAAGTAGGTTAGCCAGTCAACTTTCATGTTTTGTTCTGCCAATTCTTCATTTTTAAAAAAATTTCTCAGTCCCTCAATTAAGTCTCTCTATCTTAGCATTTTATTCATATCTATAAAATTTGGATGGATCATCCTTTCTGTCGGTGATAGCCCATTCGGGATTTTCACATAGTGGATTTTTTTTTTTTTGATTTTGAGACAATTTTGCAATAACACTCTTCTAATTAAATATTTTTGAAAGTATTTGTGCTTTTTATTTTTATCATCCCATAGGAATGTATGCCAGCCTGCTTGCAAATCATGGCCTTCTAAGGTCAAAATTCTTTAGCTCCATCTAATCCTTCGCCCATGTTATTGTTACTGCTAATGTGTATAATTCCCAATTTGGTTTCATGTATAATGCTCTTCATATAGAGTTTTCCCCCATTTTTCTAGGTTTGTGATAATAAAATACACTCATTTTCATTATTAGTTTTATTCTTTATTCTAAGGATTAAACCATTTGCAATGGGATTCTCTTTTTGTGGTAGAGCATTTGTAGAGATTCTTGAAAGTTGACTTACTTAAACGTTGGTCTTTTCTGTTGCATAATGTTTAATTTATTTAAACTTATTAGATTTTAAATCTTAGAAAACTTCTACATGCATAAAGGCTAGATGAATAACAACAATAACAATTTCAATTCTATGTAAAAAAATACAAAACTGTTTTATAAGTTACACAAAGTTTATAAAAATTAAATGCAAAATCATTCATGTTAACTACTGAATACTTTACTTACTTTTAAATACTTAAAAATCTAAGGAAAAATATGCTTTGTGTTTAACTAATCTTAAGAGATAAGGTGTTTTTTAGCACCTAATTCTTAAATACATTGCTTAAAAGTAATTCTTGCTCTCAAAACTCTTTTCTATGCTTCTGAAATAATTTGCATAAATATCAATTTTGGAAGCCAAGAGTACTTTTTAAATTGGAAATCGTTTCTCATTAATTCAGTGTGCTTATAATGTAAACTTTACTCTATGAAAAATGAACAAATACTAAAAGTGTTGTTTCTTAACTGTGTTGTCATAGGGTGAACATAATATTTAAATGCTGTATATTTGCTATAATTTTAATCTTAATACTGTATTTTGGAACTCCTTTTTTCTGGAAGGGGGAGAAAATTCATTACTTTTTATATCACATTGGTGCTAAGAAAAGCCTTTCTTAATGAGATAGGCCATCTTTTTCCATAACACCAGCCTAATTATCCTGTTTTGATATATATATATATATATATATATGCATTCCGTATAATGATGTCACTGAAACTTGTAATTATCTGGCTTGGATCACAAATTTTCTTAGCTTGTAAGCTTGGAAACAATTGAATTCAACATTATTTTTCTCAAAGTTGCTAACACAGCTTGAAAAGCAAAATGAGATTTAGTACATACACAGATAGGAAAGTGGGTGCTTTTTATATTTATTTGTAGTACAATTTCTATACCCAAGTAGTCCCAAAGGAAAGTTTTCAAGGAATTAGTGGACAAGCTCAATAAGATTCAAGAAGTCTTTTCTAGATAATTTTCTAAGCCAAAGAATAAATAAATTACATGACGGATACTGCAGATTCTATTATATGCTACATTTGGGTTTATAGTGAGGGGAAATATTTTCTTAGAAATCTGTTGTCATAAGTGCAAATCCTAGCATTCAGTGACCTATTTTTAGAATAAGCTAAGGGAATTCAACTGTACCAAAGAACAAACAGCCTTCACATAGATAAAACTTGCTATTTTTCTCAATATTTTTTAAAAAAGAAAAATGAAAGTCCCAAGGCATGTTTTTGCGCAAGACCCAAGGGGAACTATCAAATCATTTAATTATGAAGCTAATTAGATTATATGGGCCAATGACATCCTCTCTCTCTTGAATCTTTTGCATATATGTTATAAAAAGAATTCCTAAGATCCACAGGAAAACAAAATAAATGACTTCTTTAAAATGACTTTCCAAATGTATGCTTTGTTGGTAGCATAAGTAAATATTCATTGGGGTATGCATTAAATGGAAAAAAAGGCTCATCCCAGAATGGTATACTTTATCTAGAACAATTGATCAGTGGAACAACTTGCCTACAGAAGTTGTGAATGCTGAAACACTGGTAGTTTTTAAGAAGAGCTTGCACAACCATTTGTCTGAAGTAGTGTAGGGTTTCCTGCCTGAGCAGAGGCTTAGACTAAAAGACCTCCAAGGTCCCTTCCAACTCTGTTATTCTATTCTATGTCGTATATTTGGTCCAGCCAATATAGAGCTGCATTTTTATTTATTTTTATTTTTGAGCTGCCAAAGGACAGAAAAATCATCCACAAAGAACCCAAACCAACAGCATTTTCACAGACAATCAGATTCTGTTAGCAGGCACTGCAGTTGCTGGTTCTACACTGTGCCTGTCAGATTGCCCTTCAGTTTGATCTACTACCCATGATCATGAAACCATGTTGGTTAAGATGCTGTGCTTATTAGTGGTATGGATGTCTAAACAAACAAAGAAACAAACAAATTGAGCACCCTGCTACTAACAGCAAACATTTGTTCCCGGAGTAACCCATACAGTTAGATTATTGTCTGCTTCATAAGGATGGTAGTACTAGAAATATGGTAGCAGTAACATCTGAAGACACCCAAAGTGTGAAGGAGCAAAACCAGCACTGTGCTATTGCAATGAAAGCCCATCTTATTTGTAGATGTGACATTGCACACATGCCCAATGAGATGGACTCTGCAGAATGGCTTTGTAAGCTATTTTGTAAGCTATATTTGTAAGCTTTTTTGCAATCTTGTATCCTTCACCATGAAGAAGGATTGGTTGTGGAAAGCCATCATCTGCATCACAGGTGACTTCAAGCCTTCACTGACAACCAGTCCTTGAAAGCTGCTTTATGCACATGAAACAAGATCTACATGGTTTGAAGTGATTGTATGTTATACTACCTCCAGGCTTGCAGTGTGTTCTGATTCATGAAAACAAGCAGTCTGCTGGAATCTTTGGCTTATCGCCACCACCGCCACCAGCAATGATGGCCTTACAGCTGTGTGACAAAAGTCCTGCACACTTTCAGTTTTAAGCTGTATTTACATGTTTAATCAACTTTTCATTCCTAGAAACCACGCAAAATTCATATTTTGATGAAAATTCTGTAGTCGGATTGAGATGCATAATTTTTATTAATATAGCCAAAGTCTTTTTAAGGTTTTGAATGAGTATATGTGCTAAAACAAACCCAACTTGAATTTTTGAGAATGTTAGGATCGAAAGTAGCCAATCAGCAGCGAGCTTTGTCTGACCAATCAAAATGCACAGAGGCTAAATCTATGAGCCAATAAATGTTGTCACACTCTCTGAAAGCATCGAGAAATTTAATTTAGCTCTGGCTGCGGGCAAGGATGAAGGCCTTTGCTTTCACCAATACTGAGCAATGGCATCGCATCATTGTGCTTCATGAAGAGGGTTACTCCTGTACAGAAATAGCCAAGAGAGTGAAATGCCATTGCACCACATTGAGCAGAGTGGTTGAAAAATACCAAATAACTGGTTTAGTTGATGACAGGCTCCACTCTGGAAGACCAAGAAAGTCAACAAAACATCAAGATCAGGCTCTGCAACGCATTTCAATGACTGACAGGAAGCTCACTTCATCTCAGATTATAAGAATTTGGGGTGAAACATGTGGTGTAAAAGTGTGCACAAGCACAGTGCATCGCAGACTGCTTTCCAGAGGGCTCAAAGGCTGCAGGGCTCGAAGATGTTCACAGCTCACAGATGCTCACCGCTCTCGTCAACGAGTGTGGGCCAAGAAATATGCCAAGTGGACCAACGAACAGTGGGCCGAGGTCATCTTCAGTGATGAGAGCAATTTCTACTTGACTAAGAATCAGTGCAATAAGTGTGTCAGAAGATTTCCAGCTGAAGAATTTAGGCCGTACTGCTTGAATCTATCTGTGAAGCATCCATTGCATGTGATGATCTGGGGTTGTATCGCTGGTTCTGGTATTCGTCGGATACAAATCATGAATCAAGGGAATCAAGAAATCCAAGCGGTATGTTGAAGCCCTGGAAAAAAATTCTTTTCAATTCTTTATTTGGAATTAGATCAAACTCCACACCAGTTAAATTCAGTAAATCAATCCTATTTTATACTCTCCAACCTTGTCTTACAGCCAGATATTAAACTGGTTAATATCTGTCTTCCTATTCATATTTTAAAATTACTTAATCATTTGTCAGATCTGGTCAAATCTCTGGTCAAACGTAGACATATGACTGCTACTTACAATAGAAGACAGACATGTATTGACAGAGTTAGAGAAATTTCCTAAGAATAGCTATAATCGCTACTGGATTTTTTCTCTGAGATCCCATTATAATTTCAAAAGCCAATTGCCATATTTCAGAAAGCTTTAATACATTTTGTTCTTTCAGTCCTTTGGAGCTTGGCTAATTAAAATTTTAAGTTAAAATAATTCAGCTACTCGATGTTTTCCATATATTGTATAAGCTAATTTTAATGATTGACATACTTTTATAACCATTTCTGAATGATAGTTCTTTTCCTGTATAGCAGCACAAGAAAATAAAAATCTTTATTTCAGTCATGGACCAACATAAAATACAAGAAAAAGTTATACCCATTTTAATACGGGTGATCTCCAGGTTAAGAGGATTTTCTTTAGCGAACGTTCGAAGTTATGTGATAAGTGTCCCCTAGCATTTACGAAGAACTCCTGCAATTAGGAATATTGCATCATCACGGCAGTGGTTCGCCCTTACGAATGACCGCAGAGGTTCTGCAACATTTGGCGTACATATTCCCCTGCTCCCGGCTGGGTCTTCACAGGCACTTTGTCTGTGGAGACTCACTCACTTTGCAATGATCTCTCTGTCATGGTTTCTTTGCCTGCTTCATTGCTTCAGACTCTTGGTGCATTCACAGAGAACAGAGGCCTAAGGTTCCACGAGATCATGCGAGATCAGTAGTGTGAGATCTCATGCTACTGATCTCATACGGTCTCTATTCTCTGTGAATTAATGCCTGGACATTTGCAAACAGAGGGAAGCTTTAGTCCTTCAGTCCTTCCCTCTGTTGGCCGTTTCCTAGCCGAAGCCTGCAGGGAGATTGCGTTCCAGTAGGCTTTGGCAGCCCTTTGCAAAAAGCCTTTATTGGCACCAGTAGCGCTTGCGAGGGGCGGACACCTCCGTCTGAAGCTCTGTTCCTATCAGCAAAGGCTTTTTGGAAAGCGCTGCCGAAGCCTACAGGCTTACAATCCTCAAGTGCTTTGCATTTTTGCTTCATTTTTGTTTCACCTTTTCCTTTCTGAACATCACATTGGATAAACATGTAGGCACTTCTAAAGACTTCCCAAAAACTCTGGGCCCCTTTTCTAACCTCCTTTTTTGTTGCCAGAAGCCTTGACAAACAAATCTCTGGCGAGCTATTGAAACATTAACATAGCTCTATAAAATTCTTAATATCATTACTAATACTATGGACTAAAGACGGGCACTATGGAAGTCACAAAAAGAATGTAAAAACAGAAAAAGATAAAAATTAAAAAGGACTTCTCAGTAACCTATGCAGTGATCTGTTTGCTAATTTTAGTTGCTGGCAGGCAAAATCTAATGATTATAAATAGTTCCTGAGTAGTCTGAGAGGATAACATCAACAAAAAAACTTTTGACCTATAATATGTGTCAATAAAGGAAGGACGAAAGTTTATTTAATGACACTGGTAAACAGGAAAAGAGTAAAAGCTTATGCATGATGGTCAATACCATTGATGTTACATTAACAGGTTTTTGTACAAATGAGGACTTTGGTAAATTTCTCCTTAAGACTTTCAGAGGTAAAAGATCAAGTCTGCCTCTGAAAAAGTCTGTTTGCTGTGCAGCCAAGATTGAAGTAATCAAGTATCTTCCCAGTTCCCAGGTGAACAAGTTGTGAAAACTCTTTACATAGTTTGAAATATGACTGACCTCATTCTGCAATTCTGCTTCAAAGACCCCATCTTTAATTATACTTTTGGCTGAGTGCTTTCCAAAAGGATCAATTGTTCAAGCAGTAACTTTCGCCAAAATTGCACGTTGCCATGAAGATATAAATTGATGCCCCAAATCTATCAGTATAGATGGAAAACAGTAGCATTTGAAATAATAGATAAATGTTAATAGCCGTGCCCCTCAGCTTCATTTTTGTTTCACCTTTTCCTTTCTAAACATCACATTGGATAAACATGTAGGCACTTCTAAAGACTTCCCAAAAACTTTTTTTTATGGCTTCAAGTGGTTTGTAGTGAAGGATTTATTCAACTGAGTGTCCTATAACATTTTGGCCATTTAACACTTTTCTGTAAAAGGTTTTGGGTTGCTTGTATGCATTCCCTACATTTGTCTGAAAATAATTCATAGAACTTGCTGTACTCATTTTGTAATGTAACATGTTCAATGTGCGTCTTCTAGACCCCTGTAAATTGACACCCTCAATACCTAAAATCGTTACTCTATTTTCCTTACCTTCAAGGGTCCATTTGAATATTTTGCATTGGTTTGTAAATAAACCACGAGTGTAGTTTTCCACTCCTTAATTACCAGTAGGTTTTCTTTGTAGAAATGACTAAAAGCAGTGAGTGCTCACTTTACCTGGCTGGATTAATGCAGACTGATTTAAGAAGGCGAGAAAAAAACTAAGGAAGTAGATAGACCTCTATAGTTTTCCTGACATCATTAAATCTTTGTCTTGCTTTCTCTTCAAAATGAAGGCACGCCTAACTGAAATTGAATACATGTTGTATCAAATCATGAGTCTTTCAAATCATGACTCATATCTTTTGCTGATCCTTTCATTTGTGTTAAGGAAAGTAAGAGACAGTTTGTATAAAGTAAAAGATAAAGGATCCCTGTGGATTTTACTCTGCTAGTTGTTGCTAACTATAGGGACTGTTGCTCCTCTCCATTTCAAGGCAATTGAGCCCAGTATTGTCCGAAGATATTTCCACAGTCATGTGGCCAGCATGACATCATGGAGTGCTGTTACCTTCCCACTGAAATGGTACCTATTTATCTACTTGCATTTGCATGCCTTCAAACTGCTAGGGGGAAGGATGGGAGTTCACTCCATGTGGAGGTCTTGAACCTTGGCTGCTGGATAGAGAGAGAGGGGGGGACAGGGGAAATGTGTGTGTGTGTGTGTGTGTGTGTGTGTGTGTGTACACTCCCAGTCTCTCAGTTTCTAGCTCAGTGCTTTAACCAGTACATCAAACTACTAGCTCTCTTTTAAGGCAAATATTTAAGATTTTTAAATCTTAAATCGTTATTTTTGTTAACCTCTCACCAATTGACAGTTAGATACTGGAATGCAAGATAATCTAATTAAATAGTTGGGCCCACTCTGAATTCCATCCCTGCCCATCTCGAATTCTTTAATTAGTCCAGATACAACAGCGTAAAGTGGTATCTTGTGTCTAAAAAATAGAACAGATGTTAACTTTGCTATATATGACAATCATATTTCATACTAGAGATGGTTTACCTAAATATATTTAAGGGCAGAACATAACTTTTAAAGATTAGATAGGTTAATTCTTAATCACAAAGTCACTCGCAATTTTGTGTGGTAACAGCATGTAAAGATTGGCTGTTGTACTAACACTATATTGTTAAGTACAAATCATCTTAATATTTTAATCAGTTGGTACACATTTCACAAATGCAACACTATTTAAAATCCTTAAATTCCTGTATATTGTATAATGTATGGTATCTATTTTTTTTCCCGAGAGTGGAATTTGGAATACCAAGATTTTCTATTAACATGTACACGCTGGCCAGCTGAGTTCAGCCTTTTTTAAAGCCATTTTTTTGCCCTCCCCAGGCTCCAGAGGCTTTATAGGAGCCCGGGGAGGGTAAAAACAGTCTCCCCCCCCGGAGGCCCTCCAGAGGTTTCAGGAGCTTTCCTGAAGCCTCCAGAAATAAAAAAACCGTCCCTACGGGCAAACTGGATGTTTGGGAACGGACGTCCGGTTTGCTCGTAGGGCTGGTTTAAGCCCTCCGGGGCCTTCAGGGACCTTCAGGAGGCTTCCCTGAGGCTGCAGAGAATGAAAAATGACCCAATGGACAAACCGTAAGTACGAACAAATCGGAAGTCTGTTCCCGAACTTCCGCGTTGCCCGTAGGGCCAGTGTTTTGCACTCCGAAGGCTTCAGAGAACCTCCTGAAGCCTCCAGGGGGGCGGGCGAGGCTGTTTTTGCCCTCCCCAGGCTCCTATAAAGCCTCTGGAGCCTTGGGAGGGTGAAAAAAGCATGCAGAAATGGGGGGGAGTGCCTGTCGTGTGCATGTGCACTGTGGGGGTCGCACATTGCATTATGGCACGCCCGCGCACGACCCCTCTGCGCTCCCCCCGCTTATGGCACACAAGCTGAACTAGTTTATATTTTTGACGGGTGCAGTGTCCTTGGGTCATGAAATTACATTTTGTGACCTGACAAGCAAGGTCAATAGGGAAGCAAGATACATTTAACAACCGTGTTGCTAACTTAACAACTGTAGTGATTCACTTAACAGCTGTGGCAAAAAAGGCCATAAAATGTGACAAAACTCAATGAACTCTATCACTTAGCAATGGAAAGTTTGGGCTCAGTTGTGGTCGTAAGCATAGGACTACTTATGTTGTGGGAAGGAATTGCTATTTATGAAGTTATCCATGCTCTCTTTACATAAAAAGTGTATATGTGTACATCAGAGGCGGTATTCTGCAGGTTTGCCCCACTTATGGTGGAACCAATAGTGGCAGTGGCGGGAGGCTCCACCCACCCACCCACCCTGACGTCATCATGGACACTCTGCACATGCCCACACTCCTGGTTCCAAACCAGTAGTGAAAATAAGAGGATTTCATGCCTGGTGTACATCTATGCTAGAGCATAAATTTCATAAGCAAAAAACTGCTAATTCTTTCTGTGTTCCCTATGTTGTTATGATATGAATTCAAGCAATCTATTGCCTGACAAAAGTCTACATTGATAGATTTTCAATGTACAATAACGTAGCTTAATAATTACACAATACATATATTTTAACCCTAAATGTACTAGTATCCAAAACATTTTTGGATACTAGTACATTTAGGGTTAAAATATATGTATTGTGTAATTATTGAACTACGTTATTGTACATTGAAAATCTATCAATGTAGACTTTTGTCAGGCAATAGATTGCTTGAATTCATAAACATTTTTGTTCCTTTATTCCAGATGGAGTCTTTCAAATCTCACCCACTTACCATGTATCATTATATTTGTCTAGATACAAGCATGTTTAATTCTGGATTTGGATCAATATGACATTAGTTTTGGATAAACTAATGGACAAAAATACACTTTTCAATATTAAATTTAAACATCTTGGTTTCTTTCATGAATGATGGTAATAATGTAAAGAACTTTTTTTTTTCTAGGGCAATATAATTAGCTTTATGCTCTGTTTATTTCCCTTGTTTCGATGGAGAATACTTTCCAATGTTAATGTACAATGTTATAATATGTATAACATTATAATAAATATTTAAAATGCTGACATTTACAATAAATGCTAACACGTCCCTGTCAGTATTTGAATATCCTAAACAAAAGAACAATGAATATGATTATACATGAAAATGCCAGCCATCTCCAGAAATGTTGAATACTAGCGTATACTGGAATTCATTATACTTTTTTGTGGTTTGCTGTTTAACATCTTGTGTTCCACATTTCAATATCAAAAACCTCAAATCAGACTTCTAGCAGTTTAGAAAGGTAACAAATGTATGTTAATTCACAAATTAATTGCACAGATTAAAATAATACCAACAAATATATAAACTTCATCAACAGAGAAATAAGCCAGTGTCCTGCAATAACTGGAATGCAAAGACTAAGGAAGAGATAAAGACAGTCAGAACTTAAATAGTACTATTAAGTAGCATTGTTAAGTAACAATAGTAGCAATATAAGGAAGTTCCATTACGTTTCCCAATGTGTTACGTTTCTGAACGCATAGATGCATAGAGCAATGCTACCAATAAGGAATACTCATTTATTAACATAAATTAATCTTGGGAATGATAGGCAGGCAGGGAGGCAGATAGACAGAAAATGAAGAGATTGGAAAAGTCTTCATTGAGTATATCCAATTCCTTCTGATTCCTATTGATCGTAATTCCAGAAGCAGATGTTGCTGTTGGTGGGAGATTTTGAGTAATTTGTAGAATGTGCTCAAAGCACTAAAACCTACAGTTCAGAGAAGCATTTCCTTCCTCATCCTCCCAGCAGCATTTTTACATGTGGATAAGTCAAATGCCTTGCTCTGTTATACTCATTTCTCATAAATCCTTACTTGACTGGTGATATAAATATCTGAGTAATAAGACTGAATAGTGTCAAGTAGAGAAACATACTTGGGAGGTAGTGAATTGAGGTCAGGCATGTCAGGGGAAAAAACGCCTGAGATCTGAGATCAATGGATCGGGCTGATTCCCTTCCGCATATCTTTTGAGATATTAAGAAAATAAAATAAAATAAAAGTCTTTGACAAGTATTCTAATTAATAAACAAACTTTAATAAAAGTAAATAAAAGTAAAATAAACTAATTGTTACATTTTGATAATGAAAGCTCCGTCTGCCAGCTCTGCTTGGCAGCCGGACAAAGAAGAAAGGAATTTTGGAATGTGTAACGCATGCGCAATAAATCACTTTCAGATAACATTTTGTTTTATGACCGGCGCAATAAAGCTTTCTTAGTTTAACTCTTGAATGTCAGTTCATGCCTAGCAAACTTTTTAACATCGTGACACCCCTTCTTTTGCTAGTCTGGGCTGACGTCATCAAATCATCAATTAAGGCACATCTTCTTTCGCAGATACTCGTGTTGATTTGCGGCAAGTGGTTTGTTAAGCATGTCTGCGATCTGATCATGTGTAGAAACATATTGCAATTTAACAAAACCTTGCTTAACTAATTGCTTTGTGTTTTGATAACGAATGTCAATGTGTCTGGACCTAGAACCTGTAAAATGTGACTCAGAAATATAAACCACAGATACATTATCTTCCATCACGGTGATTGGTCGAATCGGACGTGTCCAGATATCTGTGATCAAAGCATCAAACCACGTTAGAGAATTACAAGCATCTGAAACACAAGCATATTCAGCTTCAGTAGATGAACATGAAACAAAACTCTGTTTTCTCACTTGCCAGTAAACAGGACAACCATTTAGGAACATCATGTAACCAGAAGTGCTTTTGCGTGACTTCTTGTCGCTCGCCCAGTCGGAATCAGAAAAACAAATCAACTTTGGTTGATCAGTGTGTGTTGGTTCTAGCAATAACTTCATGTGCTTAGTGTGTTTCAGGTATTTCAACAACTTCTTAATGCATGACCAATGAAATTGTGTTGCCTTACCTACGTGTCGTGATAAAAGATTAACACTAAGTGCGATGTCAGGTCTGGTCCAACTACTAATGTATAATAGTGAACCAATGACTGAACGATAAAGTGTTTGATCCTCGAACTCAGGACTTGGTTCATGTGTTAAGTTGTGAAAATCTGTTTGCATGGGTGTCTTTGTTGTGCTAGCATCTTTCATGTTGCAATGATGTAGAATGTGGTCAATTTTCTCTTCTTGTGAAAGACTAAACCCCTTCTGTGTCTTTTCAATTTGAACACCTAAATAAGTGCTAATGTGTCCTAAAGATTTTAGTGTGAAGTACCTCTGCAAACTTTTGGCAAAAATCTCACTCATTTTCTTATTTGGACCAATATAAACAATATCATCAACATAAACAAGAATTATCTCATATGCATTGTTAGATCTTTTTGTGAACACGCATTCATCAGTTTCGGACTTAATAAAGCCCATTGAATTTAGTTTGTCAGTAAGACATAAATACCACATTAAACCTGACTGTTTCAGACCATAAAGACTTTTGTTCAGGAACCAGGTATCCCCTTCTTGCTTTCGGAATCCTGGAGGGCTTCTCACGTAGATCTCTTCATCTAGGTCTGCATGTAGATAAGCTGTGTCCACATCAAATTGAAAAACTTCTAAACCAAGAATAGTTGCAGTGGTTAAAGCAATTTTTACACTTTCAGTTCTGACTGTTGGTGAGTAAGTGTTTGTGTAGTCCTCAGGATAACGTTGAGCGAAACCCTGAGCTACCAGTCTGGCTTTGTATAAAGACTCACCATTTGGTTTCTTCTTGATTCTGTAGACCCATCGGGTGCCAATGACTTTCTTGTTTGCTGGAGGTTTTGCAGGTGTGAATACATTAAGTTTCTTTAAACTGTCCATTTCATCCTGCATTGCATCATACCACTTGTCTTGTTCTGAATCAGGAAGCTGTTTGATTTGTGTGAATGTCTCTGGAGGAAGAGTAACGTTGCAAATCAAAGGTAATGGTGTTTTTGTCAGTTGCCATGAATAACGTTGTGGAGGGATTCCTTTTGTGGCCCTCTTGGAGCGTCTAGGAACATCAGTCCAGTCTTCTTCTTCATCATCATCATCATCCTCGTCCTCACGTTCGTCGCTAGCATCAGCATCTGCGGCTTGCGAAGACGGAACATCAGGTTGTGAAGAACTGGTAGAAGGAATATCTGCCTGCGAATTGTCATCAGGCTGCGTGGCATCTGGAACACCATCTCCAGGAAAATAAACTTCAGGATCATTGGAATGAATCCTGGACCAGTCAATATCTTCCTCAAAATTAGCAGATTGTGAAATGACAATCGCATGTTTAGTATCGATAAATTTGTACCATTTTGAATTATCATCAATACCCATAAATCTCAGTCTCTTTGCTACTGTACCTCCCTTTCTTCTTTGACTTAAGGGAGTGTTCACCATAGCATATGAACCAAAAATGTGGAGGTTCTTGAGATTAGGCTTGTAGCCATACAGCATGTAGAAAGGAGTTTGATTGATTACACTGCTCCAAGTACGGTTGACAATGTAATTTGCATACTTGATTGCTTCACCCCAGTATGTGTTACTGAGATTGGCATCTTCTAGAAGACAACGCATCATGGTTTGTAGAACCCCTTGTCTTCTTTCTACGACTCCGTTATGAGCCGGTGTATATGGAGCAGATGTCTGATGAAGAATTCCATTCTTACGCATCCAGTCCTGGAAACGCTGAGACATGAATTCTGCACCACGGTCACTCTGGATTCTGGCGATGCGAACTTGGTATTGTGTAGAAACAAACGCTGCAAAGTCTTTAAAGATCTGAAAGGTCTCAGATTTCTCTCTCATAGGATATACAAATCCATATCTAGAATGATTATCTACAATTGTTAAAAAATACTTTCTGCCACCAAGTGTTGGTGGGAAAGAACCCACTATGTCAGTGTGTACCAAATCAAAAATGCGTGTTGACAGGCGTGTAGCGTGTTTGGGAATTGCAGCCGCCTTGGATTTAGCCTTTTTGCAAACCGCACAATCCAAAAACACCTTACACCCCTTTAGATCCAAACCTTTTGCGAACTCCGGCATCTTTCTAAGAACACGGAAACTGGCATGCCCCAATCTTCTGTGCCACTTGTGAATACACCTGGAATGCAAAGGTTTACCAGTTAGTGAATTCTCAACATTAACAGTTTCATGAGGACCCTCAGGCTTGCTCTGAGCAATTTGTTTTTGTTTTCTCTGTTTGTTGGCTTTAGGAGCCTTTGGCACAGTAACGTTTTCTCTCTCTGGGACAACTCTCTCTGGGTGTACGTTGTGCCTTTTTGGAGTTTGCATACTTGCCTGTGCTTGCCCTTTAGGCTTTGGCTTTAAGTAATAAACACCACCAATCAGCATGGTTTCAGCAACAATATCACCATCTTTAACTTAGTAACTTGCTTTTTCGAGGTGGTGAACCTGGAACTTTAAATCTCTAGACAAGTGACTTTGACTAAGCAAATTACTGGTTGCTGAAGGTATATAATAAACATCAGGGATGTGTGTATCAAGTTCTTCAATGTAAACAGTTCCTTTTCCCATAACCTTGCAAGTGTGGTTGGTGAAGGAATACAGTTCTCGATACTCGGGCTCTGGTTCGCCCATCTCTGTGAAAAGTTCCCTTCGTGCACAGCTGCTCCACTATCTAAAGTCCACAAAAGACGTCTGTCGAACTTTGGATCAGGTTGTGGAACGTTGGTTATGGCCAGTGTCACAAGTGGAGCTTGTGGATCACGCCTTGGACCACGACGACCTTGTCTTCCGCCTCTACCTCTGCCTCTGGAATCTGTTCCTCTGGGCTGGTACGTGGCGGGAGCTGGAACTCGTTGGGGACAATCCCGGGTGTCATGTCCCACACGGTTGCAGGTGTAGCATTTTGGCATCCTTGGAGCGTAGCCTCTTCCTTGGAAGGGACGTCTGGCTGGAGCCTTTGATGCTGGAGGTCGTTGCAGATGTGGTGTAGCTAACCTGATAGCTTCATCTTCCACTAAAAGTCTGCAAACGTGGTTAACTGTGCGTTGAGCAATAGGCACGTAGTTAATCTTTGCAACAGCATTTTTCCATTCATAATTCAATGAGTTAATGATGATGCTAATCATTTGGATATCATCGATTACATGGCCATTTTGTCTCAATTCACTTCTCATTCTTTTCAGTTTGGTCAAATGTCCACCAATTCGTTCACCAGGTTTCAACTTCGAACCATGGAACTCAGACATGAGCAAACATGAAGATTCAATTGAAACAGGCCTGTAGCAATCTTCCAAAATAGCCCAAATTTCTTGGGCAGTTGCATCAGGTGGAAAGATACCTTGGATCTCAATTTCCATTGACATGAGCAAAGTCGTGATTGCTCTGTTTTCGAGGTCTCTCATTGCAGGTGTCCAGGGTTGAGGAGGAGGATTAAAAATCATGGAATGTGTGCCTTCTCTTCGAAGCAAGAGCGCAATTTCACTGACCCAGGCTTTATAATTCTCTCCTGACTCCTTTAATTTGGACTCACCAGTCAAGGGGGTGACTGTGAATACCTGCTGAGGAATGTGCATCGGAACAATTTGTTGATCTGGTTGCAAAGCTGGTTGTTGAACCAGGGGATGCTGGGGTTGCATCATTGGCCTTTGCGTGGCAACATCAAATTGGCTTCCTCGAATTCGCCTTTGGCTTTGCCTTTTTCCATCTAGGGAGGATTCCACACCGCCAGGTGGTGTTGAAGACTTAACCTTTGGAGGCAAAGTTTTGGCTTCTAAAGAACTCATAGGTAAATCTCTAAAGCTTTGATGAAACTGCATCATCTTTTGCTCTAATAATTTTTCTCCGCCAGCAGATGGCAGTGCAGCTTCACTTCTTGGCTGCAGCCCTCTATACATGGCCGGAAGTTCAATGGGCTCAAAGGGACCACGTGACCTCGGTGACGTGTACATGTCTCTTTGTTCTAATTGACCAATGAACTCTGTGGGGTGTGTCTTAGGCTGTTGTTTTGAAGAAAAGATGGCGTCCTCAGACATTTTGGGAGTGGGGGAGCTCCTCCTACTTCTCTTCATCTCCTCAAAGCACTCTCTCGCGTCCCTAGCATATTTTTCAAACAGCTTTAATCGATATAGATAGCTTTGCATTTCTTCCTCATCATCTGGGAAGATTTCATAAACTTTGCTTTCTGCGTGGGAGGATTTTTTCTCTGCCGGCAGTTGCCGTTTAGACTTTTGCCGTTCATTAATTGTATCTTGATAATGAGGGAGATTTACTGACCTCAGTCCGTAGATCTTGCCTTCTGTAGCTCCTTCCCCCACATCTGGCTCGGCACTTTGTTGCTCCTGGAATACGTTTGAAGGTTCTTGTTTCTCTGTGTCTGAGGAAATAGATTCTTTCAAGCGCTTTCCATGTCCGCGTTTTTTTCTTTTCTTTCTCTTCTTCGACATGGCTAATTAGCCTTAGTCGGTTATCTTTAGATAGCATGAAGGGAAAATGCAGCCATAAATTGTAGCCATCTCAGCTGGTATCATCAAACCATCCTCTGCTACCAAGTTGTCAGGGGAAAAAACGCCTGAGATCTGAGATCAATGGATCGGGCTGATTCCCTTCCGCATATCTTTTGAGATATTAAGAAAATAAAATAAAATAAAAGTCTTTGACAAGTATTCTAATTAATAAACAAACTTTAATAAAAGTAAATAAAAGTAAAATAAACTAATTGTTACATTTTGATAATGAAAGCTCCGTCTGCCAGCTCTGCTTGGCAGCCGGACAAAGAAGAAAGGAATTTTGGAATGTGTAACGCATGCGCAATAAATCACTTTCAGATAACATTTTGTTTTATGACCTGCGCAATAAAGCTGTCTTAGTTTAACTCTTGAATGTCAGTTCATGCCTAGCAAACTTTTTAACATCGTGACAAGGCAGACATGGGCTGTTCAGGCGAATGAAGTCAGTGCTGTTGGCTCTGCAGAGCAACCATTTGCTACATGAAAAGAATGAAGCTTATGTGCATCCAAGGGCTATTTCACTGAGTTCCAACCCAGAACTTGGAGAAGGGGGCTTATATAAGTAAATGTGGCTTTGGAAAGTGAGCTAGATGGGAGAAAGTCTCAAAAGTCATTCTGGTGTCCTTTGCATTTTGCTAGCCCTGACTCCCATGTGGCAGAGCAAGAAGAGAATTCATATTTCCAAATCTTTTAAGATATATAAAATATATGCTAAAGGTGATAAGTAAAGAAAAAATGTGCGCTGTAATGATACACAACATGTTTTAATGTCTATCTTTATAGAAAGATCCTTGGAAAAATGCTATGTTGTATGTTTCAATATATTAGTATACTTCTATCATGGGTGTGAGTACTGAGTAACATATGGGAATGGAAAATAATAACTATTGAGAAATACTATTAAAAGAATAGGTAATTTAGAGAACATATGATCTTTTGCATATCGGAAAAATAGAGAAATAACCTCTTGGGCGATACTGTGCTACTCTAAAATTGGTCTCTCTTTGATAGTTCAGGATTGGCTTACAGATCTAATATGGTGGTCAAATGCAAATTGCAACTGGATTGTTCTTTTTTGAAAGATATGCTAGAGCAGGGGTGTCAAACTCGATTTCATTGAGGGCTGCATCAGGGTTGTGTTTGACCTTGGGGGGCAAGGGTGGGCATGGTCAGTTTGACATCACTTGTGTCAGGGTGTGGTGGCGCAAGCACTTGGCTAGTGAAAACGGCCTCTCGAGCTTTGTTTTCGGCCGTGACGGCATCTTGCAACCCTCTGCCAGCAAAAACGGGACTTGGGAGGCTGTGTGCTCTGTTTTCACTGGCAGAGACATTGTGGGCCAGTCCTTTGATGTTTCCAGGGCAGGCCCATGGACCAGATCTAAGCACCCCATGGGCTGGATCCAGCCCCCGGGCCTTGAGTTTGACACCCCTGTGTTAAGAGGGAATGTAATTTTACATAACCTTATATACCCATATATCTAGTTAGGTGGCCTAATGTTCAAGTTACTTTCAACTCCTAGGATAGATAGATAGATGATAGATAGATAGATAGATAGATAGATAGATAGATAGATAGATAGATAGATAGATAGATGATAGATAGATGATGATGATGATGATGATGATGATGATGATAGATAGATAGATGATAGATAGATAGATAGATGATAGATAGATAGATAGATAGATAGATGATAGATAGATAGATAGATAGATAGAGATAGATAGATACATGATAGACAGATAGATAGATGATAGATAGATAGATAGATAATAGATAGATAGATAGATAGATAGAGAGAGAGATAGATAGATAGATAGATAGATAGAGATAGATAGATAGATAGATAGATAGATAGATAGATAGATAGATACATGATAGACAGATAGATAGATGATAGATAGATAGATAGATGATAGATAGATAGATAGATGATAGATAGATAGATAGATAGATAGATAGATAGATAGATAGATAGATAGATACATGATAGACAGACAACCCTGAGTAACAAAGAAGCTTAAGTATAATAGCTGAATTTCCATTTTTTTTTATTTTAAATTAAACTTTAATTACAGGGGGAAATAATAAAATTAGAATATAATTTAAGACATCTGATCTCCTTTGAAAACACATATTGATGAAAACATTGGCTATAGATTCTCTCATATCCCAGAATAGCATATTCATTTTCATGCCTACTGCTAATAGAAGTGTTCATTCTTTTTCCTTTCATTTGCTATGAATACATTGAGAAATGTTAAGAGCTGAGGAAAAGCAGAAATGACATTAGCCTGAAAAGACTTCCAATTTTTATGACTACAATTTTAATACTGTTTAAATAAGTGTTAGAATATGAACATTATTTTGATAGTGTTGTATTTTAAACATATGTGCACACACGTCTTCTAAAATGGAGAAGAGAAACCTGAAAAACCTTTAAAATTAGGAACATAATCTTAGTAAAATTTTTAGTAATCTTACAGTGGCAAATGCAACTGTTCCCTAGTTTCTTACAGTATATTCTATACTAATTTGTCCCACTATTGAGTTATCCGAAATTCAGTTTCTTTAGAAAAAAGGTAATAGACTATTTCGGTGATACCAACTTATTTACACATTTATACAGGTTAACTATAAAACAAGTTATCACATTTCTGTTTTTTATCTGATTTCTAGAAAAGCCAATGCTGCTATAGGATTTTCTGTCACCTTTTCAAATGCAGCTTTAGCACAGTCCTCTTTCCAGTTATTTTCACAAGACAACAAAGGCCATTTCTCTCCATTCTTATTCATTACAGTGTCCATATGAGTAAAATGCCATTAGGTATCAACTTCTCTTTGTCAAACCATGTCAATGGTTTGTCAATGAATATATTACTCATTTAAGTTCTCTAACTTTTATTTGGTAATGAGCCAGTGAAATTGTTCCAGTCCACTATTCCTAGCTGAAAGTAAACTTACTGAACTTTATAGGTATTATTTAATAGTAAATATATGTAAGACTCCCTTTTTACAACCAGGTAATTCCTTAATTTGGAGTAGAATTGGGGCAGCTGGATAGAGCTAAGTATTTACTGGCTGGGTGCCCTTCCTGACATTTGCAGCAGATATATTTTCTTCGTGTCCTAGGAGAAAAACATCTACCTAGGATTGAACTCTCAACCTTTTGAGTAGGAGGTGAGCGACTTCACTACTAGGCCACCATCAGTTTTATCTCCATTATAACCTGACTTTTTCTTCAGCATAAGAAATATTTAATATCTGTAAATGGATTAAAATTTGGAATCTTCAAGCAACAAAAAATATCTACAAATTATAAAACCTACAGTTAAATTAATTTCTAAATCAGTCATATGTTAATTAGTCTTTGAGTTCAGAAGCTGTTCAATAATGCTATACTGCATGGCATTCACTTAACCGCTACATAGAACAAGGATCAAAAGCAATAATCTTCTGTTAAAATAAATATAGTGGGAATTAGTGACAGACAGGATCAAAAAATGAAGTGTGTTTTCAGGGAGTTATTATATTTTGACATGCACTATAATTTTATAAGCATCTAGGAAATGAATTAGAGATGTGACTGTAGTTCAGGGGCTTTTCCAAAAACAGTATTTGTTCATAATTTAAAAAAATAGCTGTCCTAGTCTTCACAGACCACAAAGGAGGACCAGATGCCATCTATGAAAGGAAGGAATCTTCTTACTCCCCAAAGAAGAAATATAGTAGCATTTAGTGATTTCCTATTGGAAGGCAGCAAGTTGACCTGCCAATTGAAGCAAAAGGATTTCATTTTCTTTTAGTGCAATTTTGTATTATATAAACTATTTTACCCAGCTGTGTATGTATTGTATTGTTGTCTATTTTATGAATTTTATGCCCTTATTGTTATAGAAGTTTTAAGAACCACAGGCTACAACAGAATCATATTGGCATATGATTCCATTTTATAAAAAAAATCTTGGGTAGATTTTACATTTGTATTTGTAAAACAATTAGAACTGTATCTGGCAAATATCATTTATCATGTTACCCAACTGAGCAGCTGGAAAAGATTATAGAGCTTGATGAAACAGCTGCTTTTTCTTCATGACACTTGGAGTCCCATTTTGACAGCTTACCATAAACTCAGCCCCACCAGGTAGAACAGAGCAGAAAACCAACTCCATGGGAAACTATAATTATCTTTATTGAGATCAGCTACAATAACAGAAACTTCTGATTATACTGTACCACCACCTCCTTATAGTTCATTAGGAATTAGGAAGTCACGTGACTTGACTTCTGAATATTACCTTATAGTTCTGGACTTTAAAATTACTACAAACTCTTTTGCCGAGGTAATGGAGCATACATATAATTATCAAAGTCATCTTCTTTATGTTCTGTAAGATCTTAGCAGTAAATCTCACATCCCTGAGTTATATGGCTGAGTTATGTGGCTTAAATCAGGGGTCCCCAAACTTGGCTACTTTAAGACTTGTGGACTTCGATTCCCAGAATTCTCCAGCCAGGAGAGCTGGCTGGAGAATTCTGGGAGTTGAAGTCCACAAGTCTTAAAAGTTGCCAAGTTTGAAGACCTCTGGCTTAACTAATTTGCTAGGCTTGAATTCAGCAAAACCTTTATCAGGCACATGAAAAACTAGGCTACATAATTTTTTTGGTTGCAAATGAAGATAAAGTCATATCAGAATGTTGGTTGCCCTGTTATCATGAGATTGTAGTTCCTTATTATCTACAGCAAGTGCTATTGAGTCATTGCCTTGAAACTGATCAGCTGTTAATATAATTGGCTGTCAACATATCTCTCACAAGTCATGATGTTTTGTTTCCAAGCATACACATTCAAAATGTATATCTGAAGCTATATAATTTATAATGCAAATATACCAAAAATATGTTATAATGTAAAGACACATACAGAAATGTTATGCACATTTGAAACAAATACACAGTAATCTTAGATTCAGGTTCAGTTACCTGTAAGTAATTTTTTTCTTTCTGGAAAAAAATGTAAAATTATACTTTCAAATAAGATAATATGACTATAACAGAATTTACTTCTAGCAAATGTAGATTAGATTTTACTAAGTGGTTTTCCTTACTTAGACTGGTGGCCCAATTTAATCTGACATTTTCAATCAGCGGAAAGTTTATATTTAAATATAAGTGTATTATTGCAATGTTGCATGCACAGTTTTTTGCCTGAGTATTTTGTCCCCTGGGTGTATTTCAACTACCTTTAAACATTTTTAACTTCTATAAATAAGTAGCTTCCATTTTTTGAACTCTGGAAATATGAAGGAAGCTTCTGTATCATTTATTGGGGGGGGGGCTCATTTCTGAACTGAGCTGCTTATAACTGACATGAATTCTGCTCTTCCTTGAAAACAGCTAATTTATTTGTGCACAGTTCAAATATATGTAATTGCATGCCCAAACACATATTTGCAAGAAACTAAAGATGCCATTGTTTCAGGGATTGTAAATTATTTTCAGAATTTCAGAATTTGAAAAGGGATAAGTGGAAGGAGAAAATGTTGGGCTGGTGCCAAGCGATAGCTCGTAATCCTCACAGATTCCCAAACAACACAAGAACCCCCGAAGTCACAAGTGATGCTTCACATATCTCTGCCTTGGTGAGTGGAAATTCTATTTCATGATGATGGCTTGTGCAAAAAAAAAAACCTAAATTGAAAATTCCTAGTGCCATCCCATCTATCCAAGCAATAGTCTTATCTGGTATCTGGGTCTACTTTTACTTTATATTCTCCTTTGTGTTTTGTTCTGAATGCACTGCGGTGGTTACATGTTCACCTTTTTAACGTTGCAATTTTTTGTTCATTTATTTTTGGTTTGCTTGCCTTTTATGTGATGGCTGTTAAAGTAATTGGGGGAGGGTTGTTTTGCAATGTGCTTTCTTAAGTTTGCAAGCTAATATTTCCTCCTTTTATCCCTTTAAGAATATTGACAACATATATAGGTTTCTGTATATCTTTACAAGTCTTTTGTGCATGATATGATTAGGATGGTCTTATTTAAAGGGACTATTTTGCTTGATTTGTAAAGTTAGTTGTGGTATGAACAAGAAAATTGAATTTTACAAATAACGTGCATTTTTTCACATTTCCTGCATGGTGTGAAGAGATTGAGAACATAACAATACCTGTAAGTTAAATTACATTTTAGTTTTAAATAAAATTTGTCAGACTGAGGTACATTTTTTACAGATTGACAGATATTTGTTGAAAGAATGTTTTGAAACTTAATACTACACTTATAGAATATAGGTCAGAATAAAAATTATTACAATCTGAATTGTCAGATTAAAAATCTGAAGATTTTAAAATATTTTTCTTTTTGTTATTTTCCATTCTAATTTACTTGATGGATACTTCGAATCTCTTAGCAGTCATTTATATGTAACAGAAACAGAGCAGTCCTTCAGTTTCATTTTAATATTTCCATGCAAGGTTTATTAGAATTTTCAGTACTAGGAATGGAACCAAATATCCTTGTATCATTGTTATAAACTTCCAGAATTTCTGTATTTATATGCCAACCTTAAAAAAAGACTTTTATGTGAATTTATAGTATAATGGCTTGAAATTCTGAATTTCATATATGGCTTGTCTTCTAATTTTCAAAAAAGATATTGTCTCCTAATGTTTTGTCAATGGAAATCAAAAATGGACCATAACAAAATATTGATATTTCATTTTTGATTATTATGATTATCTCTCTTATCTAGTTGCAACAACTTATTTAACGGGATATAAAATGAACTATTTAATCACCAGCACATATTTTCTTCTAAAAGCATTTAAACTAAGTTAATGGAAGGATGAGGAATGCTAAGAATCTCTGTTCTGTTATTGTTATTATCCATTTAATTGGTTCTATTGGATTAATTAGGATTTTGAAGAAAACTTAGAAGTATTTCTTGAAGTTGTGTTCTGAGTGTAACACTATCCAGTCCTATAATGTACTATACTACTATTTAACTATTTCAAAAGAAATGTTTGGATCCTTATACATAATCATATAATTTAATTACTTTTCTTTAAAATAAAGTATCTGTTGTGTAGAAAAAAGATTTCTATTATTTTAAGCTACATAGTAGGCTGATTATTTTGTAATATTTTACAGTATGAAGTATGACTGAGGTGTATATCATTTAAGCATGTTGGCTACTTACTTAGCATTTAATAAGTTTAGATCAAAAATATTACCAAATTCTTTTGATAAGAATTCTTACCAAAATTGTGATATTAAAATGATGGAGAACTACTGCTTCAATATTATGTCAGTTCAATGCTTCATTTTTTTTTAACCTTCGAAAATGTTGAACATTTTTAGTGTTTTACATGAGGCTGACATATTAAGTCGTGCATTACTAAAAAGCTGTCAAGAAGAAACATTAGGAACACAAAAAAGGAAATAAAGGAACAGTCCTTCATTTATGAAACATGGACCTGAAATGAAAAGAGAAGTGAATAATTGTTTAAAATCAGGTTTTTCAGCTAAGCTGAGATATAATATAAGAAATGGAAGAAAACAAAGCAAGCTTTTTAAATGCATTCTAAATTCTTCTCCTTGTGAGAATTTTTTTTTTTAAAAAAATTCATCAGAAAATTTAACCAGCAAACGCTTTGAATGGTAATTGGTCAATCTACTGTTTTCAGAAGTTGAAAAGTGATTTTCATCCCCACCTAAAGGCCAGGCAAGGAATAATGGATGGAAACTGATCAAGGAGAGATTCAATTTAGAAATAAGGAGAAATTTTCTGACAGTGAGAACAATCAACCAATGGAATAGATTGCCTTCGAAAGTTGTGGGAACTTCGTCACTGGAGGCTTTCAAGAAGAGATTGGCAGTCCAATTGGACTGCCATTTGTCAGAAATGGTATAGGGTCTCCTGCTTGGGTGGGAAGTTGGACTAGATGACCTACAAGGTCCTTCCAACTCTGTTAATCTAGTCTAATCCTAATCTAATCTAATCTGTGGTCAAGTCCATCTGTGTTGGCAAACTGCAAACAACAACAACAACAAGAGTAGCAATAATACATGCAAACTAGTGAAGAAGTAAAGAATCCACTGAAGTTAAAGAGCACTGAAAGCAGTAGTAAAACATTATTTCAGCGGCTCTTGAAAGAACATTGCCAAGATTTTTTTATATAGACAGGGCACCTACTAATAACCAAGGAAATGGCCATCTGACTGAATTCTGCCCCCACTTCCTCATATAAGATGGTGGGAAGAAGAAACAGTAACAATACTGGAAAATCAATCTAGGCAAACTTAAAGAATGTAAGTGTCCACAGGTGTGTCAGGCATATCTGATAATCACGAACCTTCAGACAATAATAATAAACTACCTTCCTTCTAATAGAAAAGGCTGCTTCATAATTCAAATGCTTTGCACCTTCCTATTTCTTATTTCTATTATAGTGTCAAACCAATTTTACACTCAATGACTAAGCTGTTTATCATATATGAACTGTAGATCTCATAGCTCTAAAATTGTATATTCCTAAAAGTAAGCATATCTTTCCCAATTATTTTCTCTCATGGAATAATTATGAAAGACAAGCATAGTACTTACCTAAAAAGATTGGGGTTTTTTTTTCAATCATTGGCATCAAAATGGGAGAATTGAGTAATTCTTCCATTTGTTTCCCAGACAGCATGTTTCTAGAATCTGAATTATAAGAACTGTGTTATGATGAGGAAGGCCCAATTTTGTGGGTTTTATAAAACAGGTTGTCCCAAATCAGCCTTTATTGTTTTCATGAAGTCACAGAACAGTCTCAATTAATTTGACAATTGAAGTGCTTGATCCAAACTGGCAATTGCATTTTCACACTTCCATACTACATGTTAGATTATTTTACTTATGAAATATAAAACAAGACCCAAATGTGGATGCTATTTTATCACCCAAACTCCATTTAGATATAAATTAGATCCCCACAAAATTCTGATTACATAGTGGCAACAATTCAGAAAATGTAAAAAGGGTTGAATCTTTTTTCCCAGAACTGAACTTTCTTATCTAACATAGTTGAGAACTCATTGTTTAGAAAGAATGGCAAGTTGGTCATTTCGACATTTTGAAAACATATTTTCCTTGTAGAATTATAGATTAGTTAAATTAGATCAAAACAAATCTGCATGTAAATTTTTGCACTAGACTGAAGTAAACCCTGAATTAGTTTTCAATCCCCGTATTCTGCAAACCTTTTGTAATGGTCTGAAGATAAGAATCAAGTGTCACCCATAACTGACTTAAAGTAATCACCTTCCAGTTTTCTTTAAATATTTAAAAAGTACTTAATCAGCTCAAACTATCAGTATTGACTCTGCACGAGCACTGGCTTTTCTTCTAGTGGTATAGTTATACAAAATGATTAAAAATAGACAACTGCTTATTTCTAAGAAAGAGGTTAGCTTCCATCTGCCTCTATACTCATTTCTCAGCTTAATTTAGTCAATCGACTCTTTTAATGTAGATTATTTGCTGGACAAAATAATCTACCTTTTAATGAATACACTACTTCTTCTACACTACTATTTCTGAACTGTTCCATAATAACGTTGATTGGCAATAAGGCACAAGTTTCAGAAAAGCTGGAAGATCTTTTTCCACACCAAATTGTAAGACTGATTATTCTGTAAGGCTGAAAATTTTTTCCCTTCCAAATCAGGCTAGGCAGAGCTGTGTAAATATTTAAAGAAACTACAATAGCATAGTAGAGACCCGGGATGATGAACCTATGGCACGCGTGCCACAGGTGGCACGCGGAGGCATTTGTCAGGCCACGCGAGGTGTTGCCCTGTCAGCTGGCCAGTGCGCATGTGCATGCTGGCCAGCTGAATTCAGCCTTTTTTAAAGCCATTTTTCACCCTCCCCAGGCTCCAGAGGTTTTATAGGAGCCTGGAGAGGGCGAAAACAGCCTCTCCCTCCCCTCCTGGAGGCTTCAGGAGCTTCCCTGAAGCCTCAGGAGTGCAAAAAAACAGCCCAAGGGCAAACCAGAAGTTCAGCAACAGGGAGGCCTCCTGAAGGTCCCTGAAGGCTCTGGAGGACTAAAAACGGCCCTACGAGCAAACCGGAAGTGATCCCTATGGGCAAACCGGAAGTTGGGAACGGACTTCCAGTTTGCTCGTAGGGTCATTTTTTGTCCTCCGGAGCCTTCAGGGAAGTCCCCTGAAGGCTCCGGAGGGCTTAAACCGGAGCAAACTGGAAGTCTATTCCCAACTTCCGGTTTGTCCATAGGGATGGTTTTTTGCGCTCCGGAGGCTTCAAGGAAGCTCCCGAAGTCTCCGGGGGGGGCTGTTTTCTCGCTCCCCAGGCTCCTATAAAGCCTCTGAAGCCTGGGGAAGGTGAAGAAAGCATGCAAAAAATGGGGAAAGCGCCTGTCATGCACGCATGTGCGCTGGGGGATGTTGTATATTGCATTATGGGTATGGCACGCCCACGCACACCCCTCTGCACTTCCCCCGCTTATGGCAATAGAGCCAAAAAAGGTTCGCTATCGTTGGTATAGACCAACGAAGATGGGGCTAGGGAATCATATGTAGTCTTACCCAAACATATCAATCAACCCTTTCCCAATAATTGACAGAATAATCAGATAATCTGAGGACTTTTGAAGATTGATGTCTTCTCATACCTAATGGTACTATTGATAATTTAATGGGCTTTTTTTTTTTTTTTACAAATAATATATTTGTATTTTTAATGTGGGTTTTGGTTTTTATTGTTGCAAATTGCCAGGAATCTTTTTTTTTAATTTATTCATTTTATCCTCTTAACATCTTTCTACCCTTGTTTCTTACTAGTTTTATCTTGTAATATTTGTCTGTAGTTCAATTATCTTCAAAGCCCTTTTTCCCTTTTTCCACAAAAGAAAAACACTGCATCTTCAGTCTCTCCATTCAAAGACATTTTGGGTCGTTTTCTACTTAGTCCCACTTCCATTCTTTACTTCTGCATTCACCTAATTAATTTGTTATCCTGAGATGGAGTAATTGATTTACACTAAACTAATGGTTTTTCATCTCCAGTACTACATAATATATTTCAAATATTGTATATCATTTGTAAAGTGAATATTCTGCAAGTCAGTTTACAAACTATTTGTCTGAGACAATAAAATATAAAAGCAATTAACTTTCAACTCCTTTCTTGTCACTGTGTCTTGTCTTCTTTTGACAATGAACCACTGCTCTGCTTTTAGGCTGTTTGTTCCTTCATTGCATGTTGCTGTTATTTATGCTTCTCCAGTAAGTCTACCCCTTGGTACTGTGAGAAAAGAAGCTGCTATATCTCCCAACAAATAGGTGGCATTAAAGGGAAGCAACTACACTGAAGTATATAACAAAATACTCCTCTGAAAATGAAGCTCATTGGTGGGTCTTGGTCTACTAGCTTACAAGCCTACAGTGATGATTTCGTCATAGAACTTAGAAAAAAGATAGCCTCTACTTAAACATATACTGATATACAGTTTCTTTTGCCTTTAAGACTAATTCAGTTTCCATCATTAACATCTTCAGCTAATTTCTACTGAATACTAAGCATGTTTCTTCTTTCCAAACGGTTAAGTGTAATTTAGAGAGACCATCTCACAGATATTTTCTTGGTACCAGAGGAGAATAGTTTTGCAGTAATTGATCGTCCTTAGTTTTGATATTCTGTTATCAAGTGTGTAGGTCTTTCTCCCCTTTTTCTTCATCCATGTCTTTTCAAAAGCTTAGAAGTAATTGTTAGCATCTGCTTCCACTGATTTTTACATTTTTACTCCTTGCTTTTTACATGGTTACCCCTCAAGTCCCAGGCATTGTGTTAGAACTTGACTTTTATTACTCATTTAACAGAGATGACAGAAAGCGGAATGTAATTTGCTACCTGAGAACAAAGGGTACCTGCCAACAGCCTTTGGGCAAAATGAACAATGTAATGCTTTCTATCACTTCTTTTTAATTATTTGGGGATTTGGGGAAAAGTTAGATAATAAATTCTGAGAACGAAGTAAAAAAAAACATTTAGGGAGGACTTTGAATTCATAGGTCATTTAAAATATTTAAAGATATTATTTATATTTAAAGACTTAATAAACAGAAGGGGACAGGACTTTGAAAAACTGCTAATCCAGTATTTATGATCTGCAGGAGAGACCTTTGAGGCTATTGCTAGTTACTGTCTATCATGAAAAAGTTAAATGATGTTCCCAAGTTGTCTAATATACTATATGCAGAGACATATCTACATACGTACCAGGGGTGGGTTGCTGCTGGCAGGTTTGGTGTGCAAGTTTGTGCATTTTTGCTCTGTACGGATGCACATTTGCCCATAAATGCAATTACAATTCTGCGCATGCACAGAACTGAAAAACAAGATGGCGGTGCCGCCTGTGCTGCCCAGGGGAACCGGTTTGGGGGTGTGGCAGGCCTGAGTCACTGCCAGTTCCAGCAACCCAGGCCGCCAAACCACTACCGGTTCCGCCGAACCAGTAGGAACCCACCACTGATACATACATACACATGGATAACATTTGTAAGAACTAGTGAAAAAGGAGACAAAGTTCTAGAATGCATACAAATTAATAAAATTTACATTATTAAATAAAGGCTTTTCTCGGGTCAACCCTTGAATCATTTTTATAATTTATATAGCTATAATTATTTCTTAATAAAACATATATGATAGTGTTTCAATAGGAACAGCGCTTGTCCAATCTCGTCTCTGCTGAAAGTTAAGGCGGGAGAGTGATTACTTGATCTAGTTTATTTCTTTGTTTAATTTTTTTATGCCTTCCATGTCACTGATAAAAGGACTCTAGGCAGCTTACAATATAATAAAAAGTATAAAAGACCATACAGGGCATTTAAAATTAGGAGAGTTGAATAGAAAAGCTAAAAACCAAGATAATGTGTTACTTGAAATGGAAACTATTAGAGAAAGCCATGGCTCTGGTTAGTTTATCCAAACTGAAAAGGTTTCTCACAAGATAATAGTAAACCATTTATTAACAGGACCAACTAGAATTCATAGGCCCCTGGTTTTGATGCCAGCATCTTCTACTACTAAGCCATGCTGGCTTTATCAGATAATAATCCTAGTAATAACTGTAGAGACAATTGAATTTTAGATAATCAGAAAGGCACAATTTATTTATATCTTTTATTTTTCAGGAGAAAGCACTTAATAATTATATTGATTGGAATGAACTTTTATATATATATATCCATATAAAATAGGTTTAATGAAGTATCCTATTTGGGCCTTTGCTAGGAATGAAAATATCCTCACCTGATTTAATACTGTTTCTTCTAACATTCATTTTTTAATGTTTTCAGCCAATAACATAATATTGTCTGCATTTAAAAAAATACATGTTTGTTTATATTTATATTCCCAACTATATACATATAAAGCCATCACAAGCATTCTTTATACATTTCTTCATAAACACAGGAAACTATCAAGTGGATATACTGCATTTTTGTTTTATTTTCTGCTTAGTGTTGAACAGTTTACAGAGCATTTTATTGATTCTCCTGAATACCCTACTTCTAGTTTATATGACTCCTACCACATTCAGTAATTAATATCCATGTAAAATATGCCATATTTTAAGCCTTTTCATTTTAATCATGTTTTCTCCAAATCAGCAAAAATAGAACCCTCCCTTCTCACATTCATGCATATCTCAGTTATATGTTGTGCAGCAAAAATATGCTTAACATGAACCCATACTGAAATTACGATATTTTGCTAATTGCCACCTGTTCTATCCTTTCAATCACATTTCTACCAGACATTTCTCAAGTACAATTCATAAACTAATAAACACATCATTACGTTTCCCATACAGATCTATTGCATTCCTTCACCTTAGTTTAATCCTAAATGCTAAATTATTCATGCTTTTTTAATCTCCCCCTTAAATTATTGTAATATGCTCTACATAGAGCTGTTCCTGAAGAGCCTTCAGAAACTTCAACTGGTGCACAATGCTGCTGGGCGGGTAGTAAATGGTACCAGATACACAACACATGTAATACCACTACTGCATAAGTTGCATTGGTTACCCCTTTGTTTCCATGTGCAAAAGTGCTGATGGTACTTTTAAAGCTGGAAATGGCTGGAGACTGGCAGTATTTGAAGGATCACCTTTGTCCAAGAGTGTCTACCCATCCAACTAGATTGAGCAGAATAGGCATCCTGAAGATCCCATCAACAAAAGAGTTTTGGCTGTTGGGGACTAAAAGATGAGCTTTTTTTGACGGGGCCCCTGTTCTATTGAACATTCTCCCTTTGACGATTAGAACCCCCCTCCCCTGAACCCTGTTAGCCTTTCATAAGGACTGAAATGCCTGGCTATGATCCTGTGCCTAGATGCTGAATGTGTTAAAAGCCACGTTTCCTGTCTATGTTGCTAACTCGTCAATAATCTTGGCTGCTATGTATATTTAATTTGGATGTTTCTGTTATTTTCATTGTTTTAAAATATTTAAGTATTTGGATTGTCATCGATTGAGATGGGTGGCTAGAGAAATTGATTAGATAGGTAGATGATAGATGGATGGATGGATGGATGGATGGATGGATAGATGGAGGGATAGATAGATAGATAAATAGATAGATGTCATTATTTTGTTTTCATTTTATTCATTGATTGGAGATGCTTAGCTGTTTTCATCTTCATTCAAAACATTTGTTTACTTTTTATTTGTTTCCAGTCTGAATTTTCGCATTCTGTGGTTCTCAATTATGTCTGTAGGTTGGGTAAAACATGTAAACAAAGAAGTAAATATGCTGCATATGGCACTACAATCAAAGTCTTAACTCTATACATGCATTGATGGCACATGCAACGTGGCAAGGCTTTGATCACATTTCTCCAACCAACATCTTGACCTTTTCTTGCATGCTCTGTAGAGACTGCTGTTCTTGCTTGCTTCTTTTGACTACATTCTTTGCAATCTTTTCTCTCTGCATACAATGTATTCCTTTGATCCATTTTATGCAGCAGTCTTTATCACACGTACATTTTTTCTCATTCAAAACCTCTTTAACCTCATCATTTCTCCATAGATCGTATCGTGTATTTTCCACTGGCAAAACACATTCTTCTCTGCTTTCGCTTCCTCTTTTTTTAAAAAAAAACTGTAGGAGTAAATTTGCACACTGATAAAGAGGATAGTAAGTATTACATAGACTTTGCCTCGATGTAAATTAATCACAGAGGAAAGCAAACGTACTGGTTGGAATTCTTGCATTGTCATCTTTTCTTAATAAATCTAAATAATGAGATTGGTTTCCCTAGGTGTTCATTTCCAGATCATTTGTTGAGTTTTGACACATCCACTTTCCAGTAATCTATCTTAAAAAGAATGTTTCCATACAGAATTTGAATTATTTCTTCCTACAATTGTCTTTTTTATACTATATCTTTTTCTCTCCTTTCCATTCTGACATTAATACATTCAAAACTTCTCATTAGTCTTTAATCAGTTATCTCAATCTTTCATGTCAAACAATTAAATCATTTATAGTTTTTAATTCATGTATATATTCACATATTTATGTTTACACCACATATTGAATAACAATAGCAGAGTTGGGAGGAACCTTCGAGGTCTTCTAGTCCAACCCGCTGCTCAAGCAGGAGACCGTATACCAGGGATCCCAATCTTTGGGTTTCAGTCCACTATCAGGCCATGGCTATTTGCGACCGGCCCACGTGAGCGGTGGGTCGGCATGCATGCAGCCCCACTTGCACAACCAGTGGGTGCATATATCAACTGCTCACACAAGTGAAGCTATACATGCACCTGCCCCTCACACAAAAGCATTTCTTCTTTCCCCCCTCTCCGCCATGCCAGGTTGCCAACCCGAAAAGGTTGGGGAACACTGCGGGCATCTACCATTTTAGACAAATGGTTTTCTAAACCATTGATACAAACATAATTTTTGAATAAGCATGTATATGCTAAATAGTCAATACTAATTCCAGAAAAATGGGAGTGCTTAGTTCAGATGGGTCTTCCTCAGAAGAAAACGAGAAAAACTACTGTTCAAATATTACTGAAAATATATAAGGTACACATTACATTTTACTCAATTATACATTCAGTCACATCGTATGTGTAAGAGATTATTAATTGATATTTTGACTTCCATTCAAAAATCTTGCAATCAGTTTTATTGATATGTGTGTCTTTTATACTGAAAGTGGAGTTCTGCTTCTAATATGCAATTTGCACTTCATATCTGTTGATCTTCTTGGCTATAGTTTCTTTATTATTTCTGATTTATTATTTCCAGTGCTTCCTTAATCTTTGTTTTTATGTGATATTTCTTGACCAGGTGTTCTTTGGTCTTCAGCTTCTTTTATTTCATCTATTCAGCTTGCTTGCATCTCATTTTCCAGACTGATCTTCCATATTGGTAGCGTACTGCTTGCCTTTTTTCCTTTTTTTTGTTGATTTTGCACCCCAGGTATTGAGTTATAACTGCAGTCATGCTGTATATTAGTTTTTTCTTGCAATGAACTGATGCTTATATTTGATATTACAGCATTTGATTTATTTTGATATAAAATTGTTGTGGTTAAAGTGTTCCTAATAACAAAATTTATTCCCTTTATTATTAATATAAGAACTTACTGTTCAGGGTCCAATTGAAATCGGCTAGATCATTGTACTTGCTCTTTTCATATTATGGTGTTTTCAAGTGTGTCTAACTGGCTTATAGCTTTTGCCTCATTGAAATTCATAAAACCTGGAGGTTAAAGAACTTTCTTTGACTTGATATTTTTGTGAGAAAGCAAATATCAAGAAATATTATATGCTCCTAGCTTCAGGTTTGATAAGTATAACTGTGGATATGCTATTTTTGTTTTCCTCTATAAATGATGATTTCACTTCTACAGTCAATATTTTGCACCAATGCTTTTATATTTTTTTATGTTGAAACAATCTTTATGTTGTCCATAGAAATTTTGGTAGAACTAAGAAAGTTTTTGGAGTTCAGAATGTCCCTTGATTCTGTAAAGTTTAAAGTTTCCCTGATACAGAAGATGGATAAAGTGCAAACTTGCATTTTGGAGAGAAGTGTGGAAAAAAGTAATGTTGTAAAATAGAAAAGTGTTGTGGCCCAGCCGTTGCCGTTGCCGCTGCCACCAGATTCCGAGAGTGATAGTCCCTACGAGTCAGCTCCAGAGGAGATGGGCGACCCTGGACAGGATTCGGATGCTGAGCAGGGATCCGAGAGTCTGGTCGGCCACCAGGAGGCGCCTGAGGCATGGAGCAGCGGTGAGAGCCGGAGGAGGGGGGCTCCTGATGCCATGCCTTGGAGCAGCGGGGAAGACTCACGAGACAGTGAGTCAGAACTCAGCAGGGCGTTTCTGGACGCCCGTTACCGGCGCGCCCACAGACGCAAGGAGCGTGGGCGTAATTATAGGCGGTAAAGAGCTCAGCTGGTGTTTGGGAGGCGCCCTTTTTAGGTTATAAAAGGGTTGACTTTGCATACGCCCTTCGCAGCAGTCAACAGAAGACTTATGCCAGAAGCTCTAGTCTGGGATCCTGGCAAGCTGGATAGCTGCTTTTGTGTTCTGTTCCTGTGAGTTTTGTTTTGGTGGCTTGCTGCCACAGAACCTCTTGTCTGTTTGTGCAATAAACCTTGTTCCCTTGTACTGTTCCGGAGTGTGTGTTCTGTGTGGCCAACGGAGGAAGGGGGTCAGAACAGAAAAGTGTGTAGATCAGGGTTAATGACAAGACTAAAGTCAGAACCTTAATAGTGGGTCAGGTTGACAACCTTATTACCGATATAGAGTTGGGTCTTTCTTCTTTATGCAAATACAAATATTTATTCATGATTATTATAACAGAACAGATGGGATTGTTGTTTTCTACTGCTCTCATTGTTGCCTGCCTGTACTACTGGATTCCATTGCTGGGCTGGTGGTTGAGACCAGGGATTTCAGTTTCCCACTTGTCAATGTTGAGTCTGAGCAATTTAGAAATTTGTGGTAATCACATAAATCATGGATTTTTCCTAGGTGTTTGGGTCTTGATACAAATTAGAGGTCGCACATGAGACCTTGTTTGTTCTCATGGCAGTTGAAATGTGATTTTGAAGGATATAAATAGTTGCTTAAATCATTTTCTGTTTGCTTTTACACCTACTATTGCCACTCTTGTTAATTTGGCCCATATTACCGTGTAGCCATAAAGACAGGGTCTTTTTTCTTTTGACCCCTGAAATAAGCACTTGGCTTATTCTTATAATTTTTGAAGTGCAGGAGGCGGTGAGCATGGTCACTGTTCTAGCTGGGAGAATATGGGTGGACAAACGGAGGCGAGCCAGGACTTAACAAATGCTAACAGTTTATTGCTAACAGGTTGCCAAACGCGGCACTTCACATTTCGCGCGCGTCAGCTAACAGGCAACAGCTGAGCCCTGCTTTGACAGCCTTTATGTATGCCGGTTGTCAAGCAGTCAGCCAATCAGCGTTAAGCACAGCGCCCCCTAGTGCAACGGACCAGAGGGAAAACCTATGATACATAACAGTCACCTCATGGCTGTTTCTGTGTTGCAACATTTTCAGGCAGGGCTTATTTTCGGAAAGGGCTTATTTTCAGGGAAGGGTTAATTTTAGCACATGCACTCAAAAGCCCAATTGGGCTTATTATCTGGGAAGGTCTTATTTTTGGGGAAACAGGGTAGACAATTGCCAGAGTTCGTTGGGTTTAGTGAACGTTTGGGGTTTTCACTGAGATCAGGTGAACAATTCTGAAATCTCATTGCATCCTGAAATGGATATACAGATTGCCCCGATACTCTAGAGTGTATGTTAATTTTATGAGTAGTTCTGAGAAATTGAGCCCAAGAATAGTGTTCTGGAGCTCCATTAGAGAAAAGCAATCAAGCACAAGTCATAGCCCATATTAGGGATTGCATTGTAATGATAAGATAAGCCATTTATTTATATTTATATTTATATTTATATTTATATTATTTATATTTATATTATTTATATTTGTAATATTTATATTTATAATATTTATATTTTTATTATTTATATTTTTATTATTTTTATGTATGTATGTATGTATGTATGTATGTATGTATGTATGTATGTTTATATGTATTTGTGTTACAACCCCTGGTATGCCCAAATATGGGAGGGAGCTCACTACTCCCCCTTTCTGTCCTTCGGCTCATTACGAGGACCATCCAGGCAGAAAATCATTATATATTATATACACACACACACACACACACACACACACACACACATATACATACATACATACATACATACATACATACATACATACAAACAACACAAATATAAAAAAGGCAACATTAAAAATAAAAATATGGTTTTCTGCCTGCATGGTCTTCTGTGATGAGCCGAAGGACAGAAAGAGGGAGTAGTGACCTTCCTCCCATATTTAGGCATACCAGGGGTTGTAAAACACATACATACATACATACATACATACATACATACATACATACATACATACATACGAGAAATACTTTTATATGCACAAAGGTTGAAAGATACACAAATACTACAGTGGAAGAATGGATGGTGAAGCTAATGGAATTGGTGGATATGTCAAAATTGATAGCCTCGATTAAAGAAAAGACTTTAATGTAGTTATTTTTTTTTTTGCAACAAAAAGAAATGAAATGTTGATTTTCATATCTGATTAGAATTAGAATGGGAATATAGAACTAATGTAGTGATGATGATGATGATGATGTCATGTCTGTATTTTAGCAATTCTATGGCCAGGTGTCCATATCTTCCAATATTGCACCATTTCTTTGATGTTTTCCTATGCTCTGGCTGGTGTCACATTTGATGTTATCCTACCACCAAGTTCTTTGGTGGCCTGGTTTCCTTTTACTGCTGACTCTTCCAAACATGATTGCTTCCTCCAGTGAATGACAAGAAATAATGCAATTAAAAAGTAAAAGTTTTACTGTGTTTCCCTGAAAATAAGACAGGGTCTTATTTTTCTTTTGCCCCATGAAATATGGCCTTGTGCATATTATAGGGAGGGCTTATTATGTCTGGGGCAACTGAGAAGTGAGGTGCGCCTTTTACCTTTCCAGCTCCGTCGCATTCCTCGCCATTTTGCTCAGGGAAGTGGCTGGTAAAAAAAAAAACCTCGCGAGTTCAAACATCTTGAAATCGCGAGAAGTTTTTTTTTTTTCCCTGAACACAATGGCGAGGAACGTGATCGATCTGGAAAGGTAAGAGGCGCGCCTCACGCCCAACACCGCCCACTTCGCCCCAATGGTAAAGGCAGCCTGCCTGGTTCCCTTCCCCGCCATCCCTTTAACGAGGAGTGGCAGGTGGGGGGGAAGAAGCAAGGCATGCCTCTTATCTTTCCAGCTCCTCGCCCTTTTGCCCATTGAATCCCCTTGTAAAAAAAACCTCATGAGTTCAACTCACAAAGTTTTTTTACAAGGGGATTCAATGGGCGAAAGGGTGAGGAATGCAGCCGAGCTGTCAGTCTCTGGTAGCGCTAGGATGCACGTCTTGCTTCTCCCTCCCCACACACCTGCCACCCCTTGCTAAAGGGACGATGGGGAAGGGAACCAGGCAGGCTGCCTTTATCATTGGGGCGGGGTAGGCGGTGTTGGGCTGCGAGGCGCGCCTCTTACCTTTCCAGCTTCGTTGTGTTCCTTGCCCTTTCGCCCATTGAACTCATGAGGTTTTTTTTACAAAGGAATTCAATGGGCAAAAGGGAGAGGAACGCGACAGAGCTGGAAAGGTAAGAGACGCACCTCACTTCTCCCCCCCACCTGCCACCCCTCGCTAAAGGGACGGCGGGTAAGGGAACCAGGCAGGCTGCCTTTACCATTGGGGCAAGGTGGGTGGTGTTGGGCCGCGAGGCACGCCTTTTACCTTTCCAGCTCCGTCACGTTCCTCGCCATTGTATTCAGGGAAGCCCCTGGTAAAAAAAACCCTTCTTGCGATTTCAAGATGTTTGATTGAACTCGCGAGAAGGTGTTTTTTTCCCCACATCGCTTCCCTGAATACAATGGCGAGGAACGCGAGGAAGGGAACCAGGCAGGCTGCCTTTACCATTAGGATCGACGGCGTTTTTTTGCGCGAGAAGGAACAGGCGGGAGGGGGTGATCGCATTACTGGCCTGCCGCTATTTTTGCAGCTGGCTTTTTTTGAGTGGGAGGGAAGGGCGGGGGGTAGAAGCACTTTGCTTCGCCTGCCACTGTTTTTGTGGCGGGCTCTTTTTGTGTGGGAGGGAAGGGTGGGAGGTGGAAGCACTTTGCTTTGCCTGCCGCTGTTTTTGCGGTGAGCTCTCTTTTTGCCCCGCAAGCTGTACCGGTAGGTGGTACAGTGGTAGTAGCGGGGACCGGTTGCGCATGCACTTAAATAGTTGGGGATGGGCTTATTTTTAGGGGAGGGCTTATTATGGCATATGCTCTGAAAAGCCCAATTGGGCTTATTAGCAGGGCATGTCTTATTTTCAGGGAAACATGGTATGTATATTACTTATCCATATCTAAAGCAAAAAAAAAGTCAGATATCACTCTTTTTCTTTACTTTTTATTCCTTTTTGTACTTCTATTTCCTTTCTTTATTATTTTTTCTTCTTTCTGTTTATCTTTTAATTTTGTGTTTTTGAAAATCAGTAATGTTAAAAAAAGAATTTACTAATACATAACAGTATATATTACTGGGATTTGAATTTATCTATTAGAAAGATTTTAATTTAATTATATTCCCTTGACTGCAAAGATTGAGATTATCAGGAGGAATCAAACTACAATGATATACTATTACATTGTCTGTAAAAGAGTGTCCTAATCTTTCATTTAATGACATTTCAAGCTGTAGCCATCTTGTTATTAAAGCTAATCTCAGAACAAATTGCTAATCATTGAAGTTTTAAGCCTTTCCTTAGATTTATTCCAACTGTACAGATGGAATAACCTTGGATTTAGCAGTTATATTGGTAGAGTCTATAACCTGGTTGCCATGGAGATCAGCATGCAGTTTGCTTATGTGACTCATTTGCTGAAATAGCTCAGTAAATGCAGCATCTTAATGGAAAGTCAGGTCAATGTTTGATCATAATAAATAGCTTTCACAAGCCATGAAAGGGGAAGATAAGCTTTATTTGCATTTACCCTTCATCATACACTTTAGATGATAGAGACTGGAGGGGAGGAGTGAGTGATGATGATATTGTACAAAATGCATATAATGTGTCAATTCTTGAATGGTTTTTAATTTGTCTATGTTATTTTCAAAATATTTATGGTAGGTGGGAAGCTTGCTAACCAACGGAGAAATGTTCCAAACAGAGAATGTTACCACTGCCAGAAAATTCCTGGAAGCGTGGCACTAATCAGCCATTAACAGGCAGTAAGGCCGTGATGGAGAACCTATGGCACACGTGCCGAAGTGGCACATGAAGCCATGTTGCCTGGCACATGTGCATGAAGTGCTCCTTTTTTGCCACTTAGTGTCGAAAAGGTTTGCCATCACTTCACTAAGACAAACAATATTCACACACCATTCAAAAGATTCAATCAACAAGGCAAAAAGGGAACAAAAAGACCTAAACACCTCCTCACCAGCAATCCAAATGAGTAGAGATTAGCACCAAGATTAACTTTAGACTAACAATCAAGAAGCAAACCATGCCCCAATCAACGAACTCCCAAACAAGCTAACAGTAAAAAGTCCAACCAAAGAACCACCAAGATCACTCCCACTAACATAGGACAAGCCATTAGAATATATATTGAGAGCAAATCCCACTCTCTGCTAGCACTGATGATGTTACTTCAGTGGTTCTCAACCTTCCCAATGCCCCGACCCTTTAATACAGTTCCTCATGTTGTGGTGACCCCCCTAAGACCATCAAAAATATGTGTTTTCCGATGGTCTTGGGCGACCCCTGTGAAAGGGTTGAGAACCACTGTGTTACTTAGTTTGATAATGAAACATCTGCAAGAAAACTGCTAAGTTCAGAGAACACCAAGGATCCCACAGTTTAACCCTGATCTTCAAATAATATCTTCTAAAGAAAGATATAGAAGATAAGTCACTTCTGATTGTCTTCACTATAAGAACATTCACATTTTAACCTATCTCAAGTCACTTGTTGAGTTCTATAGAAATGAAATAAATAAATAAATACTTTTCAAACTTTTTTTGTACATTCACCAAACATGATAAAATAACGCTTCTTATTTGTCACCTTTTCAATTAAAAATATGAAGTATATTTTACTTAATTTTTCTGGTGTCAGTTACCAACAGTACATTGTTTTATATATTTTTTAAAAAATCTTAAAATCAGTCAATCTTAAAATCTTCTAGTATTCCTTGCTTCTGGTCGTTAGCATTCTTTCTGAGAGTTGTTGAGGCCACTTGGAGGTTTATCTGTGTCCTCACCCGAATAGTGCAAATTGGTGTGGAACATTTTTGAAACTGCTGAAAGTACTGCATTGTAAACAGAAGAAAGGTGATGTCATATCCCTCCCCCTCTATTGAGGCAGGGCTGTTCAATTTTAATATAGATGGCCTCTTTGAGAAGTGAAACATCTTCAAGGAAAAACAAAGAAAGTCCAGTAGACTTTTGAAAAAGCAACTTTGGGCCAACCATGACCTGGATGACTGAGAATCTTGATAGACAAATAATTGTGTGGTTGTTGTTGCTGGTTGGAAGTGGAAGGTGTTTATGGATTTCTCACCTTGTATAATTTTAATGTGTAAGCCTCCTGGAGGTGAATTGCGTACCCATATAGATTTCTTAAATACATAAATATATGGCAGCCCATCCATATCTGGTGCCCCCAAATATGTTGTGCTACAACCATCACAATGTTTACCTTGCATGATCAATATGTTGGTGAGAATGCTGGTATTGATTGCGCAACTTAGCAGAGGCATCAATTTCAATAAGAATTCTTCCTGGTTAGAAATCAAATACTTCCAACGCTGTCATAGAAAATATAGTAAACAATTTAATACCAAATTAATATTTATTGATTTATTTTTTATTTAAAAACTTTATAGATTGCCTATCTTACTTCAAGGTTTACAATGATAAAAGAAAAAAAAACTATATGAACTAAAAACATAAATAAATTAATACAAAATCCGATTAAGAGAAGGTGAGAGTGGAAGCCGGATGGGGGTGGAGGTGGAATCTGTTATTAATTGATCAAACACTTCCACTGTGATGCCCCCCCCCCTCCATTGGAACCCAAACTAACTGGCAGAGCTAGGTCTTTAAGCTCTTAGGAAGGTCAGGAGGGTTTGGACCAACCTCACATTGGTATCAAATATGGGGACATTTGAGATATAACTTATTTAAAACATGATGAAGACATACAAGGTCATGGGTACTTTTTAATTATGCTTACTGTATTTATGTTTTTTATTTAAAATGAGGAAATAAGTTAAATAAAATGTATGTACTTTTGTCTGAAAGGAAGTCCAATAGAACTCAGTAGAATAGAAATACTGAGAAGTAGAAATACCAAAGCTTTTTACTCAGTAACTGCTGGGAAGATATTCTGGTTTTTCATTACTAAAGGAATACTAGTCATATGAATGCAAGCAAAAACATTAGCAATAGACTTAGACTTATATACTGCTTCACTGTACTTTACAGCCCCCTCTAAGTGGTTTACAGAGTCAGAATATTGCCCCCAACAATCTGGGTCCTTATTTTACCGACTTCGGAATGATGAAGGACTGCATTAACTTTGAGCCGGTGAGACTAGAACTGCCAAACTGCAGGCAGGCAGCAGAAGTAGGCTGTAGCATCACCACCCCTCAATAAATTACATTAAATTAAAACGTTGATTCAGAGTTGCATATACGTAAGATGGCCAAGACTGTGATTTTTACCTCCTCCTTTTCAGAATAAATATTCCTTCTAAGCCAATAGAAACATTTCTGCCAGAGGTCAGTCCCAATGCTTATTTGGAGTAGATATGTAATCATGGAATGCATGGTACTTGTTCATTTTAAAAACTAGTCCCACCATCCTCTGCCATTAAACAGACAAGCAAATTAAAATTTAAATGTGGACAAAATTTTTACAAGCACAGAATATACTCAATAAAAAAAGGGTAGAACAGATTGGATTATATCAATTTACATATCATTCTAGAATTTTCTATACTTCCCGTTACGATATGACTGGCGGCATGTCCCAATGAAGATATTATATATATATATATATATATATATATATATATATATATATATATATATATATATATATATATATATATATATATATATATATATATATATATATATATATATATATATATATATATATATATATATATATATATATATATATATATATATATATGCTGGTTTTGTTGTATTCGGGTCTTTTCCCGTGTAAGGTTGAGATTGTCTTTGCAACGTTTCGGCAGGATCTCACCTGCCATCTTCAAGCTGTGGGCTTAAAATGTGATCGGAGCTGCCGTCTTTCTGTAAGTCTTGGTGGGAGGGGATGGGGTGCTGGGTTTGTTTCAGTAAGTGGAATGATTGGTTGTGTGGTTGTATCATGATTGGTAGATTGGTGCTGATTGGTGCAGGCTGTGTGTGCATTGTTGTTTTGTATTTTAACGGCTTGGGTGGTGGGTGGTGTTCGTTTGTTGGCTAGGGCTGGTTTCCAGATGTTTGGTAGGCGGGATCACCAAAATTCTCCACAAGCACAATATCAGGACAGCCTTCACCACTGACTGAAAAATAGCCAACATCTTAAGAAACCCCAAAGACAAAATCCAGCTAGAAAACCAAGGAGTGTACGAAATACCATGCAAAATCTGCCCAGCAATATACATAGGACAAACAAACAGGAGAATAAATGCACGCATCACAGAATACAAAAATGCAGTAAGAAAAAAAGAAAAAACTTCTTCCCTTTTCCAGCACCTTAAAGCTACAGGACACGAAATCAACTTTGAAGGAGCCAGGTTAATCTCCAAAACAGAACACCTCCACAAGAGAATAATCATGGAAGCCATCGAAATAGAGAAACACCCCCACAACATGAACAAACGTGATGATACCTCCCGCCTACCAAACATCTGGAAACCAGCCCTAGCCAACAAACGAACACCACCCACCACCCAAGCCGTTAAAATACAAAACAACAATGCACACACAGCCTGCACCAATCAGCACCAATCTACCAATCATGATACAACCACACAACCAATCATTCCACTTACTGAAACAAACCCAGCACCCCATCCCCTCCCACCAAGACTTACAGAAAGACGGCAGCTCCGATCACATTTTAAGCCCACAGCTTGAAGATGGCAGGTGAGATCCTGCCGAAACGTTGCAAAGACAATCTCAACCTTACACGGGAAAAGACCCGAATACAACAAAACCAGCATACCTACACCCGTGAAAATCTACGAAAACAAATATATAACTACAGGCAGATTGCAAAAATCTAAATATGAATATTTAGATATCAGACTTTTAAAAACTGTTACAAACAGTAATGCTTCACTATTTTGAAATTTGGAAGAATTTATTGCCAGTCTCTAAGCCAGACAGAGAGAAGCCAAATAGATACAGATGGCATTGGAAAGATCTAGTATTGAATCAGTGCACATATAATGCTTTTTAAAAATATGTGCAAAAGATAACATAGGGTCACTACAAATGCAAAAGGTTCCTTGTCTTGTTTCTTCTGACACCAGCTATTTTTGCTGCCAACTGCTCCTCTTCCCATTTGTTATAAATGAAATCAGTCTTCACATTTGGCTGGCTTTCTATGGAACTATTGGTTGCTAGAATTTAAAAAAGTGTATTCATGCTAAAGTCGTCAGACTAACTCTGCCAATGTTATTTTTGCATGGATATTTCTCTTTTGAACTTTCCTTTTACAATGCTATCTTTCATCAAGTTTTCTTCTCCATGCTTTTCTGAAATGAATATGGTTCTTTTGATACTTCCAGAATTTGGAAGTAGGGATGCAGGAGATGCTGACCAGTAAGAATAGAAATAATTAAAAGAAAAGAGTGGTGAATTACTTTCTACAAATATTTTGTTAACAGGTGACAAGCATGCAATTATGTATTTGTTTGGCTTATGGCATACCATACATTGTCTTGCAATATACGTTGACATTTCGCATAGATTAATAAAACACAACAAAATATAAATGTTAAAAAGATCTATATTCAAATACTAATGTTTAATCCATCTAACCATAAAAATGCAACATAGTTCATACATACATACACATACATACATACATACATACATACATATATAAATCATATACTGGACTGGTATTTGCCATCAGCTTGCTGTCAGTCACAATGTGATCTACAGTTTGACATGGGACTCCTGCAGTCACACTGAGGGGAGGATACTATGTCCCATTTATACACTGAGTCCTGGCAGATGCCTTGTGAGGTGAAAGTAAAACAGAAAACTGTTTTATTTCAGGTGGTGCAAGGAAAACACTGTACTGAGTTTATGTTCCACATAGTTCTGTTTTATCTCCTGTGCAGTTTAACACTGATGTGAAATTACTGGGGAAGGTCATTCAGGACTTTGGACTAGAAATCTTATCAGTATACAGATTACATCCGGCTCTACTGCTTTCTACCCTCTATGTCTTAAGAAAGAAATCAATACATTTGACCATTCCCTAATCTCACTTTTGATGTTCAGGAAACTAATTAAGCCTTAGGTTTTGCAAGGAACATTTTGGGACTGAGGAATTTAAAGAATAAATATACTTGGGAGAATTACATATAATGTACATACCATTTTATATTGCATTAGGTTTTGATTTGATAAAAATTTAATCTGTATTTTATTAAAGTTTATATTAATAATGTTTTTATGTTGATGATCCAGCAAGCACCTTAGATTAAATTGGATGGTGGCATAAAAATATATGTAATAAATCAAGAACAAATTAATTTAATCATTGTTTTTCTGTAGACAACTAACACAGATTCCTTTCCCTTTTCAATTGCTATCTATTTTTTTATTTCTAGTAAGTACAGTACTTAATACTCAGGGAATCTGATGTAAAATATATAATTTTTAAAGAATTATTTTGGAAAGAGGATTTACTGAACCAAAATATATCAAAAATTGAATATTAAACATTTTTTAAAAAAAAGCATAGATGAAACATTTATAAATACTAAGTAGAAATATCTGTTTAAAATGAAAAAAATTAAAAGACTGAGTTTATTTTCAAATACATTTAATACATTTTCATTGTCTAAAAGCCAGATATTATTATAGTTCTGGGAGAAAACACTGGTTGCCACTGTTTTAGTCCAGCCCTTGGGGCTTTGGGATGGAAGTACAGAGAGACATATTTATTCAGTCTCTACTCCTTGACTTTCTGATGTCAACTTAATCTTGGAATCACTTACTAGATATATACTTGTTCCCTCCAACCTTGAGGAAATATCATGCTGCTGAATAATGTAAGACTACAAGTGGCTTTCTTTCTCAATGAGAAAAATATTGCTTTTCCTGTTATCTTTCTAATCTGTTATTATTGCCTATAGTCAAGTCAAGTCAAAGCCTTTATTGTCATTGTACATCATCTATACAACAAAATTGGTTTAGCCTCTACTGGTGCAGTCCTGTTTTGGCCCAGCCTTAGCAGAACCAATAAACAGACTCCTTGTTCTGAAAAACCCCTCTTTATTTAGCTACTGTGAATTATGGCATTCACATATCAAAAAGTCCAGGCAATAATCCTTCAAAGGGTTAACTGTAGTAACAGATCTTATCAGTTCCTTGAGATAATTGCCAGGCCGGGAACTTCCAGTCGCACTATGAGCAAATCTTCTCAAAAAATTCTGAATGGTTATCTCCTCCCCTTTCCTTCTATTTATTGCCCAGCCAGGGAGGGGCCATTAAGCGTCATTGTGTGCCTTTCTTCCCAAATCGGCTCCTTGCCCCCAGTTATTCTCCTTTCCTAACAGCTCTGCACATGTGGGCATCTGGAAGAGGCCCCAGCTGTTCTTCCTCCCCACTTATGTCCGCCTGCAAAGGCAGCTGGGAAATGTCAGATGGTTCTGTCTCTATCGTTGCTTCTGACGCAGAGTATCCATCAGAGCCTTCCCCAGACTCCAGGACTGGCCCAAGTTCCTCTTCAACCTCCTTATCATCCGAGTCTGCCACCAGTTCCATTGGCAGCTGGTGGGCCACAACAAGTCCATACGAGAATACAAGACAGCATGAATAATATAAAGAATAATCCATATACAAGTAGTTAGGAAAAAACCTAGTCATACATTTCCATATGTAAGTCATATTTTGTGCAACATGTATATTACTTTGGTGTATGATCTTATATCATGGTATAGACATATTACACACTACGCTGGCACCAGTGAAATTCATCAATTAATCTGTTTGTGGTGCTATATTATGTTTAGAAGTCTGATGGCCATGGGTAAAAGCTGTTTTAAAACCTGTTTGTCCGGCTGGCTATACTTCTGTGTCTTCTGCCCGATGGTGAAAGTGAAAAGATACACTGGCCAGAGTGTGGAATCATCCCTAAGTATCTTCCTTACTTTGCTGAAACAGCGAGTCCTGGTGATCTCATCCAGTGGTATTAGAGGGCAACCGATGGATTCTTGTGCCAAATTAATCACTCTCTGTAGTGCCTTCCTGTTCTTGGCTGTTAAACCAGCATACCATACTGTTGAGTTTGAGTTTGAGTTTTATTGGATTTATATGCCGCCCTTCTCCCAAAGGACTCAGCATGTTATACAGTATGTGAGGACACTTTCTATCGTGGATCGTAATAGTATACCATCTTTATTTTTTTTTACTGCCATCACTGGTAGCATTTTCCCCTCCCTGTGCTAATTTTCTTGAATTTCTTGACATTCTTCACCAGTCCAGGTAGACTAGACATGAGTTAGTATTGCTGATCCTGCTGGTGATACTTTAGCAGGTAGTTCATCTATTCACCTGATTGAAAGTATAATATAATATAATACACGTGCTAATCCCTCTTTTATTATAAGGTTATAGTAACCTAGGCTTTAACTAGTTTCATCTTTATTGGGACTCAGGTACATATTAGTTATTATAATTAGTGTTAAGTTTATGATGTGGGCTAACTTCTATTCATATGGCACTAGGTCACGGCTACTTAGATCATCTTCTCAGCTTAGGGTAATAACCCAACTATGATTTTATTTCTTCCTGTTTCAATGTAATCTACAGGTGTTTTATATAACTTCAATAAAAATAAGGGCTACCTTTTGTAACTACCTTTTATTACAGTAGACCAGGCCAATTACATCTTTCACACAAAGAGTTTGTGCCAAAAAGACTTTCTTTTTAGTGGAACAGAACGCAAAACATCAAAAACTAGAAAACTGGAGGAAAATAGTTCTTACCTTATCTTGGACTATGGTTTGGACTATGGTTTGGGAAAGCCTTGATATACATTTAAGAAATCATATTTTATGAACATTAATGCAATATTTTTCCCCTAAATGTTTCTGTACAAAAGGCTTAATTTGGCATGAGTCCATGAATGGTTAAAGTAATCCTTCAACCATGATATCTGTATGATATTTTAGTCTGAATATGCTGCTTCTTCTTTGACATCTCCAGTGTAAAAGCTACGTGTTCTTTATTTCTAGTTTGGGTATTTTTACCTGTTTATGTTCTTTTTTTGTATCATTTATCTCAATTTTTAAGTCGGTTAAATAATAACAAGGATCCAAAGAAATGCATCATTAATTTCATTGAACAAAGGAATCTTTCATTTGGTTTTCTTGGGCAATAGCTCTCCATACCATGAGATGCCACTTCTGAACTGCAGAGACTTTCAAAAATAAGTTTAGAATGTAGTATAAAGATTTATTGTTAAAAGAGTGCAAAAGTGGGAACACTTGGGCTCTTCAGCATGCTGAAAGTATGTCGTTGAATTCCAGTCAACAATATATTAACAAACGAATTATATGAACTTCACAATGAAGAAATAATAATATTTGTAAGTTTTTTAAAGTCCAAACTAAACAAATCTTATTTTTTTAAAAAACAGAATGAAAAATCTCCAGGCCGCTCAACAAGTCGATCAAGTAACATTTCAAAGGTAAGTTGTAAATCATTGTCAGGGAGTTTTGTTGCAACATGCATACCATCTTGCTTAAACTGTAGGTACACATGAATTCTGTTGGATATAAATGGGGTGTAGTTCTGACTAAAGACTAAAGATGCATGACTACATGTTTTGATTCTACAAGAATAACCACCACATTTTTATAAGCTTTGAAATTGGGCACTATACTCTCATGTTAAGACTCAACAAGTCAACATGCCTGATGTAAAATATTTTCTCACGTATGCACAAAAAGTTGAACTTCTCTTCTGAACTGTACTGCTCTCAAAATTTAAAACTTCTATCACCCTTATAATCTCTCCCTCTAGCCAAACTTTAGCGGTTCTTGTCACAAGTATACACAATTGTAACCTACTAATTTCTAGCTTCAGTAAAGAAACTCAGGAGGACAATTTGTCTAAAAGGGTGGGCAAATAACTGCCCCTCCCCTTGAAGTTAGGAAGAAGTTTGGTAGATGCTTTTCTTTCTGAAAGCTTCATGGGGGAGTGGATCTATGGGAAGAAATGCCTCCCTCCAAGTGAATTATTTCAGGATTCTGAGCACAATAAATAATTAGATAAAAATGTGCTATCTAATTTTATTCGGGTTAATTTTATTTGGTGTGTTCAAAGCCTTGCTGATTCCTTCTATAGCTGTTTTTCCTGTGGCTTAGACTCCATTTTATAAGAACCTACCCATTGCCCCTTTCAAATCAAAATCTTTTTTCTAAAAGCTGTTTTTATTTCTTTCACTATTGATATATAATATATAGTGGGCAGAGGGCATTTGAGTCATTATTATCTTCCATTGACTACGTAGACTAATTCTTGAAGTTTTCTTGGCAAAATTTTCAGAAGATTTGTGCTTCAGTTGAATCGCCTATTTCTAGTGTGGTGTCTTAACACCTACAGCAAACTAGCTTTCATTTAGTAGCCGGAAAAAAAATATTTCAAATGGGAAATTTTAGTGCCATGTCTTGCAGTTTGTAACCTTGCTGCACATATGGCCTAGGTCTGTACAATCCAGTCACCAATTTCTGCGCTTAACCTGGCCAGTGTTATTCTTTTATTAGTAGAAGGATATAGCATTTCCTTCATGTAGCCTTAATCTGTTTCCTTCTATTGGTTTTTGATATTAGATCATGCTAAAAGAAGGAAATGCTGCCCTTTTCTACCAATTAAAAAAAACCCACAAGGGCAGTGATTTGATAGCAAAAACCACTAGTGAAAGAAGTGATTGTGATATTTACTCCAGAGTGTCCAGATTGGGTGCAACAGGCAAAGTAAAAATATTCCTTATAGAAACAAAAAATTCATTTTCTTCCTTGTAGTTTTTCAGCAGCTGCATGTTAGAGGAAGGCTTTATTTTAACAAAAGGAAGGGGTAGTTTAAAAAAAAAGTAGCTGAAGTAGCATTCTCTCTTTTTTTGTCCCCCTTTCTCTTCTTTTTTTATGTTATCCATATCTCCATATTTTCTCAGCATGAATGGAAAAGTTACAAAATTTACACTGGGAATAAATACTGGAGGGAAATGGCAAACACATTGTAACATAAGTTATTGTTAATCTAGAGCTCATGTATATTATAAAATACAAAAACAGGTGTTACAATACGTTCATAAATTATTGTATGCAATATTCCTTTCAAAATTATTTTTGTTTAAAGTACGTTTTAAATATATTTAAAATATATTTTAAGTTGCCTTTCGAGTGAGTCAGTCTTAATTTTCTTCCTTGTAGTTTTTCAGAAATGCTTGCTACTTGTTTTGCCATCTTTTGTAACTGATTAATGACCATTTGTTCTCTTGCCTAGAAATTGTTAACTTTGCTCTGTGTCAACAACTTGGTGACATTGTTAATGGGAAATTTATTATACTGATTTTATTACAATAAGACAGTTACAATATTAAAGTTAGGAATATATCCAATGACTTTTCAGTAGTGCAAGACTGACAAAAAATATACTTATTGAAATCAGGACTGTTTAGGTTTCGTTATTGAATTTGGATTTATTCCAAATTGTACCTGCTATTGACTATTTCAAAAGTAAATGTTTCAGGTGTTAAATTATTGCATGAAGAAAAATGGTGGCATCTGTGATTGAAGAAATTGAGTAATAACTATAAAGGGGCTGGCTATGCTCATAAGAGAGATTTTGATCATGACCAGGGACACTGCTGTGAGGCTATCAGGATATGGCATCTGTTAGATATTAACATATATCGTGGCAAGTCTCCTCTCTGGTCCACTGCTACAGCGGGAAACAGGTATCGTTCTGATTGGTCGAGGGGCGTACCCGATCCCTATAAAAGGGGAACCCTCCGACCACAGAGCAAGCTGGATCACTACTACTATTAATAAAGAGCTGTTAAGTCACTTTGTGTCCGCAGTCTGTTCTCTCGTTGCCCAGATCTAACATTGGCGACGAAGGTGGGATCGAGAGGCAGATAGGACGAAGAACGCTACTCCAGAATCTCCGGATTTGATCCAGCCCAGGAATTCGGCAGAAATTCCGGCAGCCATCTCGGTCACCGCAGCGCGGCAAATTCAAATGAGAGAAGATGGCGATGCACACTCCCCCCGCTCCATTCAACCCAGCGAACGACGAGTGGGAAGCCTTCATGATTCGATTCGAGTGTTTTCTCGAAGCGAACGAATACACGGGGATCACCGACGCCCGGAAGAAAAACATCTTCCTCGGCTACTGCGGGAAAGAAGTCTTCAACACGGCCAGAGACCTCACTGCGCCTACTCCGATACAGGCAGTATCATGGACGGCGTTGCAACAGGCTCTACAGACTCATTACGCGCCAAAACCTTCCCGCCATGTTTGCCGCAAGGAATTCAACACGTGGAACCAGAAAGCGGGAGAATCAATCAATCAATATGTTGCGGCCCTGCGTAAAGCAGCAACTCACTGCGAGTTCAGGGATCTGGGCGAGCATATCTTAGCGCAGCTTATCTGTGGGTTAAGAGACATTTCACTACAAAAGAAGCTGTTGGCAAACCCAAATTTAAATAGCTCTAAACGAAGCAAGAGCGTCAGAGTCAGTGGAGAAATCATCGGTAACCATACAACGCGGTTTCAGCGTAAACCAGCCAGTACCAAGGCAAACCAGAGTTCACTACGAGGACACAAGCCCCGACTACGAGGATCCCGAGTTCGAGGACAGTCACCTGATGCGGAGCAGTCACTTGAGGCCTGGGGGGAGACCCGGATTCCGTTTGCCGCCCTGCGCAAGCTGCGGAGGGAATCATCCCAGGTCTACCTGTAGGTTCAGGAACGTTGTTTGTTCGCACTGCAACAAACTTGGGCACATCGCACGAGTGTGCCGGAGCGAAGTCCCTGCCTCACGGCAGCCACCCATGTACCACCAACAGAAGCCCAACCCAGGGGCTTGGCGAAATCAAAAAGGGCGCCCAGAGAGAAATCCACAAGTGTTTACCCAGAGAGAAAATTCCCAAAGAGCTGAGCGAGCGTATCCCCAGAGAGATTACACACAAGGAGCTGAGCGAGCGTATTCCCAGAGAGACTACACACAAAGAGCTGAGAGAGCGTTCTATCAAGACGCTCAACGAGAGTATTTTCAGGATACAGATGCTGAGATAGAGTTGACCCAGAGAGAGGAATTTCGAACGTATCTCACAACAATAAGCCAGGTCCGCACCAAGCAGCCTAAAAAGCTGAAAGTCACAGTCCTCTTGGAGGGCTCACCTTGCGAGCTGGAAGTTGACACAGGATCGTCCCTGACGATCATTTCATGGGCATCCATGAAACAGGCTATCCCTAGCCTCAAAAAGAGCCAACTACGCGCTCCAGACATCCTGCTACGAGACTACCAGGGGAACCGAGTCCCCATCGTGGGCCAAGGCACGTTCCAGATCCGTTTCAAGGACATCGTAGCCCAGCTGCCCGTGACCATCGCCAGCGCACCATTACAAAACCTCCTAGGACTGGATTGGTTTGAATCCTTGGGGCTAGAAGTCACCGGAATCAACGCCGTGGAAAACAGCAGCGCTGTTAAGGAGTTCGAGGATGTGTTCAGCCCCGGTCTTGGTAAGTATGTGGGTAAACCAATCTCATTCAATTTAGACCCCAAAGTGGCACCAATCCGACTTAAACCGAGACGAGTGCCTTTTGCACTCCGCCCAAAAATAGATAAGGAAATAGATAAGTTAGTGGAGCAAGGAATCCTTGAGCCGGTGGATCACGCGCGCTGGGAAACGCCCATTGTGACCCCAGTCAAACCAGACGGATCAGTCCGCATCTGCACGGACTATAAATGCACAATTAATGTCGCGCTACAACAAAGCGCATATCCTGTGCCTGTAGTACAGCACTTATTGCACTCGTTGGGGCCAGGAAAGGTATTTGCTAAATTAGACATGGCACAAGCTTACCAGCAGCTGCCCGTAGATAGCGCCACAGCGGAGGCCCAAACTATAGTGACGCATAGAGGAGCATTCAAATGCAACCGGCTACAATTCGGTGTGAGTATTGCTCCAGGATTGTTCCAGAGCGTCATGGAACTGCTTTTGCAAGGGATACCGGGAGTCGTCCCCTATTTTGACGACATCTTGGTGTCCGCTGCAAACGAGGAGCAATTAAATAAAAGAGTCAGAACTGTTTTGGCCAGAATCAGAGAAAAGGGTCTCCGCCTCAAAAAGGAAAAATGCCAAATTAACGTGCCTAGCGTAGAATTCCTGGGTTATAGAATTGATGGTCAGGGAATACACCCCACTTCAAAGAAAATTAAGGCGATCCAGGACGCCCCCACACCACGGAATCAGACCGAGTTGCAGGCCTTCCTCGGACTGCTTAACTTCTACAGCGTTTTTCTGAGACAGAAGGCGACCGTTGCTGAGCCACTACACCGTCTACTCCAGAGGGACACACCATGGAAATGGGGACGATCCGAAGCAGCAGCTTTTGCCGGAGTAAAGCGTCTGCTCACCACTGACTCGCTGTTAGTCCAATACAGCCAGACACTACCGCTGGTATTGACCTGCGACGCATCACCTTTTGGAGTCGGCGCAGTCCTCAGCCACCGGATGCCCGACGGAAAGGAAGCACCCATCGCCTTCTACTACAGGACTCTTTCATCGGCCGAGAGGAATTACAGCCAGATGGACAGGGAAGCGCTAGCTGCTGTAGCTGGAGTAAAACGTTTCCACGAATACCTCTACGGCCGCGATTTTGAACTGATTACAGATCACAAACCGCTGTTGGGACTTTTGGCGGGAAACCGCCCCACTCCAGTCTCCCTTTCTCCACGCATGACCAGGTGGACTGTTTTCCTGGCTGCGTACTCATACAAGTTAATTCATCGACCGGGCTCCACTCTAGGACACGCAGACGCACTCAGCCGTTGCCCACTACCGGACCTTTTGCCAGACCCCACTCCCGAAGTACCGGTGCTGCTCATTGATTGTTTGGACTCAGAACCGGTTTCTTCCTACGATGTTGCAAGGTTTTCTTCTAAAGACAATTTAATAAAGCAAGTTCAAACTTGGGTTTGGAGGGGGTGGCCGAAGGGAAACGTGGGCCCGGAATTCAAAGTGTTTTGGTCAAAACGGGACGAACTCTCAGTGTTACAAGGTTGTTTATTGTGGGGGGATCGAGTTGTTATTCCGTATGCTTTACGTAGGAATGTATTAGATGCTTTACATGTTGGTCACCCGGGGATTGTTAGGATGAAGGCGTTAGCAAGAAGTTACGTTTGGTGGCCAAACATGGACAAAGAAATAGAGGAATGGGTGGCCACTTGCGACCCATGCCAGGAATCGAGACCAGCACCCCCGGAAGCGCCCGCCACAGAATGGGAAAAGCCTAAAGTACCCTGGTCGAGAATACACATCGACTTCGCAGGGCCAGTTCAAGGTCAGACCTTCCTCATAGTTGTGGATGCATACTCCAAATGGCTAGAAGTAGTCCTAATGACTTCAACCACGGCAGAGGCAGTCATTAAGGTTCTACGGTGACTTTTCGCCACTCATGGCCTGCCCGACCTCCTGGTTTCCGATAAGGGGCCCCAGTTCACGGCCATGCAATTTGAGACATATCTAGCAGGTCAGGGAATTCGGCACGCCCTCGTCGCGCCATTCCATCCGGCATCAAATGGACAGGCGGAGAGAATGGTGCGATTCGCAAAAGAGGCCCTCGCTAGGATGGGTCCAGGTGATTGGCAAACACGCATTGACCATTACCTATTGATCCAACACATTACCCCCAGCCCAACGACGGGTAGGAGCCCCGCTGAACTACTCATGGGCCGCTGTCTACGGTCTCACCTGGACCGTCTTCACCCAAATTACTCTGCCACAGCTCCCCCAGACTCTACAAGCAAAATTCGGAGTTTTAGCATAGGGGATTCAGTATACGCCCACAACTATGCAGGGGGGACATTGTGGATGCCGGCAAAGGTCATTGGCATCACGGGTCCACGATCGTATCTGTTGGAACTAGAAGATGGGCGGAACTGGAAAAGGCACATCGATCAACTACGGGGTCGCCTGGCGCACTCAGATCTACGAACAGAGAACGAGAGCTACCTGCCATTGCAAAGCCAGCCACTCGAGAGCCCCAACACAGAGAACTACGACACCTGCGAGCCAAGGACAGAACAAGAGGTTGAGCGCGAAACGGAACAACCCCCAAGCAACGAAAGCGAGCAGATCCCCGAACGCCAAAGCAACGAGAGCCTGCAAACGCCCGGAAACGAAACACAGAAAGGAACCGATCCTACAACTACTTCTGACCAACCCGAACTGCGACGCTCCACCCGAGTAAGGCAAACACCAACGTATCTTAAGGACTATATTACTAACCGCAACGTTCCGTCTAAGAGGGGAGGGGTGTTAGATATTAACATATATCGTGGCAAGTCTCCTCTCTGGTCCGCTGCTACAGCAGGAAACAGGTATCGTTCTGATTGGTCGAGGGGCGTACCCGATCCCTATAAAAGGGGAACCCTCCGACCACAGAGCAAGCTGGATCACTACTACTATTAATAAAGAGCTGTTAAGTCACTTTGTGTCCGCAGTCTGTTCTCTCGTTGCCCAGATCTAACAGCATCTATTTGTGATACTGCATCGTAGAAAAAGAAGCTTGTTTTTGTGTGCTGACCAATTTCTTGTCCAATAGGTTCCTTCTCTGCTGTATATATCGTTGGGATTAGTAGTGGAGCACTATGTATTGTGATGCTGAGTCACCTTCAGTTTGACAGCCTCTAGGACTTGTATGGATAAAAGTTGAGTTCATGTTTTCCATAGCAACCCTCGCTTGTGTCAGGTCATCTTGGCTTCAACACATGTTGGTGTTCATATTTTGGATCTCATTTTTGTCCCAAAGCAATAGTTGATGGAAGTGGAGGGAATTTCCATCATCCTTTTCCCATGGTTAATCACACTCTAGTCCAGTTGCATTTGGTAGCCATAAAGTGGTGGGACTGATCAGTATAGTCTGTCCCTAAAGGACCATCTGGTTTTTAGAGAGGGCTTGTGGATTTTCTCAGCTCTCTATTGAACAGTTTTACTCAGCATCTTGTAAGTGGCTGACATCAGTGGTGTCCAGGCATTATAAATTATTGCTCTCAAGTAGCTTGTTTCCAAGGCCCAGTTCTCGATAGCAACAAGGTTTATGGAGACCTTTTGGAAGGAAACCACGCATCGAGTGGCTATGTAAGAAGTCTAGAACCAAATCAAATCAACCTGGATACATGTCCATATTTAACCAACACCTTGCCATGAAGTTGAAGGGTATTTTTTTTGTTACCTTATTGCATCAGATAACTGATGTCCAGTAGTTGTGAACTCCCATTTTGGGGGGAATTATTTCTGATATCTGCCACTGAGGTACTGCAATCAGTTTCTGTAGCATTTTGATAATGTCACTTGGATTTACTGCAGTCTTTATTCTGCATAGACCTTCTTTGTGTTTGTGATTGGCATACTGTTATTTGTGTCTGTTCTGGTCAAATTTTATACAAAGTTTGACTTTCATCTACAGAAAATATTAAAATAGCATTTATTTATTTATTTATTTATTTATTTATTTATTTATTTATTTATTTATTTATTATTCGTATTTATAGACCGCCCACTCTCCCGAAAGGGACTCGGGGCGGTGTACAGTCACTAAAATGCGTTATAAAATACATACATAAAACAGTTAAATAATTAAATACGTAGGTGGAGGAGGTTGCAAGACTGTATATAGAATAATAAATATAGTACATTAAAAACTCTAATAACCCAGGAGTTAAAATATTACCCAAAATTACCCATTAAAATATATCCACCGGGAGGTAAAAACTAAGAATGTGCCAGGCCAGCTAATCGAAACAGGTGAGTCTTTAATTTTTGACGGAAGGAACGGAAGTCAGTGGTAGTTCTAATGTCGGGGGGGAGGTCATTCCAGAGGGTTGGGCCAATCACAGAGAAGGTCCTACCCCTAGGCGTCACCCGCTGGCACTGCCTAGTGGACGGCACCAGTAGTAGTCCCTCCCTGTGAGAGCGGATTGGTCGTAGGGATGTGTGCGGGACGATACGATCCCGCAGGTAACTGGGTCCTGTGCCATGGAGCGCTTTAAAGATGATAATCAATACCTTGAAACGCACCCGAAAAACCACAGGTAGCCAGTGCAGCTCGCGCAGGAGAGGTGTCACATGGGAGTATCTTGAGCTCCCCATAATCACCCGCGCGGCTGCGTTCTGGACTAGCTGTAGTCTTCGGATGCGTCCCAAGGGAAGCCCCATGTAGAGGGCATTGCAGTAGTCCAGGCGAGACGTCACCAGCGCATGAGTGACTGTGCGTAGGGCATCCCGGTCCAGTAGGGGGCGCAATTGACGCACCAGGCGAACCTGGTGGAACGTCCCCCTTGCCACGGCTGCCACATGGTCATCCATAGACAGCCGGGCATCTAGGAGGATGCCCAAATTGCGCGCCCGCTCCACAGGGGGGAGTTGTTCACCCCCTATGGCCAGCGATGGAGTTAGCTGGCTGAACCGGGGTGCCGGTAGCCACAGCCACTCAGTCTTGGAGGGGTTGAGTTTGAGTCTGTTGTCCCCCATCCAGACCCCGACGGCTTCCAAACACCGGGACATCACTTCGACAGCCTCGTTGGGGTGGTTTGGGGTTGAGATGTACAGCTGCGTATCATCAGCGTACAGATGGTATTCAACCCCAAAACCACGGATGATCTCCCCCAGCGGCTTCACATATGCGTTGAACAGGAGGGGCGAGAGGACCGACCCCTGCGGCACCCCACAAGAGAGTGGCCTCAGGGTCGACCTCTGCCCCCCTGTCAACACACATTGCGTCCGGTCAGAGAGGTAGGAGCCGAACCACCGTAGAACGGTGCCTCCGACTCCCATGCCCCCCAGCCGGCGCAATAGGATACCATGGTCGATGGTATCAAAAGCCGCTGAGAGGTCTAATAGGACCAGGATAGAGGAACAACCTCTATCTCTGGCCCTCCAGAGATCATCAACCAACGCGACCAAGGCTTTCTCCGTGCTGTGCCCGGGTCGGAAACCGGACTGGCGTGAGTCTAGATATTCGGATTCGTCGAGGTGTTGCGGAAATTGCTGCGCCACCACATTCTCAACAACCTTCGCCAAAAAGGGAAGGTTGGAGACTGGACGGTAATTAGCTAGTTCCGTTGGGTCCAGTGAAGGCTTCTTGAGCAGGGGCCTCACCACCGCCTCTTTCAAGGCGGTTGGCAAGGATCCCTCACCCAACGAAGCGTTCACCAGGCCCAGAAGCCAGCCTCGTGTCATCTCCCAGGATGCCAGTACCAGCCAGGAGGGACACAGGTCCATTGAACATGTGGTGGGTCGCAGCCGTCCACGTAACCTGTCCAAATCCTCGGGGGCAACAGAGTCAAACTCCTCCCAGAGTGGTCTCACAAGACTCGCTGTTGACGGCTCGTCCGGTCCACTGAAGGGGGCCCATCCGCTCCGGATCTGAGCGACTTTGTCCTGCAGATATTCCCCAAACTCCTCTGCTCTTCCCTGCAGGGGTGCCCCCCGCGTCCTCTGTGATAGGAGGGAGCGGGTCACCCGAAACAGGGCGGCAGGGCGGTTATTGGCGGACACAATAAGGGCGGCACAATGTCTACGTTTGGCCGCCCTTAATGCCACAAGGTAAGTCCGTAAGTAGGCTTTTACCTGTGCTCGATCAGATTCAGAGCGTGAGGACCTCCACCTGCTCTCTAGACGTCTCCTGTGGCGTTTCATCACCCTCAGCTCCTCGGTAAACCAAGGAGCCCGGGTGGATCGCTGCCGCAGGAGACGTCGCAAAGGCGCAACCTGGTCCAAGGCCCCAGCCGCCGCCCTATTCCAGGCGGCCACTAGGTCCTCCGACCAGGAGCGGGTCAGGGCTATAGGTATTGGCCCAAGCTCCGTCTGGAATCTATCCGGTTCCATCAGGTGCCTGGGGCGGTACCAGCTTAGACAGTCTGGTTCCGCCTCCTCACGGTGGGAGGTAGCGCCAGGGAAGTTCAGCCAGAGAGATGAGTGATCAGACCATGACAGGGGCGTGATGACTAAATCCCCCATTCCCAGATCACTCGTCCACTGCTCAGATACGAAAACAAGGTCCAGTGTGTGACCACCTTCGTGAGTGGGGCCCTGAACTAATTGGGTCAGGTCCATGGCCGTCATGGAAGCCATGAACTCCCGAGCCACCTCAGAAGCCTCTCCCGTCGACGGCAAGTTGAAATCCCCCATAACCAGAAGCATTATTAGTAATAGTACGAAGTAGAAACTGATACAGATGCAAGGCAGAAGTTTGAGCTTACTGCTAGTTGCCAACTAAACTTGAATTCTTTTTACAATAGTGAAAAGGTAAATATATGTTTCTTTTATTGACTCCCTACCTCACGATCAATACCTAGCTCAGGGGTCAGCAACCTGAGGCTGCATGTGGCTCATTTATCCCTCTGCTGAGGCTCCCTGTCGCCGGTCTGCTCCACAATTGATAAGGCTTTCAGTTAGGACAGATAGAGGAAAAAGGACACTGCGCTAGAACAAGACTCTATGGGGGGGAACTGGTCTTCCGATCGGCTTCAGAATTGAGATGCTGACCTTTTATGATTATGTATTAAGATTTGATATTTTGATGTAATCTAGGAGTTTGGAGGGAGGGGGCGTCTGCCGCATTTGCAACTGCCAAAATTTGTAATTCCACCTACCCTTTTCCACATAAATGTTTTTAAAAAAACCAATAAAACATTTTGAAAAAAAAAAAAAAAGAATTGAACAGGGAGCTTCTGGTTAGGACCTTTGTGGCTCTTTGAGTGTTTAGGGTTGCCAATCCCTGATCCAGCTGAATAATGTTTTGTTTTAAGAAATGAAATTGAAGATAAAAATAGCAAAAGAGGGGAACCAAGTAGGAAGAAATTTAATAAAGTAGCTAGAAGACTTCATTTCTGAAAAGTTGTATCAAGCTATATTTGTCCATTGTAAACAGGCTTTGGCAAGAATTCAACTGACTTTGTAGTGTGTTTTTAAAAGCTGTTCATGTTTTTTTCATTCTCGATGCCTCTGAATCACATCTCACAGAATTTTCAGAATTATAGCAAAAACAAAAGGTAGAATGCCATTTAAATCAAACGAAGTGCTAAATAAAAATAATACTGGAATTTTATAGAGTTTTGTATCTAAACTATAGGCAGTTAAAACTTTATACACTAGAGGTAAAGCCATCGTAATGTAGGTAATGGTTATACCTTATATCAGAGCAGAGTTATAAAGAGTCAGTGTTGATGTTTCAACTTCAAGGTCTATTAACTTTCCATGATTATCCAAACATACTGCCTCTGATGCCAAGCCAATGTTTGCCATTTTGGAAACATGCCATCATTACTAAATTCAAGAGCAAAAAGACAATTCATTTTATTGAATCTGATATTATCTAAATGTACACAACTCTCAAACCATCTTGTTCATATACAAGTTGGCTGTATGATTTAATATGGTTCATTTGAATATTCTTAACAGACTGCTTTATGTATGCTGATATTGCTAGCTAGCTAGCTAGCTGATCATAGACAGACAGACAGACAGACAGACTCTGTCTGTCAGCTCATATAGCAAAAATCTCTGTACTAGGCAGTGGTGGGATTCAAATATTTTTACTACTGGTTCTGTGGGTGTGGCATGGCTTGGTGAGTGTGGCAGAGGAAAGATACTATAAAATCTCCATTCCCTCCCAATCAGCTGGAATCGGGAGGCAGAGACTAAATGGGGGCGGGGCCAATCAGAGATGGTATTTGCCAGTTTTTCGAACTACTCAAAATTTCAAGATGAAAATGGGCTTGACCTTGGAGGAAGGAGGTGAACCACTGAAAAACTGTGCCACCCAGCCCAGTCCAACCGGATACCAAGGTCGATGGCATTGAAACCACTGAGACGTCAAGGAGAGCAAGGATGGTTGCACGATCTCTATAGTAGTCCTGTCAAATAGAGTGTCAGTCCCATATTTGGCCCTAAAACCTGCCTATGAATAGATAATCCATTTCCACCAGGGTCCTTCTGAAGCTGCAATGTCACCACTGTCGGCATTCCAAATATCATCCAAAATTAAATCAGAGTCCAAGGCAGAACTTTCCTCAAACTTCCAATTTATTAAGAGAGACATGTTGGCACATCTGTGCGAAACCCGAATCTGAAAGCTTCCTGGGTTTTCCACCCAGTTGAAAGTTCATGATCTTTCCCACACACCCACAAGTCCATCACATGGTCCAATCTTTCACTGCCACGCTGGCAGTTCCACCCATCCAGTTCCGGTCAGGCTCAGAGCTGCAGAGACAAAGGATGACCTTCTCGGAAGGATTTTTTTTATTTTGACAACACACATTCTACTCCTTACTATTCCCCCTCCCAATTCCCCACTAATGAAAAAGCACAGTGAAATAAGAGAGAGTGTGGCAGGCCAAAGATCCTAAACTTTCAACTGGGTGGAAAACCCAGGAAGCTTTCAGATTCAGGTTTTCCACAGATGTGCCAACATGTCTTTCTTAATAAATTGGAAGTTTGAGGAAAGTTCTGCCTTGGACTCTGATTTAATTTTGGATGGTATTTGGAACGCTGACATTTTTCTTACATTCACTTTCCTAGAAAGGGAAAGAGAGAGACTGGACAAAAACTTACTTAGCTTAGCTTATTTAGCTTTTTGCTGTTCGTTTCAAAATCTTTAAATTCTTAAGCCTGTAATTAATTTTTCTTTTGTTTATAGTTGAAGATAAAACTCACCTGAGGCAGACTTTTCATAAATGTAGTTCTGAAGATCTCTAGTACCTTTGGAACAGTTAAATTTCTGAAAGTGATTAGAAAATGAAGTTTGCAAACTTAGTGCCCTTTAAAAGGCTCCAACTTATGTTGTGGATTTATACACTGTCATCAAGATAGGATGACATTCAAATTGTTTGTGCATCCTTCTTTGAACAATGCTTCCATTATATAAATGATTATCCAGAAGAGCACATGGGGAACAGTTTTACAATTGCTTGCCCAGATTGAAAATGCTGATTGCCATGTGGCCAGGTGTAATAACTTATTGACAAGTTATCCTGGGATATAATGTTCATCAACCCCATATTTTGTTCCATGGCTTAGTCAGGGATGTTTTATAACAACAAATAATAAGTGATTTATTTATTTCAAACTCTTTTCTCACTTGTACAAAATTGTTTTAATTGGTGTTAATTGGGAGTGAGTGGTCCAGCCCAAAGCGGGATGCTGCAGGGCTCAACACTCTCTGCTTCTCTTTAACATCCATATAAAAGTGCTGGGTGAGATCATCCATCATCCAGATGTACTGAACACTCTTTCGCAGTGACAGGAGACCTGGATGGGGAAAAACAGGCTTCAATTGAAGCCTGTTAAGATGTGGGTGGGCCCCTTTGTGTCCCGGAGGTTTTGGTTCTGGATGGGGTTGCAGTACCCAAAACAGATCTGGTGCATCACTTGGGGATCTTCTTGGATTCAGTAATGGACATTGGAGTGATTAAGGATTTTAAACAGAAAAAAATTACAAAGCCTGATGTTGTGAAATATCAGGACATATTGAATGAAACAAATCATTTATGATTTTAGGAATATTAAATGAGATCTTTGAAAAACGGAGCCAAAGCTAGTAACTATACTATCAACCCTGTCAGTAATGATGTCTGTTTCTATGAGTAGGCTGTCAATAAAGGAATAAAAATGTGGAACAAATTTTATCTGACAAGATAAAGTACAGAATGTAGAACTACAAATGAGAGGCTAAGAGAATTATTTATTGGATATACAAAAGAAACTGACTGAAGTTTTAAAATGTAAAAAGGAAAAACAAGTGATAAACCAAGAGAGTTATTGGTTTTGTAGCTCCTATAAGAAAATATTTTGAAAATCATTTTCTTCCATTTTTTTTATTCCATCATATTTTTTCATCTGTCTGATGGGATAAAGAAGAAGGGAAGGAAAATCAAATCTTACAACAATATTTGATTGAATTAAAAATGAAGACTGTTACAAATAAAAGAAAGGAAAATAAAATTGGTTTATTTAATCAAGATTAAAATAAGACTTTTTGCAATTTTCTTTTTGCTGACATCAAAATTGAAAAGATGTTTTATTGGTTTGCTTATATTACCTCTATGAATGGCATATGGAATAAAGATATATATTTTATTCTTATGGAGGTGAATAGTTATTAAATTTATTCTGTTATGAAGGTTGGAGGATAGTTCTTTATATATTTGTTTTCTTTTTTTATTATATTTTTCTTTATTTTTCCCTTTTTTGCACTTTTTCTTCTTTCTTTCAATTTTCTTTTCTTACTCTAACTTTATGTCTATGAAGATTCTCAGTCATCCAGGTCATGGTTGTCCCAAAGGTGCTTTTTTCAAGAGGCAACTAGATTTTCTGGCTTTTCTTTGAGGACGTTTTGCTTCTCATCCAAGAAGCTTCTTCAGCTCTGAAGAATTTCTCTGAAGAAGCTTCTTGGATGAGAATAGAAATGTCTTCAAAGAAAAAACAGAAAGCTCAGTTGCTTCTTGAAAAAAGCAGTTTTGGGAATCTCTAACTTTAGTTTATATTAGTTTTTATTATTGTAATTAAAATCCTCAAAAGTTAAACAGTGCCTTAAATCTTGTTGCATGCTGACCCAGACATATAGTTTAATTATGACTGATAATTTGTAGATAATTTATAGATAGGAAACAACTGGGAGTAAAACTAAAACTGCAGATAAGATTTTCATTTCAGAATTTAGGACCCACAAAATGAAGTGGCAGAATGCATTTTAAGTCACAAAAGGAGGTCAAGGATAAGCAAACATGATATTGGAGTGTTCAGATTTCTAAATAAATTAAAGTTCCTGAGTGATTCAAGATCACCAAAGGTTAGTTGGCATTGGATAGTATAATGCAGAGGGAAAAACAATACAATGTGAGTTTAATTTACTTGATGGATTTTGTGTATTCCGGAACAAGGAATTACAGGCTGAGGTGAGAGGCAAGTCAACCAGAAGTGTTTATTACAACTCAGAAGGAACAGAACAAACAACTCCGGTTTGACAGCTTTTTATAAGGCAACTCTATTACTGCACTGATTGACACCTGAGATACAACACCACTTTCCCCCCAAACTGTGCATGCGTAGTCTGAAAGGTAGGCTGGCCGGCATCAAATCCTTTCTGAATGTAGGGCTGAATGACGGCACTCACATGGCCCTATGGGAGATTCCGATGGAAACACAGATTTAGCAGGTGAGTTGTCTGTCGCGGTGTCGGCGGTTGTGGTCAGCTTAGTGATCGGTGTGGTGAGGAACTTGGCCGGTAGGCGGTGTGCTGAGGTTCATTGCTTCTGTGGTGGTCTGCGACGATAGGGCCTGCGGGTGCCAATTCAACGGAGTCTGGGTGTTCAGTGGCGGTCAGGCCCATTGATGCCTCTTGACAGCGCAGTTGATCTATATGCCACCGCCATACCCGACCATCTCTCAATAGGACCCTGTAAGAGCAGGGTTCTGTTATTTCTATTATTTGCCCTGGCACCCATTTTGGTGTTCCTGCAAAGTTTTGGGCGAACATCCAGTCCCCGATAGCGAACCCCTGCATGTTGTACTCTCTAAGAGGTCCTTGACTGGTGACATAATTGGGATGTATGCGATCCAGAGTTATGCAGAGTGTCCTGCCCATCAGAAGCTCTGCTGGCATTTTGTTAGTCAAAGGACAAGGGGTTGTATGTTGCAGTAACAAATAGTGCAATATTTTGTCCTGTAAATTACCTACCCCCATCCTTCCCAATGCTTCCTTGGCCAAGCGGACCACTCATTCCGCTCGGCCATTGCTAGCTGGATGGAATGGGGCCGTCAGCGCCTGCCGAATACCCAGGGAGGCTAAAAATGTATGGAATGTGGCGTCCGTCCATTGTGGTCCATTATCAGTGACCACAATGTCCGGCAACCAGTGGCATGCAAACAACTTCTGTAGTGCCCTAATTGTAGCATCTGCCATTCCCTAGCGCCCCAATGCCACACTGCCGACCCGTCAAGTAGTCGGTGGAGAGGCTCCGCCATTGACGCCTTATGCCGCATAAAAATTAAGCAGGCCTAAGAATGCTTGGAGTTCACTCTTTGATTTAGGGGTAGGGGCATTGTGGATGGCGTCCACCTTGGACTTGGTAGGGTAGATCCCCTCAGCATCAATTAGGAACCCTAAGAACTCCACTGAGGGCACTCCCAGTTGGCATTTACTCTTTTTTAAACGTAGCCCGGGATTCCTAAACCGCTGTAAAACAGCCCGTAATTTGCGGACAAGGTCTGCCCCATCCTTTGCAGCCAGTAAGATATCATCAAAATACAGGACCACTCCGTCAAGACCCTGGAGAAGCCGTTCCATTAAACATTGATAAATACCTGGAGCCACGCAGACTCTGAATTGGAGCTGTGGCATCGGAAGGCCCCCTGTGTTTCACAATCGTTTGGGCATTGACCGTGGCTTCGTCAACAGGCAGCTGTTGATAAGCTTGCACCATGTCCAATTTAGCAAAGATCCATCCCTGTCCCAGAGAGTGCAATAAGTGTTGCACACTGGAACAGGATACAGATTGGACTGCAAAGCTTTATTCAAAGTATTTTTATAATCTGCGCAGATCCTAATGGACCCATCAGCCTTCACAGGGATGACAATGGGTGTCTCCCACTGTGAATGATCTACGGGTTCTAGGATTCCTTGGCTGATCAACTTATCCAATTCAGCCACAACTTTTGCCCTGAGTGCAAATGACACTTTCCGTGCTTTCAACCTGATTGGGGAAACCTGTGGGTCTAAATTGAGCATAATGGGGGTGCCCTTATAATTACCCAGTGTTCCATCAAAGACACCCATGAATTCTTTAGCTAGGTCTTCAAAGTCATCAGAAACGGTAGATGCACGAATGCCGGCAACAGTCAGGCCCAGGGGCTCAAACCAATCAATACCCAACAGGGTAACCTGTGGATTGGCAACTACGATGAGCGGCAAACGACCTTTAAACCCCAGGCGCTTAACCAATACTGACATCTTGCCCAGCACCGGAATAGAGATCTCCTGATAATCTCGGAGACGGCAACTGCAATGAGAAAGAGTGTCTTTAAAAAGATTAGGCATTATGTGTTTCAAGGTTTGCCAGGAGATGATCGATTTGGCCGACCCGGTATTGATCTCCATTTTGCATGGGGATCCCTCAATTAGCACAGTGAGGAAATTTTTTTCCCTTTAGAGGTACTCTGTCCTGCGGATTGCACATCCCATGCTTCTTGTGGTGGGTCGTCATCTATAGCGGAGCAGGACATTTTGGGCCTCCCGGGTTGCCTAGCGGTCTTCTTTCCCCCGTAGCTGTCCCTTGCCTGGCTGAGTGCAGGCGTGGTAGAGCAGCATATGTTGGTCAAATGGCCCTTCCTGCTACAGCATCTGCAAATGGCTGATTTAAAACGGCAATTCGATCTGTAGTGGTTGTCTTCACAACTGAGACAACCTTCCTGCGGCCATTTGGCGGGTTGTGTCTTGAGGCAGTCGATTCCCTCACAGTCCTCATCTCCCTCTCCCTCAGGGCTTTCCTGTTGGTTGACAGCAGCCGATTTCAGTCCTGAAGAGGCTGCCACCAAGTAGCGCTGAATTTGGACTGTCGATCTCTCGGCCATTTTGTCAGCTTTAGCCTCATTGACCGCTATCTGGAGAGTGATTTCAGAACGAGCCAACAACCTCCGTTGTAGTTGCAAGTCCCTAACTCCACACACAAATTGCTCCAGAAGCGCATCGTCTAACACAGGGAACTTACAATTGATCGCTTCTCTACGAAGTGTGGCCATATACTGGCTTATCGATTCTCCCTCTTGTTGGAGACATTGTCTGAAAGCATGTCTTCTGGTGATCTTTGAAGGGGCCGGAGCGTAGTGGTTTTTTAATTTAGTCAAGAGTAGCTCCCATGGCACTGTATTGACTGACATTGGTGCTGACAGGGCTCGTGCTGTCCCAAACATTTCCGGCCCACAGGCACTAAGGAAATATCTTTTCTTTCTATCGCTATTCACTTCATCCAGTTCATTAGCCACTGGGAAGCATTTGAACCATTCTACGAAGGCTTCCCACGATTCTCTATCTGCGCTAAACGGCGCAAAAGTAGGCATAGTCGCCATTCTGAGGCTGGAATTCTATTGGTAGCTGCAGAACTGATGGAAATTAGAATCCTACCTTCGTCACCAGTTTTGTGTATTCCGGAACAAGGAATCACAGGCTGAGGTGAGAGGCATGTCAACCAGAAGTGTTTATTACAACTCAGAAGGAACAGAACAAACAACTCCGGTTTGACAGCTTTTTATAAGGCAGCTGTCAAACTGGCAACCAATTAGAACTCGTAATTTTCCCGCCAGCAAGCTCAGTGCATCTTGACCAATGAGAGCTGTTACTGCACTGATTGACACCTGAAATACAACAATGGAAATGCTCAGAGACAAAAAAGGATTCTATGCAGATTTCTTTTTATTTTTTCTCTTCTACAACACATTACAGTCATTATATCAACATTGTTATATCATCATATCTGTACATGTATATAACATTTTGCTTCTGTATTTACACACCTTTATACACATTTCTATATATATTTATATATATTGTTTTTTGGCTTAATTAATTTTCTTGTTTTGCAGCCATTTGTACCAATTGTTCCAAATTTTATAATATTCCGACTCTTCTTTATCTTTTAATTTCAGTGTGAATTTATCCATCTCTGCACAATCCAAAGTTTTTTTTTATTACTAATTCATCCAAGGGGGCATTATTTTGTTTCCAGCATTGGGCAAATGCTATTCTAGTTGTAGTTATCAGATGTGTTAATATGGATTTAATTTTCTTTGTATATTTCCCTTTGATTATTCCCAGCAGAAAGATTTCGGGTTTGTATTTTATCTGTTCTCCTGTAATTTCTTGCACCCATTTCCAGATTTTTGCCCAATATTTTTGGGTTTCCGGGAAGGTCCACCATATGTGATAGAAAATCCCTTGTACTTTTTTACATTTCCAGTAGGTCGGCTTCATGTTTGGGTACATTTTAGCCAATCTTGTTGGTGGTAAATGCCAACGATAAAACATTTTATACATATTTTCTTTAAGTGCTGCTGATCGTGTTAGTTTATAATTTGTGTTTCAAATTCGTTCACAATCCACTAGATCTATGTTGTAACCAAAGTTTTTGGCCCACGCTATCATGCAACCTTTAACTTTTTCTTCTTCTAATGTTATTTCTAATAAATATCTGTAAATTTTTGTTATGAGTTTATTTTCTGGGCCAATTAAAATTTTATCTATTTGTTGTAATTCTGTGTATATTCCATATTGTTTTACATCTTTTTTGTATCTCGATTGTAGTTGGAGATATGGCCACCAATCTATATTTACATTTTGCTCCTTTAATTCTTGATTTGTTTTCAAATTCCCTTGGCTGTCTAAAATTTCACTATATCTAACCATTTTCGATAGATCTAACATATTGGGATGTGTCATGACTTCCATAGTGGAAAGCCATGTCAGTATTTTCATGTAATGTTTTTCTCTAATTTTGTTCCAGACCTGTATCAGTGCATCTCTAATATAGTGTCTGTGAAAGTATTTTTGTTTCTTTTTACCCTGTTCCCATAGGAAAAAATGCCATCCCGTTTGCAAATCGTGACCCTCTAATGTTAGTATTCTTTTATTTTTAAAATTTATCCAATCCCTGATCCATGTTAGTGCTGCTGCTTTGTAATAAAGCTCCCAGTCAGGAGTCCCATACCACCTCTGCTTCTGTCATTATGTAGAGCTTTCAACTTTATCCTGGCTTTCTTCCCTTGCCATATAAATTTTAATATAATCTTATTCAATTCGGTAAAAAAAGATTTCCCTAATTTTATGGGGATTGTGTTAGGGTTCTAAATACCATGCAGAAATAAATCATTGTCCAAGGCAAAACATCCTTTAAGGTCCAATTTATTCCGCAGGCATGTTAGTACGGCTATGGAAATTTCAACTCTGAATTACATCCTGTAAGTTCACCTAGTTGAAAGTTCATGATCTTTCCCCACACCCACAAATCCATCACATGTTCCAATCATCATCTTCCACGCTGGCATGTACACCCATCTTCTTCCGGCCAGGTGTCGAGGTGCTGAGACAAAAGATGACCTTGGCTTCTACAAAAGAATGTCAACAATCCATTCTACAATCCTACTCCTTTCTATTCCCCCCTCCCAACTACTACACTATTGAAACAGCATAGAAAATTATAAGAAAGTGTGGCAGGCCAAAGATCCTAAAAAGAACATAACTACAGGCCTGACAGGCGGCCTCTCCTCAAAAGAAAAACGTTTCCTACAAAGAGAATAACATAAAAGTTAACATAACAAAATTAACCACCTTTTCTCCACCCAGGTGAACCCCTTGACTTCTTGGGAAACTTCCCATTGACTTGCTTTCCTAACTTCTCCACTTTTAGGTTCCCACTGTTCACCCAATTAGCTTCAGACCAAGGGTAACCCTTCCAATGCACTAAGTACTGTAAGCAACCCCTATTCAGCCTGAAATCTACAATTTTTTCCACCTCAGATTGTGTTTCCCCTTCCATCACTACAGGAGGAGATTGAGCTTGGGTGGATGCTCTTCTGTTAGACCCAATTACTGGTTTCAACAAGCTACAATGAAATTCTGGGTCAATTTCCCCTAGACTTCTGGGTAGACCGAGTTGAACTGTAACTGAGTTAACTATCTTCACTATTGGGAATGGACCTAGAAATTTTGGACCCAATTCCTTGCTAAGCATTTCTAATCTTATGTATTTGGTAGATACAAAAACATTGTCCCCCACATGGTAGGGGTTTAGGAGTGAGCGATGTTGATCATCTTGCTTCTGGTAGGCTTCTGCCGCAACTGCTAGAGCCTTCTTCGTATTCTCCCATCCTTTCTTTAGCATGTCCATCCATTCACTCAAAGACATGAAAGAAGGAGGTTCTCTAGGCAACTCAGGCATGGCAACAACTTCCATGCCACTGGTAATCTGGAAACCCGCTAATCCTCTGCTGCTGTGGACCGCATCGTTGTACACCACTTCGGCCACGGGTAGCAAGTCCGACCAGTTGTCGTGCTGATAGTCCACAAAACACCTTATGTATTGTTCCACCACTGCATTGGCTCCCTCTGCTGCACCATTCATGCTGGGATGAACCTCTGAGCTCAGTTCTTGTGTGGACCCAATAGATCTCAGGACCTCTCTCCAGAACTTGGCTGTGAACTGGACTCCGCGGTCTGAAATGATCCTCTTGGGTACTCCATGCAGGCGATAAATGTGTTTCACAAACATTTTCGCTAATTAATTTGCGGATGGCAATCCTGAGCAAGCAATGAAGTGTGCCTGCTTAGAAACCAAATCAATAACAGTCCAAATTACTTTATGCCCACTGCTGTCTGGGAGTTCCATGATGAAGTCCATTGCGACCTCTTCCCGTGGCCGTTTCGGGCTCTCTGCTGCAGGTGCTGTAGGTTCTGGGCTCTTGGATCCAATCATCCACGGCTGGCCTTGTTCCTCCTCCGAGGCCTCCCCCTTGGTAGGACTCTTCGTCACCTGAAGTTGGGGGTCCTCTTCCAGAGGTCGGTTGGGCATTTCCCCCTCCGAGGCCTCCCCCTTAGTTGGACGCTTTGTCACCTTAAGTTGGGGATCCTCCTCCGGAGAATGTCTGCCCTTTTCCTCTTCCGAGGCCTCCCCCTTGGTAGGACACTTCCTCACCTTAAGTTGGGGATCCTCTTCCAGAGGTTGTTGGCCCAGATGACTTTTCTGTGCTGGCATCTGGGGCCCTCTCTTTACCACCATGGCGACTTGTACACACATTTGTTCTTCGGCAATTCCCTCCTCCGAGGCCTCCCCCTTAGTAGGACTCTTCGTCACCATAAGTTGGGGATCCTCTTCCAGAGGCTGTTGGCCCAGATGACTTTTCTGTGCGGGCATCTGGGGCCCTCTCTTAACCACCGTGGCAATTGGTACACACGTTTGTTCTTCGGCAATTCCCTCCTCCGAGGCCTCCCCCTTGGTAGGACTCTTCGTCACCATAAGTTGGGGATCCTCTTCCAGAGGTCGTTTAGGCTTTTCCCCCTCCGAGGCCTCCCCCTTAGTTGGACTCTTTGTCACCTTAAGTTGGGGATCCTCCTCCGGAGAATGTCTGCCCTTTTCCTCTTCCGAGGCCTCCCCCTTGGTAGGACACTTCCTCACCTTAAGTTGGGGATCCTCTTCCAGAGGTTGTTGGCCCAGATGACTCTTCTGTGGTGGCATCTGGGACCCTCTCTTTACCGCCGTGGTGGTTGGTGCGCACTTTTGTGGCATTGGGGCTGGAGGCAAGCACTCTGACACTCTGTGGCCAAGTTGACAACAATGGTGGCATTTAATTGGGCCCCACGAGGAATGGAACCGAGTTACATCTCTAAACTCAGGAACCGTTTCATCACACTGCCTTGCTCTCCAACTTGCAGCTGCCCCCTTGGTAAACCCTTCTTCCATGGTGGAGATTGCTTCTCTGTAGGAAGGAGGAGTAAGAACCTTTTGGGGCATTGCAGATGCACCTTGTTCCGCTTCCCATCTTGCAGGCCTGGCTTTGGTAATCCCTTCTTCCATGTTGGTGATTGCTACTCTGTAGGAAGGTGGGGTAAGAACCACTTGGGGCCTTGCAGGCGCACATTTTCCCGCCATCCACAATGCAGGCCTCTGTTTGGTAATCCCTTCTTCCATGGAGATTTCTTCTCTGTAGGAAGGTCTGGTAAGAACCTTTTTGGGCCTTGCAGGGGAGACTGGAACCGGTGGGGAGGTCAATCCCTCGGTTGGCCACTGCCCAGCTTTCTGCCATGGTGCCATCTGCTGAGGGAGGGCATGTGCCCACTGGCATCCCTCCCATCCATGACCTGGGGTTAAGACCCATCCCGGGGTTGCCTGCTTCACAGGTTGCAGCTCAACCAATGATGGCTGGCTAGGGGGTTTTACGTGCCAAGGACCGTCCTGCTGGCTTGGAGGAGTTATGGGCCAAGTAGGTGCCCTTTGCTGGCTTGGATGAGTTATGGGCCAAGTAGGTGCCCTCTGCTGGCTTGGAGCATTTCCCCGTGCTGATGGCAAAGGAGTTGATAAGTAGCATCTCTTCCATCCAAGTCCTGGGAGGAAAGCCCAATTTACTGCCCAATTTGCTTCATTTACTGGTTGCAGCCCCATTTGTGGTGGCTTGCAAGTGACAGATGCTGGAAAAATTCCTTCTTCCTGCCTCCTTTGAAATTCCCATTTTGAAAGGGAATCTTTCTTCCAGCTAGTTGCATGGTGATAAGCCATTTTATTTATTGCCGTCTGGAAGGAGCCCAAACCTCCGTTCTAAGGGTGGTTTTTTTTTTTTCCAATCTTGCTTCTAAGCTGGGGGGGAAGGAGGGGGAGCATGCACTCACAGTTTGCTGAAGAAGTTTTCTGAGATTTCCTTCGTCTTGTCGCGTCTCCCCCTGCATTCCTCCAGATGCAATTAAACTGGAAACAGCATTCCATTGCCTTTGAAGTTCCGTACTCAGCTTCTTATCACCAAAAGCTTCTCATTTATTCTTCGCTGATATTTACGCTGTCCCGGTCAGCATTGGGAATGCCGAGACCCCATCACCAGATCTTCCATCACCAGCCCTTCCCCCTTGATAGGGAGAGGGAGCTAGTGAAATATTTTTAAAGTTGAGAGTTGAAATAATGTTAGGGTTCTAAATACCATGCAGAAATAAATCATTGTCCAAGGCAAAACATCTTTTAAGGTCCAATTTATTCCGCAGGCATGTTAGTACGGCTATGGAAATTTCAACTCTGAATTACATCCTGTAAGTTCACCTAGTTGAAAGTTCATGATCTCTCCCCACACCCACAAATCCATCACATGTTCCAATCATCATCTTCCACGCTGGCATGTACACCCATCTTCTTCCGGCCAGGTGTCGAGGTGCTGAGACAAAAGATGACCTTGGCTTCTACAAAAGAATGTCAACAATCCATTCTACAATCCTACTCCTTTCTATTCCCCCCTCCCAACTACTACACTATTGAAACAGCATAGAAAATTATAAGAAAGTGTGGCAGGCCAAAGATCCTAAAAAGAACATAACTACAGGCCTGACAGATTGTTTGAAATAAGTATAATATTCTCGGTAGTACATTCATTTTTATCGTTGCTATTTTCCCTAATAATTATAGTTGTAGTTTCCCCCATAATTCTAGAGCTTTTTTTATTTGTTGCACTAATTTTGTATAATTATTTTCTTTTATAGTTGAGCACTTTGCAGCTAGCCATATTCCAAGATATTTAACTTTCTTTGTCACGTGCAGTCCTATTATTCTTTCTAATTCTTTATTTTGTTCTTCCTTCAAATTTTTAGTTATCATTTTAGTCTTTTCTCTATTAATCTTTAACCCTGCTACATCTCCATATTTTCCTAATTCTCGCATTAAGCTATTTCCTGTTTTTAGTGGGTCTTCTATAATGAATACCAAATCATCTGCAAAGGCCTGGATTTTATACTCCTCTTTTTTAATTTTAGTTCCTCTTATCTCCGAATTTTGTCTAATTCTTATTAGCAGACTTTCAAGCATCAGGTTAAAGAGCAAAGGTGCTAGCGGGCAACCCTGCCTTACCCCTTTCATTATTTTAAAGGTCTCTGTACTTTCCCCATTTAATAGTATATTTGCCCTTTGGGTGGAGTATATCGTTTCTATTAATCTTTCAAATTGGTCCCCTAATTTCATATTCTTAATTTGTTGTATCATGAATTCCCAATTTAAATTGTCAAATGCCTTCTGTGCATCCAGAAAGACAAGTGCCATGTGTTTCTCTGAATGCACCTCATAGTACTCTAAAATATTTGCTATTATTCTAGTGTTATTCCTGATTTGTCTTTTTGGGAGAAATCCATTTTGGTCTGGATGTATATAGTCATTTAATAGTTTTTTTCAATCTCTCTGCAATTGTTGTGAATATTTTATAGTCGGCATTTAACAACGAGATTGGCCTATAGTTTTGAATCTGTTTTTTATCGGCACCTCCTTTAAATATTAATGTAATATGTGCTTCCCTCCATGAATCCGGTATTTTTGCTTTCATCAGTGCCTCATTGTACATCTCCAACATCAAGGGTTCTATTGATTCATTCAATTCATATATTATTTTGTACCATTCTGCTGGGAATCCATCTGGGCCTGGCGTTTTATTATTTTTCTGTTTCTGAATTGCCTGTTTCAATTCTAGTTTTGTTATTTTTTTTGACAACATTTCTTTCATATCTTCTGTTATTGATGGGGTTTCTTCTCCATTTAGATATTCTTTTATTTGTTTTCCATCTACTTGTTCCCCTTTATACAGATTCTCAAAATACTTGTATGCAATCTTTTTCTTCCCTTCCATTGTATGTTGTAGTTCACCAGTTTCTTCTTGAAGTTGATATACTAAACTTTTTTCTCTTTCTTTTCTCAATCTATATGACAGCCACCTCCCCGGTTTATTTGCTTGCTCAAAGAAGTTTTGTTTTGTTAGTTTTAGGCCCTTTACCATTTCTTCCTGGTCTAATATATTTAATTTATGTTTTGCTAACATCCAATCCTTTCCAATTTTGTCACTTTGTGGCTTATTTTGTAATTCTATTTCTAAATTTTTAATTTCCTTCTCTAATATCTTCTGTTGTACCCATTTTTCTTTGTTTCTTTTTGCTGAATACACTATAATAATTCCATGGGAATAAGCTTTCATGGTGTCCCATAAATTTTGTATAGATGTCTGTTCTTTTGTGTTTTCCTTAAGAAATAATTCCAATTTGTTTCTACATTTTTGAATAAATTGTTTTTATTTTAATATTTGCAAATTTAACATCCATCTTCCTCTAGTTTTTTTCCCCCTTTCCAGATTATTTTAATGGGGTTGTGGTCTGCCCAAGTATTTGGTAATATTTCAATTGTATGTATTTCTGCCCCAATTTCCCCATTCATCCATGCCATATCAATCCGTGACCAGGTTTGGTGAGGGTTGGAATAAAAAGTAAATTGTTTTTTTTCTGGTTCAATTTTTCTCCAAATATCTATCAAGTTTAACTCCTCCATCATCTCAAACAAAGTTGTTGGTAATACTTTTTTTATTTTTAGTTTTTTTGTCACTTACGTAATCTTTTTTACTGAGAGACAGAAGAGGATTCAAAGGCCCAAGAAGAAGACAGAACTACTGTTAGCCATGAAAGCAACCAGCTAGGTTCTACCAAAAATCCTTAATTAACTCTTTAGGGAATTTAATAACAGCTGCACATTTAACAATAGCTTGCTAAAAAGCTAAAAATAGTAATTTTTTTCTGGACAGTGAGAATTGTGAACAGCTTATAAATATAGTAGTGGTTTGGCTAGACTGGAGCTTGTTGCTATGACAATAAATGTCATAGTAGAGCCCACATACTTTGCCTGCAACAGGAGCTAAATTTAATCTCACAATTTTCAGGTAAAGCTGTAAAATCACAAAATGTGTATGTGTGTGTGTGTAGCACATATAATACTTGAATAAACTCACTCTCCTGGTATAAATCTTTTGTAGTAACCACAGGTTAGGAAGATGGCCAGCACATTGAAAGACCCCGCCTCCCCTTTTTGTTAATTAATTTTTAACATTCGTTGCCTCTTTTAAATTTTATATATTGTTTTTCGGCTTTTAATATTTTATTGTACACTACCTAGCACCCTCCAGACTCCCTCTGTATGAGAGATAATTGGTTGTTAAATGTGATAAATTAATAATAAAATAAAGAAGATCACCTCAATTTCAAACCTCTGGTAAAATATATGGTATTCAAAGTATTTAATTTCCTGAACATGCCATTAAAACAATAGTGTAGGGATGCCAAATGCAGATCCAGCCCATGTGGTCCTTAGATCTCGCTCGCAAGCTCGCAAACAGTGAATGACCAGCCCACGGTGCCTTTCCCAGTAAAAATGGAGCTCAGGAGAGCCTCCCGGGCTCCGTTTTCAGTCACGATGCCCCCCTGCAACAGTCTTCCAGTGAAAAAGGGTCCTGTATTAATGTAATTTATCTACTTCAACTGCTGAAAAAACAAAATAGCTTTGATGTGCATTGTGTTTAGTAGAGCTATTATAATATATGCTCAAGATACTTAATTTGACTAAGTCCAATTTCTGTTTGTGATACAAGTACTATATCATCTGTTACAACAGGGATGCAATATGTCTATTAGCTAATTTTAGGGAATGGTGCTTCTCCCCTTGATTTGTTTCCAACCATTGTTTCTTGTGCCTTCTGGTGCTTTGGAAAATAAGTTGACCCCCTCTTCTTTGTGGCAGCCCCTCAAATACTGGATTACTGCTACATTTTCACCCCTAATTCTTCTTTTGTCCAGACTAGGCATACCCAATTCCTGCAAGTGTTCTTCATGTGTTTTAGACTCCAGACCTTTAATCGTCTTAGTTGCTCTTTGCACTTTTTCCAAAGTCTCAGTATATTTTTTTGTAATGTGATCAAAACCGAAGGCACAATTCCAGGTGTGGTCTTACTAAGGTTTTATAAAATAATACTTATACTTCACATGGTTTTGATGCTATGTCTCTGTTTATACAACCAAGGTTTGTATTAGCTTTTTTGGCTGCTACTGTCTCATTTTTAAGGGATCATCCACTAGGACTCAATGTTTCCTCTCACAGATACTGTTTTTGAGTCAGGTTTCACCTAATCTGTACTTGTACCTTTGATTTTCCCTGCCTAAGTGTAAAACCTTGCTTTTCTCCACATTCAATTTCATTTTGTTGGATAGGGCCCATTGTTCAAGTCTATTAAGAGCTTTCTGGATCCTACCTTTCTCTGGGAACTAGATAAAATGTGGATCTGAAATCAATAAATGTAGTATATAATGATCACCGGCCAGTTGGTCTTAAGGTCTTTGCTATGCATGCACGGGGGGGCACATGCATGGGGCCACTCATGCATTACATTTTGGGGGTTCGGGTGTACATGTGTGCATTTGCACAGACACACTTTGGACACTTGGTCCGCAAAAGGTTAGTCATCACTGCTCTAAGTCAATCCAATTGACTAATTTATTGGATAAATGTCTAGCATAGAACTTATTATATTTAAGAGGCTAATAGGCCAATAGTTAGTGGGCAGGTCTTTTGTAAATAGGCACAATAATGTCAAGGCTCCACTTGTCTGGAATTTGTGCAAGTGCGATCAATAAACAAATCAGTAAACAAAAAAACAATAGGGATCCATCATTCCAGATTATTTTGTAGTATTTCAGGCATGATAAAATCATTGTATTTAGCTTTTCCAGGGTTTAGCAGATTAATTGGTGTCTTTATATCAGCAATTATGGCACCCAATTATAACTGGGACCCGATTTTGTGTGCAGGTTGATGCTGATTTACCTTACCTGACTTAAATAGATCTATCTCAAATTGGAAAACTTTAATTGTGCCCCATATATTACCTATAAATGTCGAGGTTTAGCTGGGCATAATTTACGTTTGTTTTCAGTAGTTATAAAGCTTAATCAATGCCAAATGTCTTTTATCCTCAGTTCAACTATGGTTTATTCCTAGAATTTACACTAGTGAAATTAAACTAAATAGATTTCAATCTCTGCTTGCTGAAAATAGTGAAATAATGTTTAATTGGAAAATTACTTATAAATTTTAAAACAACCTTGCAGTAGGATATCCTATGCTAGATTCGAACTACCTTTCAGTGGACAAGATCCTCACAGGCATTTTGTATCATCTCAGTGAAGCTTGTTTTATTCATGAAACTAAAAGCAAGCATGCAAACCAATCTATTGTTGCTATTTTTTAAATAATTATTCCATATCTTCACCTTGACTGAATGTATTATTGTTTGGAGAGATTTTAGCATTGTGTTACAGAACAAAATGCATATTAATAATAGGAAGAGCAAGCAGCATTTTTGTATATTAGGTTATTTTAAGTATCTACCTTTTTGAAGAAGAAAAGAAAACTTGTGGAAAGATGGATAAGAAAACATGATGTACCTTGGAAAGAAAAATAGAATAGAATATTCATTTTAAAGGAAATTATTTCGGGCAAAATAAACCAAATTATGACCAGTGGGACTTCTAGCAAACAATAGCAACAATTTAGTGAAAACATTTTCATCATTTTAGAAAAAAAATATGTCACTGTGATGTTGATGATTTACCCTAGTTCACATATGTACCAAATAATGAGCTATAGTAATTTGCAATAACAATCAGCAGGAGAATATCAACAATTAAATACACCCATGATAAAACTGAGACAAAGTGCATTTATATCTAGATACACTTAATTACCGCAATTCCTTGTAAAATATTAAATTCCTAAATATTGAGATGAATCAACATAGCATACTCACAATGTTTACAGCATTTTCTTATTGTCTTAAGCTTTTCTTATTATTTATTAAGCATTTATCTGAAATATTTACATATAGACCAGAACTTGGAGCAGGAAAGGATTCTTCAGCACCCATCTCATTTCTATCTGATTCCATGGTTTACTGATTACACTTTAAGATGAATCTTGTTAACAATGTGCAATGTATTTGGTCTGTGAATAAATAATAGCAGCAGAAGCAGCAGACTTGGAAGGGACATTGAAGGCCGCCTACTCCTGCTCAGCTAGGAGACCCTATAGGATTTCAGACAAATGGATGTCCAGTCTCTTCTTAAAAGCCTTCCATGATGGAATAGCCACAATTTCTGAAGACAAGCCATTCCACTGACTGATTGTTTCTGTCAGGAATTTTTTCCTTAATTTTAGGTTGCTTGTCTCCTTGGTTGGTTTCTATCCATTGCTTGTTTTGCCTTCTGGTGCTTTGGAAAATAAGTTGGCCTCCTCTTCTTTATGGAAGCTGTTCAAATATTGGAACACTGCTGTCATGTCACCTCTGGTCCTTTTCACTAGACTAGAAATACCCAGTCACTATTGCTATGTCACTATATATATATACAGCCCAGGTTCAAATCCCAGTAAGGGTATGGCTAGCTGATGAGAGCTAATTAGCTCGAAATAGATCTATACTAGTCTCCCTTTATTTATTTATCAGTACAAATACAAATATATATATATATATATATATATATATATATATATATATATATATATATATATATATATATATATATATATATATATATATATATATATATATATATATATATATATATATAATATTTTCAAGAAACAATCTGAATTTCAAATAATTTCAAAATGCTGACAATTATATTTGAACTATAGGATTTTTTTTCTTTATCATTTTTTTCATAGTATTTTTTTTATATAGGAATCAGTCAGAACAATACCAGTACCAGTTTGTCTTAATTTTTTAAAAAGTAGTATTTTTAAAAACTTTAGCAGCTGGTTTTTCTTTACACATTCACAACTGAAACCAAATGAGAACAGTTTCTAAAAGTTTGTTCCTCAAAAATGAAAGAAAATGTTCATGTGATTTGTAGCGTTTACTTCCTCAAATGCGTTTTGCTTTAATAACAATTTCCTTATTTTACAAGCCATGCCTCTGTGAAAGCAGAGTGAAGAGCTCGAAATATATATAAATCATGTGGAAAAGTAATAAAATATCTATGTTTTATTTTATGGACAAAGAATCCAATTTATCTAACTTCTTCCAACAGGCAAGTAGTCCTACTACAGGGACAGCTCCCGGAAGCCAATCACGGTTATCTGTCTGCCCATCTACTCAGGACATCTGTAGGTATGTGCTAAATTAATACTCCCAATCTGTTTAGTACATGTTCTCTTTGTCTAATGAGCTATGGATATTACTTTTGTCTAATTACTTTCATGTACTTTCACCCATCTGCTTTTTTATCATTTTCAATATCATGTTCATTTTCCATTTGATTCTTTTACTTTATTTATGTTCTCTCTTTTTTTCCCCCCTCTCTCTCTGTTTCCCATTCCCCTCTCATTTTATCATTATCCATCTCCTTGTCCTCTTGTTCTGTTTAGATCTTCCACTTTACATGAGCTATCAGAGGATAAATTTGAAACATCCATCCATGTCATGGGGCTGAGTTCTGCTAGGAAAAAGCATGTTAAAAAGGTGAAACAAGGTGTTAGGCAGAGAAAGAAGGCCGAGGAGAATTCTGACGATATAGTAAAGCAAAGAAAAGATAAGAATGTCAAGTCACATCCCAAGATCACAAATCCTCGATGGAACGCCTTTTGTAAAACAACATCCGATTCTTCAACTTCAGATGAAAATTATTGGGCCCTAGTTAGAAAAAGAGATAGAGCTAAAATGCTTAGGAAAACGAGAAGACAGAACCCTCCAAATGTTTCTACAGATGAGGATTGCAATAAGAACGCTATTGAACTTGCCACGATGGGAATAAGTGAGGAAAGGAAGTCAGAGCCTGAAAGCTATAATCTAAATAATAGGAAGACAATTAGAAGATATAAAGAAAACTCCCTCTCGTTATCTTCTGTGTCCTCTGTGGAACCCAACTCCTTGAGACGGTCTGGAAAACACCAGAATAGCCATCAGGATCCAGAACCTTCCACCTACATTAGGAAAGGTAGAACAAGCAAGGAGGACAGTGGTTCGGAGGGAAGCACAGGCAGAGATATTTTTACAGTTACAGGAAATGGAACACCTGCTGAGACAGGGGCTTCTGTGACAGTGGCTGCTCGGAACCGTCCTGTGTTTTATGATGACTTATCTGAGGATTTTGACGTATGCAGGTTTGTCTCATAATACAAAAGGAATTGCTAGCTGGCTATCATAGATTACTCTAAAGATGTGGCTATGTTTTCTTTTCTATAAATCATGTTCCTTTTTGGAGTTTATATAAGTATGACTACATGCTTGCCAACTAAACAGCTCGAATGGTGTATAAACTTTAATTATGAAATTGTAAAAAACATTTGAGACATCATATTTAACTATTTCAGATTAATAATACCAGATGCACAGCACATTTCTCTTTAAAATAACACATTCTTTTTCCTTTTCATTCTTTTTTCTTTTTAACTAAATTGTGCGACAACAATTCAGTGAAAATCTTTGTTGTTATTTGTAAGAACATCTTTCTAATTTGCAAACTGTCATGTTTACAGACCTTCAGTTAGTCTTTATAAATATATTCTTTGCCTGACCTAAATGTAAATGTTCCATAATTTATGCTCTCTTATTTTGACCTCCCCTTTTGGGTCAAACCAAAATGCCCTTTATTACTATATTTGTGGTAACCATCTCTGAAGAAATATAGCTGCAAGAGCAGGGTATTAGAATTTATGGTGCTGAATATAATATAAACATTAATGATGTTTTTCAACAATATTATTCTAGTGACAGCACTCATTTATGGGTAACATAAGTATATTTGAAATTTTATTATTCTAGATAGATAGATATAGATAGATATGAATATTATTATATAAAGATAAATATATATTTTCAAATTAATTAACGCATTGTACTGCCTGTGGAAATAATTTTTTTCAGTCTGATATCAAAACATTAAATCAACAAACAGCTCATCTCTAGAAATCAATGTTCTACAAATTTCCCCCAATGAAATCAATGATAATTGTAGCTTAAAGGCTTCAGGAGAAAACTAAGATCATTAGAAAACTGCTAGTATATTATGCGTGACAAATAAAGTTAAATACTGAAAATTAGTTTATTATTGGGTTTTCCAAAATGGGCTTTGCTTTAGATCTTTCTATTTTTTTGTGACACTCTAGAAGAATCTTGAAATTATTAATTATATCACTTTGGGATGAATAATCCATATAGTTTATGAATCTCTAAAATAATATGTCTCATAAAGTGATTTTATTATAGTCATATCCTTTCCTATGACTAGAAAAAATATGGCCTTATACTCTGAAAATGGAAATGATTTAAATGCAGTTGTGATTTTTTTAGGCATAACATCTTTGACACATTGGGAATTCATTTTGAAAAATGTGTAAAAGGAAACATTTTTATGCCCATCCATCTAATTATTTTAACCATCATTTAAATTGTGGACAAGAATTATCCTATAAAGATTTTTTTTGCTTGAAACAACCACCAAGGGATTAGAGTGCATATGGATTCTTATATGTTTTGTCCTATTTCCCCATTTATGGCCTAATAAATATTTTTATTTTAGTACGGTCAGTTACTCAGAAAACCAGGAAACTGACATGCTTCTATGAGGACATTTGGGAAAGATTAAAACAATGATAGATTATGCTGTCATCACAGAATTCTTGGCATTAATCCTTGTGAATTGGACTCCTCTCCTTTCCCCGTTTTTTGGATACATACATACAGTATTTCTTTTCATAACTCCAATGGGTATAAAGTACATTTTTAAAACATGCTGCAAAATCTGTTGCTTGTTACTTTCTATCAACAATAAATGGCAGCTAAACAAGCTGAAAAAAATTAGGTGAAAGATTTATAATACAGTAATCCTGTGTCAGCCAAAAGTTAGCTTCCTTTTTTACACTGCAAAAAAAAGTTGCAATGCTCCAGTAAATTAAAACCAATTTTGGTCTGTTTTGGGTTAGTCAGTTTCTTTAGAAAAGGGTCATTGGTGTTCTCTGAGCTTCCTTGTTTTCTTGCAGATGTTTCATTACCCAAATTGGGCTCACATCATCAGTGCTAGTAAGGAGTGCTGTTTGCTGTCAATTTATATTCTCACGGCTTGCCTTTCAATGTTGGTGAGAGTGGTCTTAGAGATTCTTTGATTGGGCTGTTTGCTGTGGACTTCTTTGGCAGTTTTTTGATTGGGGCATTGTTTACTTGATTGTTGGTCTGATATTATCCTTGGAATTAATCTACCCTGAACTGGGTGCTAACAGACTGGGGGATAGTCTATTTTGCATAGTAGTCTATAGATGTTGTTAATGTCTATCTGTCTATTGATGGTTGATTTGTCAGACTTCCAGACGTCTAGAAATTCCCGGCCATTTTTGGATTTGGCTTGGTTTAAGATGGTCACATTTCCCTAAGATATATGTTATGAATTTAAAGAATTTTCATCATGTCTTCTGACAGCAAACAGCACTCCTTACTGGCGCTGATCTAGTTTGGGTAATGGAACTTCTGCCACGAAACAAGCACGCTCAGAGAACACCTCATGTCAACCCTGAGCTACAGATATTCTCCTTTATTAGTTTCTCCAGAAAGAAGAAAAAATGTAACAAAATATTTAAAAAGACATGACAATAGGTATTAAACAGATTCATTTGAATTTAGCATGATTTACACTTGTATTCCACATCTGAACACCTGCATCTAAAAGGCTTAAAATACAGTACATTTCACTGTTTTAAATTGTCAGCTAGGTATTAAAATACTATTCATAAAAAAGCTAACCAAAGGCACTGTGTTCCAAACACTGGACAACAACAGGTTGATGATGATCCTTTATTTTCAGTACAATTCTGTTTGCTGAATTTGTCTGTAATTTACAGAATCCAAGTTAGAGAATTATATATTTCTTTATAAGTTCCAATAAGCATTTTAGTGTTTCAAGTACGTATAGTATACTCTTAATAGCAGCCATGAACTTTATCCATACACTTATCACAAAGAAACAGTGGATAAGTTAGAACTACATTTTAGGATACTGAAGATTATTAATGCTATTGCTGTACTATGTGTTGCTGGTTTATACAAAATAAAGCAGAACTGTTTTGTACTGTATAGTTTCTAGAGGAAGTGTATCGTGTTTATACTTCCTTTGCATATCCTGTTTGATTTTCTTTTTAAGTCTCAAAGCTACGTGAGGCTGCAAAACAGGGTATACTTCAGAAAATCTAGCCATCCTCCCCCCAATACACCTTCCTTATATGTGCAGACAAAATAAGTGTAATGTCTGTATGTGTAGCCCCACCCCCAAGTTTTCTTTCTCAAACAAACAGCATTTCCTATCCCAAAATTTCATAAAGATTTCCACTCTCTAATGAAGGATTAATGCTTTATTAATTATAAAATGTTTAACTTGAACTGTTAAAACTAACCTTTTATACAATATGGAAACTTGGTAGTTTAAAGGAATTGGAAGAGAGATATGGCTTCAGATTCTGGTTTTCTAGAGAAACAGCTTGAATCTGGGTGCAAATATAACTGAAAGGTTTTCATTCCTCATTACTTTCTCATTAGTTTAATTGTTCTCTGTGGGAGGAGCAACCAAGCACGGCTGATTGCTTCCCTTTTTTTTTTCCCACTCACACAGGATTTCCTAATCTTTACCAGAGGTAATCACAATCAGGATTATGGAAAATATAGTATTTTCCTGGTGCTTCTGGCTTTTGAGGGAACTTCTTCATCCTGACAGGGTCCTTAATCCCTTAGAACAGGGGTCTCCAACCTTGGCAACTTTAAGCCTGGAGTAAAGCTGGTTGGGGAATTCTGGGAGTTGAAGTCCTCCAGGCTTAAAGTTGCCAAAGTTGGAGACCCCTGCTTTAGAAGTCAGTTGTGCCAATTTTTAAATACTGAGAACAGAAAACGTTGTGAGGCAATTAGCCTAATCTCCAGTTGAGCAATCGAAGTATGCACAAAAAAGCATGATTCTGAACTTCTGCAGCTCCTTGAGTAATGGATCTTCTCTCCTACTCCCCCCCCCCTCCAAAGAAAATAGTTACCATGCCCATCCATGTTTGTGTTCATTTTTCTATTTGCAAAAAAAAAAAGGTGACATGTCGATAGCCTAACTGGTTAAAAATACATGATCCCTTCTGCTATTTAAAAGCTATTTGGAGACCAAATAAATCATATGTTGGCATTTTTACAGTAAATACAGGTGCATTTTACAGTAAATTCTAATTATGACTTAGTTGTAGCAGAAGCAGGAAACAGCCAGAATTTAACAGGCTATTTGTTTGCAGATTTTTGTCTCATCACACTTACAGCCCGAGATATTATATTAAAAAGATTTTTGTGGTTTCCTGTTGTCTTTAGCTGGGGATCAACTAGCATTAAGGCACCTAATCTATTACTTTGTTTTCTCACCCCAAGTAATTTTCTTGATGTTATGTTTTAGTCCCTTCTTGAAATCTCCAAAGAATCTAAAACCTAACAATACTCAAGCAACTAAATATGAATACTAGGGCATGTTGGCTGCATTTTAGGTAGAAAACTTTGTTCCTTGCTGCTGTTTAATATTAAATGATACAATAATAAGACACATGTTCTTAATTATGGTTATTATCTTCACAATAGACCAACATCTTCAACCTACTTCAAACCATGGTTTGCAATTCTGCTTGGTCCAAAGCTGATAACTATAATTTTTCACTTTAGTTAAATGGAAAAATATAGTTAATTAGAAACTTGGTAAATTATTACAAAGAATTCAGGGAAGATGCCAATACAGAAAAAAAAATAGATCCCCCCCCCCCATTTACTGAAAGATTGTTGTCTGAAATGACCCAATGTTCTAGAACAGGAGTCAAACTCATGTCGTCACGGTGGTGTCATGTGACGTATCGGGATTTTCGCTAAACCAGACATGGCTAATGCATGACACATCTGTCCCGTGGGCCATGAGTTTGACAGCCCTGTTCTAGAATAATTTCTCTATTTCATTATCTCTCTTTTAAATTCTATTTTAGATATGTTGTTCCTATTTTTTCCATTTAAAATTTTACAGTTTTTCATTTTAAAAGAAATTCTAAGAGAACCTGCACATAATTGTAACATATATGCATGCACATCAGAACAATAAAGTACATTAATACTACTATCTATATAGTACAGTTACCAGAAATTGCCAGGTAAACAAACAGGATCCAAACCAACAACAACCTACCTCTTTGGGAAGCCAGAATGCTGGAAAAGCGAATTACATATTTCTGTATGAGTTCTGCAGAACCATTTGTGGAAGAATTCACAAAAATGAGAGTTGTTTCTTATTCCTGATCATGGAAATGGAGAGAACTATTGTCATGACATGTGGAATGTGCCATGTTTGTTTTTCTTCCAAAGAGACAACAGAACTTTGCCACATCTGTCTACCCTCCAATTTATCAGGGAGGATGTTGAATTATTTATCAGACACAGGAAGTTTTTGTAGATGGTTAACAAACTTGACGAGTTTCCCAGAAGATAAAGGAAAGACTAGCAAAGGCTATAGCGAAAAAGGAAGAAGCCTGTCAAGTACACCTCTTTTTCTTTGGAGCTTCAGAAGGGAGTGTTGATTGTTCCACATGCAGGGGTTTTCTAGACTTCTGGAAGAAGTATAGTTGCACAGACTTGAGAAACTGAGGAACAAAACTTTTATAGGACCTGCAGATGAAAAGATCCTATGTTTATAGGATCTGTCACTCCTAAAAAAGAAGAATGACAGGCAATGGTGAAAAACTGAAGCAACATTCTGTTGACATAATACATTGTTAAGAAAAATGTGCTGCGTTCCTGGACTCACATTCAGGATGTGATGGAAGGACTCCCAATATACTTTTAAACAATTATCTTTTTCCACTGATCCACATCGGAACAAATGTCATAGCCAAAGACTTGAAAGAATCTACTACAAAGAGTTTTGTAGAAAGAGCTTGGAATTTGTGTTTGCAACTATAACCTTAAACTTTAAGTTACCTTATTAGGAAGGATAAAAGGAAAAAATAGTGCAACAGCAATGAGCTGGTAAATATGGGAGGGAATAGGACAAGTAATAGAGTCCAAAGTTTACCGTGTCCACAGAAAAATGCACTGAATATGAGAATCAAACAAATAGTTTTAATGTAAAAGAAATATGGGTATCATTAAACATAATGGGGTGAAATTCATGAATATCCTAAATGAATATGCCAGGCAAAACAGGCATGTCGTTATATGTAAAGGAAGTGCACACAGAATTTGAACAGGAGGATCTAAGTGAAGACTACTTGGGATAAGAAAGAGGAAAAAGTAGGAAAAAAATTGTGGTATAGATTATCATGCCAGACAAAATAGATAATAATCTCATGGATAAAATTACATAATGTTCAAGGTGAAAAGTTATAGTAATAATAGCAGACATCTTTGTAAATCCAATTTCACCAAGTTTCATCCTCAAAATTTCTTGCAAATAATTCTGCTGACTGTTTTATTTTCCAGAAGGCTGGAGAAACATCAGAGAGATTAGCTTTCCTAGATCTATTTCTAATCAATTCTAAAGAACTGTTTTAATTGGTAACAACTGGCTGTTTTGGGAGGAAACAATGATTTCATTGTGGATTTTAAGATACAACAGCAAGAAAGATTGCAGCATAATCATACATGCATACTAGATTTCAAAAAAAGGCAATTTTAACAAGCATAGAGGCAGATTACTCTATACAAACATTATGGGTTAAAATGACCACCACAGGACGGTGAGGAACTTCTTAGAAATGAGCTCCCAGAAGTAAAATTACACATTTACAGGAAAAGAAATGAAGCTTGAAGCTGCTGTGGCATAAGAGTTAAAAGGAACATGCCAAAAAAGAAGAAGAAATCAGAAAGGCAAAGCCTAAAGTGCGAAAGGAACTGAAGCTTGCAAAGAAAACTAAAAGCAACCCCCCCCCTCAAAAAAAGCCTTTTGAGGATAGTAAACAACGTGAAGGAGAGGATAGAACTCCCAACTCCTACTGTGCTTTGATCTTCCACACAGAAGGGAATTGTATTCAGACAGTACTAAATAGAACAATTGACACAAGGAAGGAATGGGAACCCAAAGAAAGTAAAGGGTTAGGGAGCTTCTGGCTAGGGTTTTGAATGGGTTTGTCTCCGGAACTCATTCAGTTAGATCTGAGAGTCTTGAAGAATATCAGAAATGTTGTTTTGAAGTCCCTTTCTGTAATTTTTGAGAAAACATAGTGCTAGAGGATTGGAAAAGAGATTTCTGTCTTCAAAAAAGATATAATTAAGAACCATTATCTTGAAGTTGATACCAGAGAAATCTCTGGAATAGATTGTTAAATTTGTCAAAAATAAAATGATACTAACAGAATAACAGAGTTGGACGGGACTTTGGAGGTCTTCTAGTTCTATCCCCTGCTCAGGCAGGAAACCTTACACCATTTCAGGCAAATAGTTGTCCAGTCTCTTTTTAAAAACTTCCAGTGGTAAGCTGATTAATTGTTCCAAGTGTCAAGAAATTTCTCCTTAGTTCTAGGTTGCTTCCCTCCTTGATTAGTTTCCATCCATTGCTTCTTGTCCTGTTTTCAGGTGCTTTGGAGAATAGGTTGACTCCCTCTTGTTTATGGCAACCCCTGAGATATTGGAACACTGCTATGATGTCACCCCTAATACATCTTTTCATTAAACTAGACATACCCAATTCCAGCAATCGTCCTTTATATGTTTTAGCCTCCAGTCCCCTAATAATCTTTGTTGCTGTTCTCTGTACTCTATCTAGCATCACAACATATTTTTACATTATGGCAACCAAAACTCAATGCAGTATTCCAAGTGTGGCATTATCAAGGCATTATGGAATGGTATTAGCACTTCATCTGATCTTGATTCTATCCCATTGGAGTGCATTGGCTTCTTTAGCAGCTGCAGCACACTGCTGGCTCATATTTAAGTGATTGTCCACTAGGACTCCCAAGATCACTCTCAATTGCTACTATTGTGCCAAGTATCATCTATACTATACTTGTGCATTTGTTTTTCTGGCCTAAATGTAAAACCTTCCTTTTTTTACCACTGAATTTCATTTTCTTAAATAGTGGCCAATATTCAAGTCTATCAAGATCCTAGTGTATCTTAAGCCTATCTTCAGGTGTGTTGGCTATTCCTTCCAGCTTGATGTCATCTGCAAATGCAATGAGTTTTCCCATCTATCCTCTCCTCTAATTCATTGATGATGATATTGAAGAGTACTAGGCCTAAAGTAGATCACCCACTCCTCCTTTGATAAAAATGCCAGTTTTATTGATTACAGAATTGCAACTGACATAATGTGCCTGGACTTCAGTGAAACATTTAATAAAGTATGTCATGCCAACCTCTAGAATGTATGGCTGCATTAAACCATGCTACATTAATTGGATACAGAACTGGTTGAACAATTATATCCAATATGGCAGGAAGAGGATGCCTACTTTTATACAACGGAATATGGTTATGTATTGTTCAACATAGTTATATAAATGACTTGGAGTTATAAAAATATTCTTGTCAAATTTGCAGGTGACACAAAGATGAGAAGGATGGGAAAATTTAGAGGATAGCCTCAAGCTTCCCCCCAAAAATTGACAATTTGGAATGATAGAAAATAACAAAATTTCAAAAAGGAAAATGCAAAGTATTTTACTTGGATATGAAAAATACAAAGAATGAATGTAGCTTGAGGAATATTACACATGCTTTACATCTAGCAGTAGATGTAAAATAGTTCTGAGAGTCTTGGTAGGTAATAAGCTGGTAGATCATAAGATGAACATTAGTCAACAGTGTGTTCCAATTGCAAAAAAATGAAAAACAATGCTAGTCTAAATAAAAAATATGATGTCAAGATAAAAATAAGCAATATCCCTTTTTATACTGTATTGATAAACCATGCCTAGAACATCGAGTTCTGGCCCTTGTATTTTAGTAAGGATTTTTGACAAACAGGATTCTTTCCAGAGGATAACAACCAGGATCTTAAGAGACCTGGAAGGACCAAAGGAAGAATGGTTAAAGAGGTGTTTGAACGGTTAGCCCGTGAAGAGTATACTGTGGACAAATGTGATAGCTGAAGAATTCTTATATAGAAGGTAGGATGCATATTTAAGTGTTGTTTCAAAAGACAAGACCAAGTTTAAATGATAAGGAAACCGTTTTTAACATTTAATAAAGTATGTCATGCCAACCTTTAGAATGTATGGCTGTATTAAACCATGCTACAGACTGGGCAGACTTAGTAAGGCTACACTTGGAATACTGCATCCAGTTTTGGTCACCACATTACAAAAAAGATGTTGAGACTTTGTAAAAAGTGCAAAGAAGAGCAACTAAGATGATTAAAAGCCTGTAGACTAAAATCTATGAAGAACGGTTGCAAGATTTGGGTCTGGTTAGTCTAAAGAAAAGAAGAATTAGGGGTGACATGATAGCAGTATTCCAGTATTTCCAACGTTGCCAAAACAGGAGGGGATCATTACCTTATTTTCCAAAGCACCAGACAAGAAACAGTGGGTGCAAACTAATAAAGGAGAGAAGCAACCTGGAATTAAGGAGAAACTTCTAACAGTGTGGACAATTAACCAGTGGAAAAGCTTGCTGTCAGAGGTTGAGCGTGCTTCCTCACTCGAGGTTTTTAAGAAGAGACTGGACAATCACTTGTCCGAAATGGTATAGGACCATGATAGCAAATCTACAGTATGGCACGTGTGCCACAGGTGGTGCACGGAGCCATTTCTGAGGGCACACGGGGCATTGCCATGTCAGCTCCAGTCCGCATGTGCGTGCTGGCCGGCTGATTTCCAGCCTTGATTTTTGGCTGTTTTTCGCCCTCCAGAGGCTTCCCTAAAGCCTCCGGAAGGTGAAAAACCTCCCAATGCGCAAACAGGAAGTTCAGGAACGGACTTCTGGTTGGCGCATTGGGCTGTTTTTTGCTCTCCCCAGGAGGCTTCACTGAAGCCTGGGTAGGGTGAAAAATGGCCCAATGGGCCCCACCGGAAGTTTGGAAACGAACCTCCAGGTTTCCCGTTGGGCTGTTTTTCTCCCTCCTGAGGCTTCAGGAGGCTTTCTTGAATCCTGCAGAGGGCAAAAAATGGCCCAACGCCCCTCCCGGAAGTCCGGAAGCTTCAGTGAGGCCTGCGTGCGTGGGGGGGTTGCACACATGCATGGGGGAGGGCATTGCATTATGGGTGTGGGCATGCACACGTGCAACCCCCCCCCCGCTTTCCTTGCTTTTGGCACGCCTCGACAAAAAGGTCTCCTGCTTGAGCAGGGGGTTGGATTAGAAGACTTCCAATGTCCCTTCCAGCTCTATTTTGATTGATTGACGTCGGACTTCCAAATAGTAATAGTTGTTCAATGGTAGAACAGATTACCTTGAGAGGTGGTGACTTCCTTTGTTGGAAGTATTTAATAATGATTGGATAGCCATTTGTTGGGATGCTGTAGGAGTGGATTTCTTTATTAGGTCATGGAGGGACTAGATGTTTTTCAAAGTATCAGCCCTTACCTCCTGTGATTTTATGATAAATTACAAGTTTTCTTTGATGTTTTATCAAAATACCAGTTTATATTTTGTGTTTTGTCTTCATTCTGTTTTTCTTTACCATCCCTTCTCATGTCACTGAATAACAATATGCTTTCTCAATCCTTTATATCCTGAAATACTTCTAATTCCAGGAGTCATAATTGTTCCCACAAATTTTGAAATGTTTTACAGGAATGTTCAGTTGTTTTAACCTTAGTCATCAGATCTTAATTGATTTATAAAAATGACTGGATTACCCTAAGATTAAGCTTTATTGCCCAAAGGCCAGTTTTCATGCAAGATACATTATTCACTTGTTAATGCAAAGTATACCTTGTATGTCCTGATATATGCTTTATTTATCCAATCAATTGGTAACATTTTGGGGCTGTCTGTTTATTGTGTGCATGATTTAATAGTTAATGTTAGTAAAATTAAGCTTTTTCTATAAATAAAAATAATAGTAGCATTACAATTATATAGGGATTTGCTTTCTTGTTGTAAGTAAGAACAGATGAGCAGATTCCATCATTTCCTAGTTTTTCCTAAATTAAAGTTTACGTCTCTCTTTATATTGCCAATACTAGCTGGCCTGAACCTGGTTGTACTTATAGTACAGTGAATATGAAGGCCGTAAATTCCTATATCAATTAACACACTGTTGATTTAGATCTCAGCCTATAATTGTTCTCAACGTATATATTTTGGACAGTAAGAGAGAAATTATTACACCAACAGTTTCTTAATAAAAAATTCTACTCACCCGCCTACCTCTTTTTTTATTTTGGCCATATTAAAAGGTCTGTCTAAAAATATTGACAATCATTTTACTGGTGTTATTTTATTCACCCTTTCTTGTCTCCAAAATCTATGACATACGCCAAAAGGGCATTGAAAACAACACAAGAGGTAAACTTTCAACTTACAATACAATACAATAGTAGAGTTGGAAGGGACCTTGGAGGTCTTCTAGTCCAACCCCCTGCCTAGGCAGGAAACCCTATACCGTTTCGGACAAATGGCTATCCAACATCTTCTTAAAGACTTCCATTGTTGGGGCATTCACAACTTCTGGAGGCAAGCTGTTCCACTGATTAATTGTTCTAACTGTCAGGAAATTTCTCCTCAGTTCTAAGTTGCTTCCCTCCTTGATTAGTTTCCACCCATTGCTTCTTGTTCTACCCTCAGGTGCCTTGGAGAATAGTTTGACTCCCTCTTCTTTGTGGCAACCCCTGAGATATTGGAACACTGCTATCATGTCTCCCCTAGTCCTTCTTTCTCTTAAGCTAAACATACCCAGTTCCTGCAACCGTTCTTCATATGTTTTAGTCTCCAGTCCCCTAATTATCTTTGTTGCTCTTCTCTGCACTCTTTCTAGAGTCTCCACATCTTTTCTACATCGTGGCGACCAAAACTGAATGCAGTATTCCAAGTGTGGCCTTACCAAGGCATTATAAAGTGGTATTCACATGATCTTGATTCTATCCCTCTGTTGATGCAACCTAGGACTGTGTTGGCTTTTTTGGCAGCTGCTGCACACTGCTGGCTCACTTGTTGTGGTTCTTGTACTATATCATTGTCCACCTACAATTACATAGCCTGCTTAAACAAAGAGACAGCTCTGTTTCTTATGCAATCTCAAGTAGTTAGTTGTGAGGAGGAAACTAAGAAGGAAACTACAAAATAGTTCAACCTTTTATTGCAGTTTTTCCTTTCCTTATGCCCTGTGCATAAATATTCATTGTCAATATCCCGAGGCAAATTCCATCATTCTCAACCAATGGTTTAACGGATAAATAAATTACAAAATAAAGCACAAAGAAGCAGAAGACAGGAGCAGTTAGCACATTTAAATTTATTTTCAGAATCATCAACAGCTTTTACTCAGCATTCGGTATTCTCATTGAATGTTTTAAATTATAATTCAGCCAGTGGTTTCTATTAAGTGTTTCTACTGAGGAATTGGTACATCGCATTAAAAGTAGCTCGGTCAATTTTATTTGCCAATCCCAATGGAATTTAGGTTGATATTTTAGCTTTTAAAATAATTTAAAACAATTCTGACTGTAGTTGAAAAGGACTCCTGAGTATTAATTTATTTGTCAAAAGACTAAATGGCTTAAATACTTAAATCTGTAAATTATATTATAGTAGAAATTAAAATGAACAAAGCCTTGTATTTCCCCCCTGGAAAATGAGTTTCATTTTTTAAAAAAAACGTTGTCGCCTTCTTGTAATGTTTAATGCGGAATTCAAAATTATGCCTAGCTTGTCTTAACAGATATGAGATATTACTTCAAAAGAAATAATACAGTTAAGAAAACATTCAAAAGAATTTATTAGGAATAGTTTTCTTTTATAGATAACTTAACTAATCATAGCTGATTTTATGAAGCTTAACAGGACCAGTCTTTATCAGTACTATGATGAGAGACCACAAAAAAACCTTTGAGCTAATTTGGAGGTAAAATAATAATATGGCAAATTGTGGGACATTCTGAACAAGAGAGTTGGGAATGGGAAAGAGAAAGAATGAAAATAATCTGCTATCTAATAAGAATAGACTGGTAGAAATGAGAGGAGAGAGCATAGAAAAAATCACAGGAACAGTTGGAAATAAAAGAGTGGATGAAAATGATGACTTAGAAAAAACACACATGCAATCACAACCACGTAAAGAATTGTTTCTCTCACTAATTAGAGAATTAGTGAAAAATATAAGGATGATAAACAGTTCTAAATAGGGTTTGGCAAACCATTTTTTGATCTTGTTAAAAGTGGTTCTTACCAAAAAACAAACAAACAAAAAGGCTTAGAAAAAAGGAAAGAAATAAAAGAAATGGGTGTGGAAGTAGAAACCGTACAGGAACAGGAACTATCACCTATGAAAAAGCATTAGAAAAGTGGACTTAAGAAAAGAAGATGTAGAAACTGTTGGAATCGAAGTAAAAAGGATTATGTTGCAGAGCACCAGAATGTATGGAGTTGAATTAGAGGAAGGTGTAAGAAAAGATGTTTGATTGAAGTTGAACAATTATGGAATATTTGAATATGGAGCTGAACATCGCAAGTGGTAAGAATAGTATATGATGCAATTAAAGTATGTGTAGAAATAAAGATAATGCTTAGCTTTAGTTTAGCACTGAATCTATAATAAGAAAAGGATGTCTGCAATAGATATCCAAGGAATATTTATATTGATTTTAGGGATATGGCGTTAGACACTCTAAGTGTACTTTTCTTTAAGATAATGTCATGTTGGTAACTGAGAGCTCAAATGATTTGCAGTGAACATTAGATGTATCACATGATGCAATGAGGAATATGGATCTGAAAATTAGTCTACAAAGGCCGGGTTAGTTGTGTTAGGAGTGAACAATTATATATTATAAATTAATGGTGGAAAATCGGAAACAATAGATGCATTTCTGTATATGCACTATACGGACACCTGTAGGATTCTTCCCCGAAATAATGTTCAAAGTGTTGATTTGTTTCTTTAATGGTTTTGTCTCAGAATGAATGAGTCTTCTTCATTGAGGGATGGATCTGAAAAAATGTGCTTCCTACCAATCTGTTGAATATATTATATACTCTTTTTAGAAAATAATATATTTCATATGCTGTAGTGATAACATATTGTAGTCACATTAAAGAAAGATGCATAAGCAGCACATAATGCGTCATTCACAGAATAGACCAGTGAACCTTGTCAAAACAAATGAGTAAAAGAACATCCTCAATTTTCTAGTTCAGCCTAGAAAATGATATCTTCAAAGGGCAGGTCGCTTCAATCTTAAGTCTGAGTTTCTTTTTTGTACATATAATGTTATTAAGAATTTTTATTATAATAAAATCAAATACAAAGTAAAATGAATGAAAGAAAAGAGAATAGAAAGGAGGAAAAATATATGAAAAAATAAAAAATGATTTTACTGATTTTATTATGATAATTTTACTGATGAGTAAAAAAAATCATTCTAAGAAGCTAATTTGGGTGGTTGTTGCCCTTGGTGGGCCAGGTGGGTGTGACTAGGGTGGTGTGTCAGGTTGGTGCCTGTGGGTCCGGATGGGGCTGGGGAGATCCACTGTTTCTATGGGATGGTGGCAGTCCCTCACTGACTCCAGGGCAGTCTCTCAGATCTAAGGCTGACTGCGTTCTGGCCCAAATGGCTTCCACGAAGTTTTAGATCACTGCCCGCCCAACCTGGGCCAGGACTGAGACACCGAGATCCGGTCCTTCACTGTTTCCACGGCAGTCTTGCCGGCCAGATCTAACCATATTGTGGGTCAGATCTAGGCTCCGGGCCTTGAGTTTGACACCAGAGGTGGGTTCCTGCAGGTACGGATTGGTACGGCTGAATAGGTAGTAGAAATCAGCCATACCTTAGCATACCATTGGCGATGGTGGCCTGGCCATGCCCCTGTACCGGTATGGTCCCCTGGCCTGGGCCCACTCACTCCCCTGGTCGCTGCTCACTCTCTCGCCCTGCCCATCCACACCATGCTTGCCCTGCCCACCCACTTCCTTTGCCTGTTTAGCCGGTGGGAGTGGCAGTGGCGCTGCAGAAATCATGGTAGCTAGAAAGGAGACATTTGGCTTTCGGGGCTGTCGCTCGGCTTGGCTCCTGGAAGGGCTTCGGCGGTGGTGGCGGTTTCTCACATTGCTGGGGAGTGAAGTCATTGTCGCTGAGTCTCAGAAGCACCCCAGAGGTAGGAGAGTGGGCACTGTGTGAAAGGTGTAGAGCGCAGTGATCTCGGCTGCCTGGAACTGCCTGAGAAGTGACAGGTGAAGCATGCGCTATGTGAGAAGTGTAAGGCAAGCCACTGCTCGGTCTCCCCCTTCTCCAGACAACCCAGGCAGAGGGTGTGGGAGACAGATTTGTCCAGGAGGAAAGAGAAGGTGGAGAAGGAAGAGAAGGCATGCTCTTTTTCCTCCCTATTCCATAAGTGAGGCATGCAGAATCAGCCTATGACTGAGGAAGCAAAGGTGCAGGGGCTTGCTGGAATGGGAGATAGATCTGGCCAGGAGGAATGCACGCCCCATTTTTGCAATCAGAGGAAAAAGAGTGTTTCAGGTAATGGGCGGTTCCAAGCTACGGGGATCACGGTGCAGCCTGGAACCTCCCACCGCCTGAAACGCTCTTTTTCCTCCCCAATTGCAAAAACGGTGTGTGCATTTCTCCTGGCCGGATCTGTCTCCCAGGCCAGGAGCAGAAGCTGACCACCCTCCACGTGGGTTGTCTGGAGAAGCAGGAGGCCGAGCGGCAAGCCACCTTGCCTTATGCCTCCTCAGCGTGGAGGGCGCAGGTTCCAGCCCAGCCTGAAGTGGCAGGAAGCTAAGGCTGCCTGCACAAATGTAACATGAATGGAGCTACAGGGCCACTTTGCTCCTGCACTAAGGCTCCGCTGACCCTCCTCCTCTTCCCCCCTCCTATTCTCGGGGGGGAGGAATAACATGACAATGCGATGGCCGGAGCCTTCGTGCAGGAGAGAAGCTGTGTCTTTTTGCATCCTCCATAAGTGAGCAGCAGCCACCTGCCCTGCGCGCACCTTTGTTGCGCTTTGGCGGTCGCTTGAGGGATGTCTCCTCACCCAAATGAGAAACAGAGAGAGAGAGAGATGGAGAAAGAGAGAATGAGAGAAAGGGGGGAGAAAGAACACACAGAGAGATGGAGAATGAGAAAGGGGGGCAGAAAGAGAGAATAGAGAGAGAGATGGAGAAGCAAAATGAAAGAGAGGAGGGGGAGAAAGAGAGAAATGAGAAAAAGACAGCGAAAGAGAATGAGAGAGGAAGCAGAAAGAGAGAATGAGAGAGGGGGCAGAAAGAGAGAACAGAGATAGAGAAAGAGAGAATGAGAGGGGGCAGAAAGAACAGAGAGATGGAGAAAGAGAATAAGAGGGGGCAGAAAGAGAGAGGGAAAAAGAATGAGAGGGGGCAGAAAGAGAGAAATGGAAAACAGAGAGATGGAGAAAGAGAGAAAGAGAAAGACCTGTTTAAGTGAACCTTGTGGTCATTAAGTGAACTTTGTGGCAAACACTGTGGTGGTTAAACAAGTCCATTTTCCCCAATGGGCATTTTAACCAGAACCCAGAAGGAATTGTTGGAAACTGGCAAAAAAACACAGAAAACCTCAGTCACATGAGTGTGTGGGATGTTGTAACTGGTCATAAATTGTGTGTGGTTGGGGGGGGGGTGTACATACACATATAGTATATATAGTAGATAATATATCTATGGGTGTGCCTATACACATTCTGTACTATGTAATGTATGTACACATATGGCATATATACATAGGATTAAATAGTATATTTTGGATATTTAGAAGTATTAAATAAAGAGAAATTGTATCTCTTTGAGGCAAGGAGAGGCCAGGCAAGGCGCCCCTTGACGTGAGTGACGTCAAGTTGGCCATGCCCACCCAGTCACATGACCAACCATGTCCACCCAGTCACATGACCAACCAGTCACATGACCATGAAGCCACGCCCGCCCAGACATGACTGCCAAGCCACACCCACAAAATAGGCCACACCCACATATTAGATAGTAAAAAAAATTGAAACCTACCACTGTTTCACACCCCTAATCTATACCATTGTATTTTCTTCCCAAATAATGAAGTGGCTGAAAACATTTTGGATTAAATTCTCTGGCTGAATCCTACATTCAATTAAATCTTACTTCTTTTAAGTCTCAATTTCAAATCAAATTCTACCCTCTAAATCTTGATAGATTCAAATTGGAATTTGGCTAATTTATACATCTCAATTGGATGGATAACCTGAATTTTTGCTTCTACAAAGAATATAAATGTAAAAGATCAGATTTGGGGAAATTATATGCTTATAATCTTTAGATACCTTATTTTTGGGGGACTATAACATACACTAAGATTTTGAAGAGGTTAAAAAAAAATATTTTTTTGCACTCTGCAGACCTACTAAACCCTCTGCATGTCTCATTTTTGTGAAAAACGGGCATGCAGAGAGTTTGAGAGGTCTACAAAGTGGTCCTAGGGGCTGGAGGGGCAAAAATGAGGCTGTTTTTTGCACACACACAAAAAACCAGGGCATACAAAGGCTTTGGGAGGTTTGTAGAGTTGGACCTAGGGCTAGAGGGGCAAAAACGGGCAAACAAACAACCCCAATTTTTGGAAAAAAAAAACAGGGCATGCATAGGCTTTAGGAGGCTTGTAGAGTGCTCCTGGGAGCTGGGAGAGGGGCAAAAACAAGAAAAAAAATGGCCCATTTTCCACTCATTTTTGTTCTTCCCAGCCCCCAGTAGTACTTTGCAGGCCTCTGAAACCCTCTGCACGTCCTTTTTTGCAGCGTTTCGGGAGGCCAAAATTGCTGTATCCAGTATATAAGGCGCACCCAGATTTTCACCCTCTTTTTTTGGTGGAAAAAGGTGTGTCTTATACTCCAAAAAATACGGCAATTGTTCTAGTGAAAACTCAGTGATTTCTCTGTTTAAATATTTTGTTGTTGTTAGTCGTGAAGTCATGTCCGACCCATCGCAACCCCTGGACAATGTTCCTCCAAGCCTTCCTGTCCTCTAATAATAATAATAATAATAATAATATATTTATTTCTTAGCCGCACCCTCTCCCGAAGGACTCGGGGCGGCGTACAATGAAACATATGAAATAAATATGTGGACAAAACAAACATATAACAGAGACATATACTGAGACACACACAAGGAGGAGGTCGGCTAATCAATAAAAACAATTAAAATACAGTATTTAAAAACCCCTAGAAATTAAATATAATTAAGATACCCAGTTAAAAACCCGTCAGGAGCGATATGGTTAGATCAAAGTTGAGCCAGGCCAGCTGCTTGGAATAGGTGGGTCTTAAGCTTAATACGAAAGGAGCGGAGGTCAGAGGTATTCCTAATATCCGGAGGGAGGTCATTCCACAGGGCTGGGCCCGCCACAGAGAAGGCTCTACTCCTAGGCGCCGCCCCACGACACTGTCTAGTGGACGGCACCTGGAGGAGGCCCTCTCTGTGCGAGCGAATTGGTCGCAGGGATGTATGGGGCAGAATACGATCCCGCAAGTAACTAGGTCCTAAGCCATGGAGCGCTTTAAAGATAGTTATCGAAACCTTGAAACGCACCCGATAGACCACAGGAAGCCAGTGCAGCTCGCGCAGGAACGGTGTCACATGGGAGTACCTAGTACTCCCCATAATTACCCACGCGGCTGCGTTCTGGACCAACTGTAGCCACCGGGTGCATTTCAAGGGAAGCCCCATGTAGAGAGCGTTACAGTAGTCCAAGCGAGACGTCACCAGCGCATGAGTGACTGTGCGTAAGGCGTCCCGGTCCAGTAGGGGGCGCAATTGGCGCACCAGGCGAACCTGGTGGAACGCCCCCCTTGCCACGGCTGTCACATGGTCATCCATGGACAGCCGGGCATCCAGGAGGACGTCCAAATTGCGCGCCCGCTCCACGGGGGCAAGATGAATGCCCCCAATGGCCAATGATGAAATTAATTGGCTGAACCGGGGAGATGGTACCCACAGCCACTCCGTCTTGGAGGGGTTGAGCTTGAGTCGGTTGTCATCCATCCAGATCCGTACGGCTTCCACACACCGGGACATCACTTCGATGGCCTCGTTGGGGTGGTTCGGGGTGGAAAAGTACAGCTGAGTATCATCAGCGTACAGATGGTATCCCACCCCGAAACCACGGATGATCTCACCCAGCAGCTTCATATATGTGTTGAACAGGAGTGGCGAGAGGACCGACCCCTGTGGCACCCCACAAGTAAGGGGGCGTAGGGTTGACCTCTCTTCTCCTGCCAACACACGCTGCGTCCGGTCAGAAAGGTAGGAGCCGAACCACCGCAAAACGGTGCCCCGGACCCCCAACCCCTCCAGCCGGCGCAGCAGGATACCATGGTCGATGGTATCAAAAGCCGCCGAGAGGTCTAATAGGACCAGGATAGAGGAACAACCTCTATCTCTGGCCCTCCAGAGATCATCCACCAACGCGACCAAGGCCGTCTCCGTGCTGTGACCGGGGCGGAAGCTGGACTGGCGCGGGTCTAGATAATCATTTTCCTCCAGATGTCGTGGAAACTGGTAGGCCACCACACTCTCTACAACCTTCGCCAGAAAGGGAAGGTTGGAGACAGGACGATAATTGGCCAGCTCCAAAGGGTCCAGGGAAGGCTTCTTGAGCAAGGGTCTCACCACCGCCTCTTTCAAGGCGGCCGGGAGAGACCCCTCGCCCAGCGAAGCATTCACTAGGCCCAGGAGCCAGTCTCGTGTAACCTCCCAGGATGCCAGTACAAGCCAGGAGGGACACGGGTCCAATAAACATGTGGTGGGTCGCAGTCGTCCACGCAATCTGTCCAAATCCTCGATGGCAACCAAGTCAAACTCCTCCCAGATCGATTCCTCAAGACTCGCCATGGGCGTCTCCATTGGATCACTGACAGGAACCCAGTCTCTCCGGATTTGAGCGATTTTATCCTGCAGATATTTACCAAATTCCTCTACCCTGCCCTGTAGGGGGGCCTCCCACGGCCTCTGAAACAAGAGGGAGCGGGACACCCGAAACAGGGCGGCAGGGCGGTTCTCCGCGGATGCAATGAGAGTGGCACAATATTGGCGTTTGGCCGCTCTCAATGCCACAAGGTACGTCCTTAAATGGGCTCGTGCCTGTGTTCGATCAAATTCGGAGCGAGAGGATCTCCAACGACTCTCTAGACGTCTCTTGTGGCATTTCATCACCCTTAGCTCCTCGGTAAACCAAGGGGCTAGGGTGGATCGTTGCCGCCGGAGAGGCCGCAAAGGCGCCACCCGGTTTAAGGCCCCGGTAGTTGCATTATTCCACGCAACCACCAGGTCCTCTACCCGGGGGCAGGTCAAGGTTACAGGAGGTGGCCCAAGCTCCGTCTGGAACCTATCAGGTTCCATCAGGCGCCTGGGGCGGAACCATCTGGAACTTTCCGGTTCCGCCTCCCCGCAGCGGGAGGTAGCACCAGGGAAGTCAAGACGAAGGACATCTCCTGGAATCCATTTAAGCTCACGTCTACTGCTTCGGTGACTCCACCCACCCACCTCATTCTCTGTCATTCCCTTCTTCTTTTGCCCTCAATTGTTCCTAGCATTAGGCTCTTCTCCAGTGAGTAAATACTTTGTAGTGCACTGTAACTGTATAATAAATATATGCCCAGAGATTTTTAAAAATTGAAAAAATATACTAGATAGCTCCGTAGTTCTCTATATTTTTATATATTATGAATTTTTTTAGAATTCCTTTACAACATTTCTCATATGCATTCTATCTTAGTGGATGCTGATTTTTTACTGTTCATTACATGAAGGAAAAAGTTTTAAAAACAGGCAGATAATAGTAAATAATAATAAATTTGGAATATCACATAGCATTAGATTTAAAAACTGTACATAGAATCCCACATGAGAAAAAATACGGCTTTCCTGGCCACAAGAAGTTTGTTTTCATTTCTTTTGTGATATATTATTGATACAACTGCAGGTAGTTCTCGCTTAACAACTGGAACTGGCAACTCCATCACTAAGTGATACAGTCATTATGTGATACATCACAAGACTGCAACAGATCTCACTTCCGCTGCAATTATTAAACAAATCACGCGTGGTCATTAAGGAAGAAATCATGTCACTGCAACCTGTGTCTTTACTGGCAGCTTCTTCATTAACTCTGCTTGTTGAAAGTCAGATGTGAAACACACAAATGTTGTGATGCAGTGGTGGGATTCAATTTTTTTTACTACCGGTTATGTGGGCATGGTTTGGTGAGCGTGGCTTGATGGGCAGAGGAAGGTTACTGTAAAATCTCCATTCCCTCCCCACTCCAGGGAAAGTTTACTGCAAAATCCCCATTCCCTCCCGATCAGCTGGGACTTGGGAGGCAGAGAATGGATGGGGGTGGGGCCAGTGAGAGGTGGTATTTACTGGTTCTCTGAACTACTCAAAATTTCCACTACCGGTTCTCCAGAACGGGGTCAGAACCTGCTGAATACCACCTTTGCTGTGATGGTCAGGAACACCTGCTAGTTGCAAAGTGCCTGAATCTCAATCACTACTAATTATGGAGTTCTGCAACAGACATAATGTGAGGACCCGTTGTAAAGTTACTTTTTCAGTTCTGCTCTAACTTTGAGCAGTCACTAAATAAGCAAGGACTAGCTGTATATTCTTTCCAAGTTGCAGATAGCTCTCTGTTTGTTTTAGCCAGAGATATAAACTTACACCGTTAGTTTGTTACTTCTACAATACTCACTGCTCTCTCTCCCCTTAGTGATGCCTTCTTTCTATTATGCTTTGCAAAATAAATAAGTAAAAATAAAAAACATATTTCAACCAGGAAAACAATAATTAGTTTACTTGTATCTTGCAGTTATTATTTTTACAAATAAGGCATTGAACATATCTACCACACCGTTCTCCTGTTTTTCCCACAACAATCTTGGGAAGTGTATAAGGCTGAGATACAAAGTCAACAGTTGGACTTGAATTTACAGTTTCCCATTTTCTAGTTGGTGCCTTAATCACTAGATCAAAATTGAATTATTTTTAGGGAAAGCAGAAGGCGGGGGACTTTTTCAAAGCAGAACACTCCTGAGAGTATATGAAGTTGTTTGAATTACTTTTAATTATTTCCTACTAAAATCAGTATGCAGAAAGTGCCTTAAATTTAAAAAGAAAAGCTTTGATCAGACATGCCCATTTATAGATGCTACATATTGTTAATACGTTCAGTATGAAGCAGTTTACTCACAGAATAGCTTAAAATATAGAAAAGCAGCCAGACCCTTTCAGAAATACTAAAAATGAAAAGCTCTTCCTGAAATAGAAAGCTACAAAACAGAAAAGGAATTAATGTATTGGTTCTAATCTCAAAGGGGATATACTTTTAATGTTTTAAATGTCAGCTGCCACCATAAAAGTGAGTCTAAATAAACTTCAGATCTTCTCACTCAGTTGCTGTCGTTCTATCAGGATCTGTCACTGTGAGGGAGATGATGAAAGTCCCCTTATCACACCGTGTCGCTGCACAGGGACCTTGCGTTTCGTTCATCAGGCTTGTCTACATCAATGGATTAAGAGCTCAGACACGCGTTGCTGTGAACTTTGCAAGTATGACTTCATCATGGAGACTAAACTTAAACCCCTCCGAAAGGTAAGATGAAAACAGTCCAAGAAACTATAATCTGCTATTACTTTTTCTTTTCTATGTTGTCTGATTAGTAAGTGTAGATTTATATGTGTTGTTTGGCATTGTGCTATCTGTTCATTGTATTATTTTTGTAAAAGGAAGCCAGCTGTTACTTCCAGTAAGCTGATACCTTATCAAACAGCTGTGGCGGTGTGGTGGTTAGGATGCAGTATTACAGGCTAACTCATTGTTCACTGCCAGGAGTTCAATTCTGACTCAGCCCTCCATCCTTCCCAGGTTGATAAAATGAGGAACCAGATTGTTGGGGACAATATGCTGACTCTGTAAAACACTTAAAGAAGGTTGTAAAGCATTATGAAGTGGTATATAAGTCTAGGTGCTTATTGCTATTGTAAAAGGATTAAAATCTGATCACATTCCATACATACAGAGCCTGGATTTCTAGACTGAGTGCCACTATTGGCCTTTGGGTAATATGTTAGAGGCTGTATACCATATAGTGGGGAGAAGGTAGGATAATCTTAAATTAAGTTTCATTTTGTTGATATTTTAAATATAATTTCTATTTAATACAGTAATATGATTGCTACCTAGTCATGTATTCAAGCCTTCTTCCCTTCTGTCCCATTAAACATCACACAAAGCAGTGGTGGGTTGCCAATTTTTTACTACCGGTTTGGGCGCACTCGCAACACTTCTGCGCATGCTCAGAAGCGTTCGGGCGGGTGGGCAGAGCCTCTCACCACCACTACTACCGGTTCTCCTGATCCAGACTAAACCTGGAGCAACCCACCTCTGACAAGGAGACAACTGGTGCCTAGGAGTTATATTCAAACATTCTGACTGGAGGAAACACAGCCCAAGGACCTCAGATTGTAAGCTACTGCTATAATATAGTAACAGTATTATTTTAATAGCATTGATTATATGATTGCCTAGTAAATATGCTTTAGATGTAAGCCCAAAACAAACCCTTTCTAACTCATTCCATACCACATACATTTCTGCAGATTTTCCAGGACTTTTATCTATAGCCATATTTGGCGAAATATTCACTATTATGGGAGGGTTCTTACTGTTTCATTTGATCAAATTATTTGTTCAGCAATTTAGGAAAAAGAAATGCAAATTCTTTCATATATTGCAAAACCTAATCATATTATATAATATATTCAAATCTGTATACATGCCATGATGCCTAGAACTGCAGAAGAACAACAGATAATATTAATGAAAAATAAAAACAATTATTTAAAAAGATATATCCCAATGGTTATTTACATTGTTTTAAAACATATTTATGGTTATAAATATGTATTAAAATAATTTAAACCCTTCGAAAGGTATGAATATGGAGCTTTGCCAAACATTTTATCTATATGAGTGTTAGAATTCTCAATTACATTTGTTAAGAAGAAAAAAACATAATTTTTGCAAAATGCAGCCATCACTTATACCAAACCATTATTAAGAGATCAGGAAGCCCTAGCAGACATTGACAAAGAGTGTAATGCATTCTATAATAAAATTTCAGGTTATAATATATAACCAGCATGTAAAAGTCTTATTTTTCTGTGACAATATAGATTACTCTACTATATAATTTTATTTTTCTGTAGTTATGGTATTTGCTTGCTTGTTTATTTACTTATCTGCTTATTTATTACAGTGTTGAAATAGTTCTAGTTAAAATATTCATCAGATCATCTAGAATATTTATCTTGGTGAAACTCTAGGATGTTCATTTATAAACTTCACGCTTTTGCATTGCAGAGGCTGAAATTGTGGGGTTAATGAATTGATCACAGTTTTATAATTTTGCATCAGTAACTCCACGTGCATTCATAATTGTGACAGTTATACAAGCTGAAATTGAAACCTACATGAACTTTAGATGTTCCTGATTTATGTCACTAATCTTTCTAAACTGATCACTAATCCCATTCATCCATTTGAGCATGTCAAAGCTATAAACTATTCTGGGCCTTCCTCTTCACTCCTTTCATAATGTATATATATTTTCTGTACTATTTTTTGGATAGTATTTCGGTACTGGGAAAAGCTTAAAAATATGTTCATACAGATATCAATAAAACTGCTTTTATACTAGTTATGTTAATAGCAAGAAAATATTTTGGCAATGTTTTCATTGGTTAATTCCACTTGCAGAATGATTATAGAAAAAGAGTATGTTTAGTTGCTTCCCCTTGTTTTATATGTTGTTCTAATTCTTCTACAATATAGTGTCAGGACAAATACTTTGCAAGACATTGAATTTACTGTGATGACTAAAAACCTTACTAAACAGTTTCCTGGGTCTGTGACACTTCACATACATTGTCGTTATTCTAGCACAAAGAGAATCAGAGCTTTGAGAAAGAGGGAAGGGAAGAGGCAAGGTAACCAAGTGTAGACTCATAGGAGCAACAAGCTGAACTTTGTGATTATGTAAATTGCAGTTCACATCATTACTTCATCACGTGCATTATTTTTTGGATTGACTTTTAAGTTACTTCAGAAGTCATCTCATAGATTTGGTTTCTTTTGGGTTTTTCCCCATTTTTTGGTGTGGCAACATTCATTGATTTATGTTAGACTTTTCTGATCAACATGGAACATATCAGAGTGAAAGAAGTACTGTAAAAACTAGAAACATATAAATATTGATAGCAGCGACATGTTAAGCGTATTAAGTATAACCTAGATTGCAATATACATATATAAAAAAGCTTCTCCCATCAGTGAAGAGATCCAGCAAAGAATCATCCCCAGAGAGAAATCATCCAGATGCCCCAAGCTCTATGGCTTCCCCAAGATACACAAAGAAGGAACACCAGTCAGAGCCATAGTCAGCTCCATAGGCTCAGCTCTACAGAATCTTGCCAAATTTCTTGCCAAACAACTCCAACCCTACGCAGAATCCATCACCTCACACATACAAAACTCACTCCACTTCATAGAAATAATAAAGAAACAAAACCTACAACACAGCGACCTACTCGTGAGCTTCGATGTCATATCCCTCTTCACCCAAGTGCCTATAAAAGAAGCCTTGACAGCTATCCAGAACAAACACAACCCCCCTAAACACATCCTGGACCTGACCAACCACTGCCTAACCAACACATACTTCATCCATAATGGACAAAGATACAAACAGATAGAAGGAGCACCCATGGGATCACCCCTCTCACCCGTAATTGCAAACGTATACATGGAACATTTTGAAACTAACGCCTTAGATAAATCTGAACACAAACCCAAACTCTGGCTTAGATATGTTGATGACACTTTCGTGATTTGGCCACACGGGAAAGAAAACCTGGACAACTTCCTCACACATCTCAACAGCCCACACCCCAAAATACAATTCACTATGGAAATAGAAGCAAATAACCAACTTCTCTTTCTGGACATCCTAATCTACAAAAAAACCAATGGCTCCCTAGGACACACAATCTACGGGGGAAAAACACACACCAACTGCTACTTAAACACACAATCCCATCACCACCCTGCACAGATTAACTCTGTAGCCAAGATCCTCATCTTTGGAACCAAACCTGCCTAGCCGACAAAGACCACCTGAAAACTGAATTACACACACTCACAAACGTATTAATATCCAAAGGATTCCAAAGAAAAAGAATTACCAATCTAATCCAAAAGGAGATTCCCCACAAGAACCGAGACACAGAACAGGACAACGGCATCGCTCTCCCCTTACATCAAAGGCACCATAGATAAAATCAGCAAACTTCTTCACAAGCACAATATCAAGACAGCCTTCAGCACTGACCCAAAAATAGCCAACATTTTAAGAAACCCCAAAGACAAGATCCAGTTAGAAAACCAAGGAGTCTACGAAATATCATGCAAAATCTGCCCTACCACATACAATGAACAAACTAATAGGAGAATAAATGCATGCATCGTAGAACACAAGAACACAGTCAGAAAAAAAGAAAAAACTTCCTCCCTTTTCCAGCACCTTAAAGCAACAGGACATGAAATTGATTTTAAAGGAACCAAATTAATCTCCAAAACAGAACACTTCAACAAGAGAATAATTATGGAAGTTATCGAAATAGAGAAACACTCCCACAACATGAATAAACATGATGATACCTCCCGCCTATGAGACATCTGGAAACCAGCCCTAGTCAACAAATGAGTCCCACCTACCACCCAAGTCGTTACAACACAAAAGAACAACGGACACACAGCCAGCAGCTCACTCACACAGGATGATACGAAATAGCCGACCAATCTGCAAACATCAACTCCATCTACCAATCAGGATGCAACTACACACCTAATCAACCCACTTACAGCAACAAAGCCAGCACTCCACACACACACACACACACACACGCACACCAAGATTGATAGAAAAACGACAGCTCCGACTGCGCCTTACTCGCACAAGCATGAAGCCAAAAACACCAGCCTGAAGATGGCGAGTGGGACCTCGCCGAAACGTTGCAAAAACAATCTCAATCTTACATGGGGGAAATACCTGAATACAACAAAACCAGCATACCTACACCCGTGAAAATCTGAAAACGTGTATATATATATGTATGTATGTATGCATGCATGCATGCATGTATGTATGTATGTTTAGGTAGGTAGGTAGGTAGGTAGGTAGGTAGGTAGGTAGGTAGGTAGGTAGGTAGGTAGATGATAGATAGATGATAGATAGATAGATAGATAGATAGATAGATAGATAGATAGATAGATAGATAGATAGATGATAGATAGATGATAGATAGATGATAGATAGATAGATAGATAGATAGATAGATAGATAGATAGATAGATAGATAGATAGATAGATAGATAGATGATAGATAGATGATAGATAGATGATAGATAGATAGATGATAGATGATAGATAGATAGATAGATAGATAGATAGATAGATAGATAGATGATAGATAGATAGATGATAGATAGATAGATAGATAGATAGATAGATAGATAGATAGATAGATAGATAGATAGATAGATAGATAGATGATAGATAGATAGATGATGATAGATAGATAGATGATAGATAGATAGATAGATAGATAGATAGATAGATAGATAGATAGATAGATAGATAGATGATAGATAGATGAGAGAGAGAGAGAGAGAGAGAGAGAGAGAGAGAGAGAGAGAGAGAGAGAGAGAGAGAGAGAGAGAGAGAGAGAGAGAGAAATAGGCAAATGTCATGGAGGGGGCATGGATCTAATAGCAGGTAGCTGAGCTCACAAGCCCCAAGGACTCTGTTCACTTCATCATGCCCAACAGATCCAAACCACTTCCAGATTAGCAGGCAAGACTTTTGCCCCAGGCATCTCCCCATGTCCTATAACAAAGCCAGCACCCAATCATGAATGGTTTTGAGCATGCTGAGGAAATTTTTCTGTACAATCCTGCAAACGAAGTGACTGTGTCACCTTAAAAATTTTTGCAGGGCTACTATCTGTAGATGCAATAAGGGTGGGAAAGTACTTGGTCTTTATCACCTCTTTTCTTCATGAGAAGTCTTTAATCACAGTTCTAACCTTTGTGCAGTCAAATGTGACCCCAGTAGAGTGCCCAGTGATGCTATAGAAATGTCTTTTCTTGTTTCAACTCCCTCTGTTCCTCTGTAAATCATAGGGGGTGATGGGTTTCATGAGAGAGGTGGTTGCATAGATGCAATCCATTGCAGAACCTCTACTCCCCTCCTATTCCAAGTGTCAATCAAGGCCTTGGACAGACTGTGTAGCAGACCAGCAGGAACAACCCCAAATAACCTTCTGAAACCCGTCTGGGTCCATCAATCGTTGGGGCTGGATTGATCTAACAGCTTCAGTCTCCCTGCAGTGGATAGTGGTGTCAGAGAATCCCATAATAATCAGGGCATTGTGGAAAAGGCATATTTTTGACATGAATGTGACTTATTTTCTGTATTCAGTGAAATATCATATCTACCATGTCATGTGTGTACTAAGCAACTTCCTGAAAGTAATGATAAGCATCCAAAAATTCCAAATTTGTTATTTTGACTGTAACTTAGTCTGGCAGTAAGTAAGTAAGTAAGTACATGTCCATATTCCTAATCCTACAAGAGGACCTGCACCTCAATACCATGGTTAAACAATGTCTGCAATGTCTTTTGCAGTGCTACAGTCATCAATCCCTTGCTCCAATTTAAGAACCAAGTTGCTCGTTAACCCAAACAAGAATTATCTAACAAATAAAACAACGTATACCATAGCGAATGACTCCCATGTAAATTCCAAACTATTCAACTGGAACAGCATCAAGTATTTTTTTCGTGCTTGACAAATATAGTGTGAAACCTAGCAAATTTTTAACTTCCTTGCTCAATGTGAATGCTACATCTCTCTTAAGGCCTGAAGATTTTCCCAAGGAATTAATAATCATGAATGGGATTTGTAATTGTCCTATAGTCAAAAGAGTTACAAATACTCTTCTGATGGGCTGGGAGAGCAATTCTATAAGATATCTGAAGGGCAACTTTGATGATTCAGTAAACAAGTGACTGCCAATTGTAAGATCTTCCACCTATGATTGGTCAAATGTCAATTCAGAAATATAATGCTGACTTTTAGTTGTTAGTTCTAATTCTGGGCTAAGGTTAAAGAAATTTAATGGACTTGCTTAAAAAGGACTATCAGATAAAATAAAGGTCAAGCTCATTTGTCAGGTTTTCTCAAGACTATGGTATAATTATGGGAAGATGTGGGTGGGAATAGAAGACATTCTCCTTTTCTTTTTATACCTGCACATCAGCGACTTTGAAAGTTTAAGCGACATGTTTGAGAAACAGCAGAATTCCACTGCCTACTTGACAAAGGTTGTGTACCAGGCCAAGTTTGAGTTATATAGTGAACCCAACTACTTCATTGAAGTAATACTTTAATGTCAAGTCCATTGGAGTTGGGTGGCTAATAATTCAAATAATACTACTAAAATCTATATGGTACAGATCAGAAAATTAAAATGCTTGTAAGCACGTTATACATTATACATTTTCAAAGTTTTCCACAAAACTTCTTACAATAGCATCTTTTTAAAGTGCTTTTCTTATTTAATAATATTTATTTAAAACATTTTTTTCTTAAATGCATTTTGTATTTTTATTAGTGCTTTGGAGTGCATATCCTGATTTTCTTTCTGTTCCTAAAATGCTGGCACGGTCATGTAAAAACATTGCTAATTGTTAAGTTTGGGGTGTTTTTTTTTGTTTGAATTCGAAAGAAGCTTTAGCTTCTTCATTTTCTATTACTTTGTCTATTTTGTGGTGACAAAATAGTTTTGTTCTTAGCATGCTCTTAGTATGGTGTTCCTTGTAGACATTTCAGTGCATTATTGTTGCTATTTTCTATTTTTCTTTCTTTTTATAGACAGCCTCTGTGATCTTACAGAAGTAACCAGGTGGCCCATTCTTTCTTCATCTTACTTGCAGGGGCAACATTTGCAATCTGTTGCTGTCTTCTCAATTCTGGCTCTGCATCAGTGGTGAAATCTAAATTGTTTTGCCACCTGTGGGCGTGGCTTGGTCATGTGACTCGGTGGGCATGGCCAACTTTTTTTCACTTTTCAAAACATTTTTTCCTGCTGGTTCGGGTGAATAGGGGGGCGGAAAGCTTCCAACGATCACATGGATCAGCTGTGAGCTGCGTGATCTTCAGAAGCTTCCACCCCACACACACTTTTTAAAGCATTTTTTCCTGCCTATTCACCCAAACTGCCAGGAAAAAAATGCTTTAAAAAGCAGGAAAAAAAGCTTCCAACAATTGTGCAACTCACAGCTGAGCTGTGCGATCCTCAGAAGCTTTTTTTTTTTTTTTACTACCAGTTTGCAGAACCAACAGCAATCGTCCCTACTGATTCGGCCGAACCGGGAGGATTTCACCCCTATTCTGTATGTCTTTTGTTCTTAAGGCTTAATCTTAGGACTTATTAGCCAGAATTACCCTCTCTGTCTCTTTCTTGAACTTTTATCCTCTTAAGCATTAAGAGGAAAACCATTTTAACCATGTTGTTATAAATTTGGTAATTGTTTTTGTTTAGATTAATCATGTAATACTTTACTTTGCTATGTCTCTTTTCTGTTCATTTGTTTTTGCTTACAGACCAGTTTGGTCTCTCCAGTAAGCATTCATGGTGTACTAGCTTCATTGGATTTTCTTCATTGTCCTTCAGATATTCTTCCAATGCCCTTTCTTCTTCTTCAACTTTCAACTTTCTAGTCTCCTTGCAACATTCATTGCCTACTTAATGCTGCTTGGTAGTTAGATTATCTTTGCCTGAATGAAGAGTGTTGTCCTTATTTTTCTGGGCTTTTAGTTCTGCTTGAGTCCAGTCTACCATTTCAGCTGTGTATCTAATGGAATTACCCAGCTGTTAATTGCCTTGATGGTATTTCCTCCACTAAGTTTGGAATTTAAGATTTTCTTTACTGTCATTGTATACTTAATTTTAACCTTGAGTTTCGGTGCTTGATGTTGTCAGCTTGAAAGATGTCCAGGTATTTGTAGTGATTGGCTTCATCCAGATTCACTATTTTTCCCCAGTTAATGGTAAGGGTGACAAATTCTCCAATCCGAACTACCTTGAAATATCTTGGCTGTTTATATAGATGGTATTTAGCAGTGATTCAATTTCAAATGATATTTTTCTGTACAGTTTCAGACTGTCCATGTCTGTTAGCCTGGCAGATGGTCTTGATGTTTGATAGCCATGGCTGACTTGTTTAGTATTGTTGACGAAGGAATCAATTCAATGACAAACAATAGTGGTGTTAGTGAGTGTCCTTGACATATTTCTCTCTTGATATTGACTTTTCTCAGTCTATTCTCATTGACAAACCACTGTGTCTTCCATTCAGCCACTGAACTTTGTGCAAAGCTGTTGCTACTGATTTCTACTGATTCCTCTTATTTCTAGACACATGATTTTCCAGGCATGTTTATGGAGTAGAATGCCTTCTTGTAATCAGTCCATGCAACATTCAAGTTGGATTTCCTTCTCTCAAAGTTTGCCAAAACCATGTTGTCAATTAGGAGTTGATTCTTCTATATTCTTCTGCTGTTTAGGTAATTTTCTTTCTGCTTTAGCTGAAAACGAACTTGGTTTCAGATACATGTTGTTGGATTGCATCAGCTACCTAACATGTTAGCAATTTGAGACGTTGGTTAACAAGTATTTGGTGTGCATTGCTTGGTTGTTAAACTGCTTGGCACTGAATGAGTGCATACCAGTCAAATGTTTCAGTCAAAAACCATGCATTTCATCTTCATTTAGTGCTGACCAGTTCTTGATTTTCCTTGCCATTTTCTCCATCATTTTTGTTGTTATTAGAAGTACTTTCATTTCAGCTTCTTTTCTATTCTTATCCACGTCCTTTATCCAAGCTCTATTCTTGTTGTATTTCTTTGTCCCATAGCTGCGCCCAGAACTACACAGTTTCTTCTTTATCAAGTGTTGACTGGTTAATTGCATTCTTTCCCATTGATGCACTGGTAGAAACATTTCTGATTTTACTGAAATACAAAGTTCTGTCCTACAATCTAAGCTTCATATCTGATGAGCTTCTTGCTGTAACTGTTATTTGTTGCTTTATTATTTCCCATTCTTCCTTGATCTTTATTGTTCTAGGTCAGAGGCCTTCAAACTTTGCCATTTTAAGACTTGTGGACTTCAACTCCCAGAATTCTGGGAGTTGAAGTCCACAAGTCTTAAAGGGGCCATGTTTGGGGACCTGTTCTAGGTAATACATCTTGGTCTTTGGTCTTTAATTTATTTTCATTCATCTCTTCTAGTTTCCTTGCATTTGAATTATTATTTGCTATAGTGTGTTTTAAATGTTTTAATCAGCATGGAAATTGGCAATATTTTCAGTAGTGATTTGGCTTAAACTCCTGTTTTTTCAATGGCTCAATAACCTATTAATTCTTTTTAAAGGCTTTTCTTCAAAATTGGAAAGAATCTCAGCTGTCATGTGTTATTGCAATCTTTCTTTGTACCATCTTCTGCCCTTAGGTCAAGGGAAAGTAAAATATGAAATCTGACAAAGAGCTTTTGACATTTCCTAACAGACAGATCTAGATGATATAGCCAATGGTAGGTTCCAAGTTGGAAACATTTCTGGGATCTGTAGCTCATTCCAACTTTATTATGATCCCTAGCATTAAGGTAGAAATTTCCCAATTACTTCAGTTACAATAGCCTGCTAAAATGCATTTAATATGTATAGTCTTCTGTTGAAACATGCAATACTACAAACATGGTGATACAGTGCTACAATAGCTTAATGATGCTGGAACTGCCAGCCAGAAATGGTCTACAGTCCAGTAGTTTGACCCCAGCTCGGGGGGGGGGGGGGGCTGAGCTCCCACCATTTGCTCCCTTCCAGCAGTTCAAAAGCATGTAATATTGTAAGTAGATATTTGGTACCACTTTGATGGAGAAAACAAACCTAGCTGCATTTGTCTATGCTGAGAGCAGAACTTGGCGTTGGACCTGGCTGGATACAACATGAGGCAAGGCAGTTATGTAGATGACCCTACACAAAAGATGCCAGGTTTTGATCTTCCATCTTTGGTGAAGTCTGAACAGGATCCGCACCCAATATGGTGTCTTCCAGGACTCATTGTTTGAGTGGAGTCTTGTCTCTACCCCTCAGTGTGACTGTGGAGCTCCTCGACAAAATATCCATCACAATATCCATCATTGTGTCCGAATGTCCATCAAGATGCTTACACCAGCCCAATGTCTGATTTTTTTCTTCAACATAGACCACCCTGTCCTTGAATGGTTGGGTGGACTGGACAGTTAACATTTGAACTACTATAAGTCCATGTATTTGCCATACACGAAATAAAATAAATAAAATGAGGCTAGGGAAGGCAAGACTGGCGGATGAGCCTAGAAGAGCCAGCAACCCGAGCGCTACTAGTCAACGGTGTACGCTACATTGTCTCCTGTGGTGCTCCAAGGCACACAAGTGCTGAACAGAATGAACAATCAATACGGGCTTTCAGAATTACATTGTCTATCATCTGTAGATTTCCCTGACATTGTCATGCCATATGCTTAAAAAACCCTAAAAACTGAAAACATACTTTCAACCTCAAGAGAATTTTAACAAGGTATGTTTAAAAAATCAGTTACCGGTATCATTCTCTGTTTGGAACTATGTTCATTTAATATGCTGGTATTTGTAATAAACAGCAAATATTTATTGCTTGTTCTGCTTCATGTGAGCTACTCTCATAATTTAAAATTATGCCAGGCTAGGTTGACTCTTGAAAGCAGCATTCCCTGTGGAGACAGCTGCTGTGGAGAAAGTAGGACTTCTTGGGGGTTCCCCCCCCCCCTGTTCAGCACTTTAAGCCGTTCTTAGACCTGCAGTCGACCTGTACAATTTCTTCAGAGAAAAAGGAAACTTCTGAACAGTCTTGACTATAATACATTGCTAGCATTGTTCTACCTATTGCTTTGTGCAGCTATAAATCTCTGTGCTTTCTCATCAGTTTTATAGTAAGAATCATGATAAAAATGACAGGTCATTTTGTTTAGGATGGCTAACACTGACTTTCTCTGGAGTAATTTTATTTTTAATTAAACTGGTAATGTCTTTTGCTATTCTTTGCCCTAACTGAGACGTCTGTGTTTCCTTTAATTTTCAGTGCAGCTAGGAGATGTTGTCAAGGTAACCTGCCTCAGTGTTTTCTTTCCAACAATAAGCTGTGTTTGTGAGACTGTGACATGGCTAACCTTAAATCACTGTCATTCTTGGTCACTTGTAAGGTCAAGTCAAATGCTTCACCAGTTAAGCACAAAGGCGTGACACTTTTTTCCTTCTTTATTTGTTCTCATGTCATTAAGGAAAACAACATGGGGGAAGTGCACAGATTAGGCATGTTAAAGCTAAAGTAATTTTATAACATTTATAGGCAATTCAGAAAAAGTATGCAAAAACAAGTGTTCTTTGTTCAGAGCTATATTTGGTTTCTTTTTATGGGTTCTATGCAGACACCTAAGTAACATGCAATGTAACAAACAAAAGCAAGGCATAGAAACTAACTTCACTCCTCCTCCATTAATAACATTAGAACATATTGCATCCCGGGCAACTTCCTCCAATTCCAAACAATCAAAATCCAATATAAGTGAATTATTTTAGAACTAAAAACAGTTACTCTGCTGGTTCTATGCATGAGAGGGGAGGAAGAAAAAAATTAAAATATGCCCATCCTTTTTTAATAAATGTAATTTACATAATGGAATAAAGAAGAAAGTCAAAGACATCAAAACAGTTAAGTAAAGTTTCTTATCAAAAAGCTTAGACAAAGAAAGAAATGGAAATGTTTTTATTCAGATGGGCCTCTAGAAAATAAGACTCAAACAATAATCAGACTTACTACACCCTCTTGTGGACATTTTCCTATCCCTGTCTCCAACTAGACAATAACACTTATATTTTCTTATTTGCTTGCCATATATTTCCTTTATACCTAAGGAATTTATTTAAGTACTGACTCATCTGTTTCATTTTCTTTGCTTGAAAGAAATCATATATGACATTTTAAGGGAAAAAAATCAACAATCCATATGTTGGCTTTTCTTTTTCTTTTAAGAAGAGGAATAATATAGTACAAAAGGAAAAACACAAATATTTTATATTAGTGTTTTTTACATTCAAGTTACATTCTAGAGCCTAGAAATTGCCCAAGTACCATGATAAGGTATAATACACCCAGCAAGATAATTTTGTCATAAATTGTTAATTGATTGATGGTAGTTAATTCTTGCAGAAAGCTGTTTAAACTGCTTAATTAGAGATGTTTTTGCAAGAAAATAGAATAGTAAAATATTATCAGGACAAATGAAAGTATAAGCAGAAAACATTTTGTGTCTGTGTTACCTCACAAATAATCAGAAAGGAAACCACTCTTTTGCAGTGAACTTGAAACAGTAATGGCATTTAGACTAGCCGTATTTTTTGGAGTATAAGTATCAACTCCGAAGTATAAGACGCACCTAGATTTTGGGGAGGAAAACAAGAAAAAAAATCTGCCCCCCAGCAATTTGCGTCTTTGCAACAAACAGCATCTTTCAGTTTCATCACAGGCTGATTAGCGCAAGAAAAAAAATCTGCCTCTGCCTCCCAGCAATTTGCCTCCTTGCAGCAAACAGACTGTTTCAGTTTCCATTTAGCCTGATTAGCACAAGCAGCTGGTTGTTAGTTGGATTGGCCTACCAACGACCAGCTGTTTCAGGCTGCAGGGGATTGGAATGGACAGAAAATAGGGCAAGCAAAGCCCAAAAATGGGGTGCTCAGAGGCCAAAAATAGGATGCAGAGGCCAAAAATGGGACGCGCGGAGGCGGCAATAGGCAGTCCCTGCAGCCTGAAACAGCTGATGGTCGGGAGGTGATCCATAGATCTTGTCTAAAAGATCTCTTCAGGAGAGAAATAAGAAGGAACTAAGTCATTAAGGAAATAAAGGGAAAATATCACCTAAACCAAACAAAATAAGTTGAGCACATGGGAAATCTCTCCCCAAACCCCATCAACAGTTACCAGATTGTAATAAGAGTAGCTGCCAGTCTTGTGAACCAACAAAGCAATGACTATGGGGGGAAAAGGGATCCTCGAGTCCGCCCACCTTTTGAATCATGTTTGGATCCAGATTTGGTGGCTTCCGTCCCTCTGGTTAGCGCTTGCCAGCCTGGTTGAGGACTTCGCTAAGTGTGGATGAGTATATGTGTCCCTGTGTGTAAGAGCAAATAGATGTACATTGTAACCAATAAAGTTCTGCTGCTTTTAAATTCACTGGGTCTCTGTGTATTCTAAAGAATCGTTTGTGCCTCAGTGTTTGGTTGAAAGTAATTTGAGTGTGGCTGTTTTCCAAGTCTATGAGTGAATGACTGGGAGTAGACATGTAACATCTGTATATCTCATTATTTTCAATTGTATTATTATTTTGTATTTTTTGTTTATATTGTGGACCTTTTGATAAAAGTTTTTGTGGTTGATATTTTACTAATGAGAATCTAGCAATTGCAGGAGAAACAGATCCAATAAATAATTCAACAAAGAGATGAATCTGCCAGTAAATATGCAGATGTCATTTCCAAGTGATTAAATTTATTATGCTATTAATATATAGTTTTAAAGCTTCAAATTATATGCAGGATTATTAGCCTAAATTACTGCATGATAGTTCTTCTAATTTAGCTGGAAGTTGTAAAGAAGACAGATTTCAGGTTTAATGCCTAATAAATAATGCATTGCACTAATTTTCAACCTTTCTAAATTAGGAGAAAATGCTTCATGGTCCTAAGGGGATTTAAACAAACCTAATGCAAATAACTTAAGGCAATTTAATTATAGAATGCTTTGCAAACAGAAATTAAATCCTGGTATGCCTATTAAAAGAGTCTCTATAGGATTGGCAGGAGAATTCTGGGAGTTGAAGTCCACAAGTCTAAAAGTTGCCAAGGTTGGATGTTCCTGCTCTAAAGCAAGATTGGGGGAAAATACTGTTCCCAGTTTTTGGAAAGCACGGTTTGCTTTCTTTATGATAAACAAATAGCATAATCTCACATTTGTCTTTGCAAAAATTACTAAATTACAAGTAAAGTTATCCAGATTTTTTAAAAAGAAAATAATAGGTGGAAAAGCTATTAAGATAGTATTTACTATGAAATATTGCTTGTAAGAGAAAATTTATTATTCTGAAAGATAGACTTCTAAACTGATTCCATATGTTTGGCAAGCATAATAAGCCAAGTTTTGGGATATACAACATTGTTCTTACTACATTCAAGATTTTTTAACCAAAAAAATATTTTTAACAAAATATGGATGTATGAATGGCAGGAGGATTGCAACCCAATTAATTGATCGTGAACATGTAACGATGACAAACTCACGTGAACATGTAAAGATGACAAACTCACTGTGCTAGATAGATACAATAATATTTTACGTGTTACAGTGCTGATATGATAAACTATGTTTTCTTCTAACTTAGTTTGCAGAATAAATTATTGTGGCTAAATTTACAGTAGGCTAAATCTAAACAATCCACATTATTATTTATTATACTTACACCCTAATATATTTCTGTGAACTTAAGAGAGACTGTATGGCCATCTCCCCAATTTTATTCTAACAGTACATTAAAATGGGTTAAAATGAAAAAGAAAACTGATGCAAAGTTAACATAAAGCTTTTGTCAAGGGAAGTCTTGTGATCCAAGAACAATACATTGTACCAAACTTTTCTGGGTGAGTCCAGAATGCTTGTGAAAGAGAGAAAGAAATCTGTTGGATTTTCATTTAAAAAATATTATTGAAATCGTTTTTAGGGCATTTAAACAACTACTGCCCCTATGACCTAAAAACAACAATCTAATTTCTGAAGTAAGACCTTCTGAAGGGAGATTATTCTATAACAGGGGTGTCCAATCTTGAGAACTTTAAGACTTGTGGACTTCAACTCCCAGAATTCCCCAGCCAGCATGGCTGGCTGGGGAATTCTGGGAGTTGAAGTCCACAAGTCTTAAAGTTCCCAAGTTTGGACACCCCTGTTCTATAATGTGGGGGCCACCACTAAAAAAAAATGCTTGTGGATTACATGCCCTCTGACCTCAGTGGCCGAGGTGATCACTACCAGGCAATCTTGTGAACTCTATGGGTTAGACAAGCTAATTAGATAATTAAGTATAATCTTTATTGTCATTGTATTTAAATAAACAAAATTGGTTACATGGATATGGACGGGTGGGATTCAAAAATTTTAGCAACCGTTTCTCTGCCCGGTTGCTCGCTAGGCATGGCCATGGCCTATTTGGCTTCCTGCATCATGGCGGGGGAAATGTTTTTGCCCTTACCAGGATCCAGAGGTTTGCCTCTGGGAGGGCAAAAAAGGCCTCTACCGAGCCCCAGAGGCCAGAAACGGGTCTGTTTCCAGAATTCCAGAACTTCCAGGATGTCTATTTTTCGCCCTCCCCAGAGCTTCTGCGCAGGCCCTGTGCTTACCTGGCATCCAAAAGGGGCCACATGGAGGGGCAATGTGGAGTGGCCAGTCAGTCCTTGCAACTACTGGTTCAGTGAACCAAATGTAAAATTAGGATCTGGTTCGCCCCAACCAGTCCGAACTGGCTGAATAACACTCCTGGATATGGAGAAGGTCATCCATAAAGAGTTTTATAGGTGGAAGCCACTACTTTGGATTGATCCAGCAATCTGTTTGGTTGTCCATGCAAAACCGGTAAATGAAGGATAATGGAAAAAAAAAAAAACTCCTCTGATCCACCAGTATAGAAGTAGATATGATACTTGATTCATTAAACTTTAATGAATAACAGAAGTTCTGTAGGTTATGTAGGCAAAATATTTTTTTCTATTAAGATTTTTAACTATACAGTCATAAGAGCTTTAACCTACTGTGTGTAATATAACAATATAAATGTCACAATTCAATATTGTTTAAAAGAAAACCCCATTTTAAGTAGACCTACAAGTGTTGACAGTATCTAGAGAAACTTTGTCTGACTTAGCTGCTTAGTGCTTTGATTTGATTAGTGTTTTGGTGACAGGTCTTCAGAAAATGCAGGATTACAAAATAGATTGGAAAGTTTAAAAAGAAAACTGTCTGGAAGAATGCAATGCTGTGCCATTTCCATATTGTGCAAAAGAAAACTACACAAATTGGTCCATAAAACCACAAGAATCAAGCTTGACTTAGGGAAGATCACTAAATTAAGATTAGCAGCTGTTGCTCTTTATTTTCCATTCTTATTAACAGGTTTTTTTTTATTATTTCTGTGATGTTCCTGCTGCCTGAATTTATTTGAAAGTTTACCTAAATACTGCTTGAGATCTGATGTTCTGTATCACACATTGCAGGCAGATGGCAGTGTGGCACCATGTTCAACCAAAGAACTATTTTTATAACATACAAAACTAATATTTCAAATTATAAACGTTTAACAGCACAGGTTTTTTTAAAGTAGTTTATTAAGGATAATGACATCTATTTTTATAGAAGAAAAAGATATATAAATATTTTTGTTAATTATTGGCTAGATATCTATTATGTGAACTTAATTAAACTTTAATTACATGACTGGTCCTGGTGTGCTTTTTTAAAACAAAAATCATGCTTAATTGCTCACAGCAGAAATTAAAAAGTGGTCTTTCTTTCACCTACCTTTGCTTCTGAAGAAGAAAAGGAAGAAGAAAAACAATCTCATGATTTAAATCTAGATTTGAGCAAAATAACACTTCACTTTAGGGTAGTTGTATACAGTGCTGCTTATATAATCCAAATATATTACCTTGAGTACATATTTATTTTGCCAATATCAATTTACAATATTTGTTACAAATAGTATTAGTTTTCTAAAACAAATTTGGAAATACTCTAAAACACTAGGCTACTAGGGGTTTTTTTTTTTATCTGAAGAATCACCAAGGAAGAAACTGTAGCAGTAATATATATCCCCGGAAATCAAGAATGGTGGACCATGAAAATCTAGCCAGGGTTTTGCTGTTTTTATCTAGGCAATATAGCTTATGATAAAGTATAGATTGTAAAAATGCAAATAAGAATAAATAGCATTGTAGTCTAATAACTCTTAAGGACATCAAATCATAGACATTACTTTGAACAGTTCAAACTGATGCTATGTTCTAAAGGAGAAATTTCTATGTTGACCCACAGAACTATATGAGTCCATCAAAATGTATTCTTCTTTGTTTTAACTCCCGTAGTAGGAAATATTATGTTACTATAATACACTTTACAAATAGGTTATTCAACATTATTAAATATCAAAGAAATTCTGAATTATGTGTTTTGAAAAAGAACACCTATAGTATGTACTAAGAATGACAGATTTCCAGGTTAATTGCGACTCATTGCAGAAAAAAATATGACCTACTTTCTTTGAAGTCCTGTAAACCCTTTTTTTTCACTTTGCAGTGGGAGAAACTGCAGATGACAACAAGTGAAAGAAGAAAAATAGTTTGCTCAGTCACATTCCACATTATTGCTATTACCTGTGTAGTTTGGTCATTGTACGTATTGATAGATCGGACTGCTGAGGAAATTAAGCAAGGCAATGACAATGGTGAGTATATTGATTATTTTCTACTTTAACATTATGCTACTTGCAGAATCACTAATAATATATTTCACTAAGTACATACACACTCAAAACATAATAGTGGGTTTTATTTGCACATCTTTTCCACAAAGATTGATTACCTAGTATAATTAGTTCTTGAGCAACATAATTTTAATTTTGTATTAAACATTTCCTTATCATACGTTCTTTTCACAGAATCCAACACTTTTAAGAATACCCTTTATATTTTCATGAAACCAAATCATTACCTCTTATTGATCAAATAAGTAGTTCCAAACAGGTATTTAATGGTTATGATTCCTAAGGATGGCATTCCAGGGAATTTGCTCTTGAATTCTCTGAATAGAAAATGTTGTAAGTTTCTTTCAAATTGATTTCCTGAACGTTTCATGTCCATAAAGTTTTTTCAGCAAGAGTTGGAAGTAATTTGCCATTGACTTCTTCCAGGATTTGTTTTGCCCAAGACCTACTATTGCCTGGTGACTTCTCATCCAAGGCTAACCAGGCCTAACCTTGCTGCACAGCCATACAACATCTGGACAACATCTGCCATCAGCTGAGATCAAGGATGGAAACTTGCAAGAGAAATCAAAATAGAAATAATAAATCTATGATCCTATATAGTTCCCAATTGCAACTATAGTAGCAGAAGCATGCAATGCAAATAATATTATTCTGTGTGTTTCATGCAAACACTGAATCCAGAAAGAGTCTCTGCTTTCTGTACAACGTGTTGTATACTGTAACTATTTGCAGAATCAAATGTTATTGTTCCTCTATACACAATACTTGCCACAGGAAAATATAGCTTCTATAGAAACACTCTAAATACTGCTTATGACAATGTATGTGCCTGCCATTATTTGCTTTATTAAATAAAACACTCCTAGATATAGATATCCAATTAGTGAGAGATATACAACTTTATTACATGACCTTGCTGCTGTCAATTGGTTATCTGTAGATATATGTAGAGGTGCTATGTGAACACAGCTTGTTTGATCTTTCAAAATGTTGTGCAAAGATGAAAATGGTCAATTTAGTGATCTTAAATAGATTGCACAAATTCAGCTATTACTTTCAAGTGTACATGTTTATTTATTTGTTAAATTCATTTATCTCCTATCGCCATGTGGCTACTGTAGGCAGCTCACAATAATAAAAAAGGAAGAAAAATGAAGGGAGCGTAAACAGAAGTAAAATAATAAAACAATAAAATAAAAAATGGCAAAGGAATCCAACTAGAATAAATACATCAGTATGCTCCTCTATATACAACTGGAGTCTTAAATAGTTCAAATTATTCTGAAAAACGTTCCTTTTTTTCTTGTTTTCCACTATGTTCTTGTTTATATATTTTTCACTAATAAAACCAAGTATATGATCTTCATTTTAAAAAGTGCATTATTTTATCCTTTAATGATCCATGTGTCAAATAAATGTTGTGTGGCATTTTTGAAAATGTCAATGACAATCTGATAATAGGAAAATCTGAGCTCAAAATAATATTCTTGCTTATTGTCGGGAAACATCTTTTGATTCTAAAAATCTATTTAAAATGCAAAATAATTTATAGGAGTATATAACAAACCCACACTGGCTTTCTACCACCAAATGTTTGCTCTTTTGACTGCTTCAAACATGGAAACTTGTACATTTTCAGTTGACCTGATAAGATGAAGTTTTCTTTTCTTTCCTCTTGCTCCATTCATTTGTCCTTCATATATTTGTTTTGAAACTCAGGCAGTTCACTCTATACAACCCTCAAATCCACTCAAACCATTTGTTTTGCACAGTTGAATCACTTTGTATTCAGTCTACATTCATTCTTGATTATTTTTATTACAACACTTAACATCCATTCCTGCTTAGATAGCCATCTTGCAGACTTTGCCTCTGCAACTCTCATTTCCTTATAAGAATGTAGACATAAACATATGCAAACCCTTTCATTGTAACAGACTATATACTATTTATTACCAGCCTTGGATTAAAATTTCTCATCTTGAGTAAGCATTCCACACGGTGCATAAATGCTTAAAAAAACCCTAAAGCAAATGCTAGACATAGAAAATCTGTATCATTTACAATCATTCATCCATTTTTTTGATAGTGAGACCCATGTTCCGTATTGTATCATACAATATAACATTCATTGTAAATTGTTTAGGTTCACAGCCTGCAACATGGCATCTTAGGAATGTGAATATACAGGCACATTTCACTGCAAGCATTCCATATAAATTATTTCATAAAAAGTAGTGAACAATCAAAGGAACATCACACAAAACTTGACTTATATCTTGAACCATACTAAGCGTATCATTTATTCTCGTATGCTTTGCTTCTATCATATAATTGACCTCCCATTCTATATCCATGTAAAACACTGTATTTAAGCCTGTGTTTATTTAAGCCTACTAAATCTAACCAATCATAAATGTTTTCTCACATTCAGACACTTTTCAGTGACTGCTAAAAAGCAAAAATCTGCACGAGCAGCCTAAAATAAAACTTCACTGCACTTCCCAAATGTTGCTTCTCCTTGGCTCTTGTATTATTTCAGACAGAATTCTGCCAAACCCCTCGCCAGATACACTTAAGAAATTGTGCATTCGTTCAAGTCAGGTATTCGTTTTGACAGGTGCATAGGCAGTTGTCACAGGCACTAAGCAAATCTTACAGATACTCTGTAAGCAATCCACAGTCGAGCAGTTATACAGTGACAGCCCATTTCTGCAGACTAATCATTGTTCCATATCTTCAGCAACCTTTCTTTGTCTCATATTATTCACCAATTTTCTCATTTTCATCAAAAGCAATCAAACTGATGATGCTTTTAGATTTATATTGGATGGATAGGTAGACAGACAGACAGACAGACAGACAGATAATAGATAGATATTCACTTAAACCATGAAAAATGAAGAACACATTTTTCTAAGCAGGTTTTTCACAAAACAAATACAATTCTTATTCATTCCTGGGTCTCTGTATTCTCATTGTGTTTTTGTCACCTAACAAAAATGGTATGTTACATACCAGTAATTGGAACTTGATAGCCACTAATTGCTCCTTTAATATGCCTGAAACAACCACCTGGTTGCTAATTCAAATTGTTTAAGATATATTTTAGGCCTTTTACCCATAACACATTATCCATCATTTTCCATTGCAATATATGGATACATTTGGTCTATGTGAAACATCTGTTTCCCCTTTTCATTTTTTAAAATTCATTTTCTTTACTATTTATGCCTCTTACATTCCAAGTTATAATTTTTCATTTGCAGCGGTTCTTATTTGATTGGTCCACACAGGCTGGTTTCCCCCATCTGGGAAAGCATAAAGGTGATTAACACTTTTATGCAGTATGGATTTTTTTTTTCCATTCTGTTTTTTATTTTATTCAAAAGGAAATTAAAATACAAAACTCCAAAAAAATAAAAAGACAAAAAGAAAGAAAACACATAACAATCAAGACATTTAAAAAGTGCATCAAAACGTGCATCAAAAAGAAAAAAAAATCCAACACTGAAGCAGAAGGAAACAAGAAATATATTTTCTGGATATTTCAGTCCAGAGTTAAAATAAAAATTCAAAAAAGAGATAAACTCCAAATATTTTACAAAATCAAAAAGTACAAAAATCCTGTGGCGAGATTCCAATGTTAACGTAGATCAAATGAAATCACTTCACATTCTAGAAATGTGCAGTCATCTTGGGAAGAAGGCAGTTGCCGTATGGAGCATTTCTTAATGGCAAGAACTCTTGCCATTAAGAAATGGTTTCATTACAATTTATCCACAGGAACAATCAAAGCCCAGCTTTGCCCCAAGCATGGACACTAGGATCACTGACTCAGAGATTATTTTGCAAAGCAACATACAGTTGTCCTTAGCTCACCCACAAGGAGCAACATGCTGTGAACCTACAGAAATATAGTCAGGATACACGTAGTGAGGGTACATGTTTTCTTTATTCATATTAAGTATTTTAATCTACTACTTCAACAGCAAAGCTTTTCCATGTTTAAACAATATGTACTGTAGAAACTTAATTTAAAAATGGTTGCTAACTACATAATCTCCATAGTCCTCACATAACCACCGTTCATTGACAGAAATTATGACTGTGCTGAATAGGTCCTCAAAATTATGGCCATTGCAGTACCCCGTGGTCACATGATCAAAATTTCAGCACTTGGCAGTCTGCCTGCATTTATGATAGGAAGATATGCTTCTGTTCCGCTCATCTACTTCTTCCCCCCCTTATTTTGTCTGCCCTGCATTCTGCTGTCTAACTGTCACCGCTAACTGCCTTAATATTCATCTTCCCACCGGTGACAAGAGGTGTCTATGCCAAGACAGCTGTTGGCCCTTTGTGAGGTCTGGATCGGCATCGTGGAAGCCTCATGCAGCCTTTAAAAGCGGCTGCTGCCCCAGCTGGTTACATCTAGAAATGGGAGGAAGATGGTGAAAGTTAACTAGGGTGAAAGTTAGATAGTGTGGGATGGCAGGGGTAGGTGGTAGAGCAGGGGTATCAAACTCGATTTCATTGAGGGCCACATTAGGGTTGTGCTTAAACTCAGGGGGCTGGGGTGGGCTTGGCCAGCTTGATATCACTCGTGTCAAGGGTGTCTGTGCTCTACCCGCAAAGACAGGCACAGCTCTGACAGCATCCTGCAACCTTCTGCCACTGAAAATGGAGCTTGGGGGCACGACCCTTCCAAGCTCAGTTTTTGCTGGCAGAGGCACCATGGGCTGGTTCTTCACTATTTCCAGGGCCTGATTTAAGCTGCAGACTGGATCCGGCCTGCAGGCCTTGAGTTTGACACCCCTGTGGTAGAGGAAGCATTCAGAGCAACAATAAAGCAGAGATGGGGGAGTGAGTGGGAAATGAGTGTGCTCAAGAGAAGCATGAGGCCCTTGCCTAACAATCAAAGCTGCAATTAATAGAACTGCCATTGTTGAATGATGCAATCATAAGAACTTTCACCTAACTACCACTTAATTAGTAGTGTAAATTCGTGTCTTGAATGATGTCATTGAGGATTACCTGTAACTTTTGTCTTTATATGAAAATAGTAGGAAGTGTGCTTCTAAACCACTCAGCAAATATAGTTGATAGTAAATATTAGAGAAAGCAACAGAAATAATCCTGATCAATTTAACATTAATCTCTCTCTCTCCCTCTCTTATGGAAAGGAGTCCTAGAATGGCCATTTTGGACAAAATTGGTTGTGGTAGCCATTGGATTCACTGGAGGCCTTGTCTTCATGTACGTGCAATGTAAAGTCTACATTCAGTTATGGCGAAGGCTGAAGGCTTATAACCGTGTGATATTTGTTCAGAACTGTCCAGATACTGCCAAAAAACTGGAAGAGAAAAATTCTTCCACCATTCAGAACACTGAAATTAAAGATACTGTTGTGGTTCCGGTGTCACAGACAGATACAAACTCTCAGCAAACAGAAGAAACTGTTCCTGACGTCATGCCAGTTTGATGGAAGTAGCATTTCTTTGGGAAACAAAGTGAAACGTTTCTGTTAGCTACAAGAAAAAAAAAATCAAATCCACAGATTATATTTGAAAAAAGAACAAATATAAAAAATAGCAAGGAAAATTGATAATTAAGATGATGCATATTACCTCTGAAATGTAACTGAGAAATGTTTTTTCACCTTTCTTGCTAAGTACAGTTAAAAGTGGAAGACAGAAAAGCAAAAACTTCTAACAGGCAAAGGACATGCCAACACTACTATTGATGGCTTAAAAGAACTGCATTTGCAGAACTTCTACTTACGTTCTGTTTACAAGAAAAAAAAACTTTATGTGTATTTGCTACTATGGTCTTTTTGCTAATTATTGTAAACTTGGGGGGGGGAGATCAAACAAATTTTTAAGGTTCTTATAAAGGTATGCATCGAAGCACAAATTATCTGTTTGATAATGTGATATTTAATGCTAAGGTGATTTACCCTATAACATTTCTGTAAAAACAACCACACTTATCAAGTAATAATGGATTTTGAGTATTTGTAAAGTAGAATATTAGAATATTTTTCTTGGTCAATCATAGACAACAGAAATAATTAACAACAAATTCTCTGACAAATTGCTACATTCATCTGGAATAGCAACTTAGTTTGTAATTATTCTTATATAGCAGAACATTAAAAATTTCCGGGCCACTGTAAGATTACTCTTCCAAAGGACAATTCATTAAATCGGAGTATTAAGACATCAGAGTACTTTTGTTAACAAAAGGCTTTATAATTTCTAGTATCTCTTTATTTGGGTGAGAAATATGCAAAAGAAAAGAACCACCCAAATGTTAGCCCAATACTTTGTTTTAAAGATAGCCTTGAAAAAGTCAATGTGGACAGCATTCAAATCATGACAGTATTTCTTCAATGTGAACTTAATTGGCAATGTAAATGCAGTAACTTCTATATAAGAAAGAATTTAACAGTCAAGGATTCAGTAGTTCATTTGATACTATTATTTTAATATATTAATATAAAATGAGGTATGATTAAATGAGATGCTTAAATTCAAATCAATGTAAGAATGCAGCCTGCAGGGATCCAAAGAATAATTTGGCATCCCATTTCAGAAGTATCTACCCGGGAGGCTTAAAGAAAGTAAGATATTTACAGAAAAATAAGTATCTTATTTCTATCACTGTTATGCTTGTTGATTGTATTGTGAGTTGTGCCCAGGTAATGTGAGTTAATACGAGAAAACAGTAATAAGGGGAGCTTATGATGAAAAACTGCAATTGGTTATTTCTAAAAGAATTATAATTCATGCTGCAAATTTTAAAAAATAGTAAACTGCCCTGAGAGGATTATATTTGTTTGTTCCATTGAGAAATTGCAAAAGCAGTTAACTTCATTAAGATAAGTGGGTTTTTTCTCACTTAATGTCAGTAAGTCAAGAGTTGTATTATCAGAAATCTAGCTTGGTTGAAAACATATTAACTATAAAGTTAATTTTATACAATATGATGGATATGACAAGAATTATAATGCTGGAGAGCTTTCTGAAATGAAAACTGGATAACTGAACTGTAAACTAAGTATTTCAGATAAAAGAAAAAAAAATGCCATTATAGTATTATTGTGGTGTTCCGATGATCCCATAATTTAATACAGAAAATGGGACAAATGGAAAAGAAGTCAGGCCACAAGCTGAAATAAAATTCAAGCTGAATGGTCTGCATTTTTTTTTCTAAGTGACATATAAAAGATCAGGATATAGTTTGGGTTATATTTATAATTTGGAGTGATAACTTATGTTTCTTCTCCAACTATAAATATTTATGATGTTATTATGCTTTGCATAGAAGATCACTATGGCATCAAAAACTGAAAACTGAATTTATATACAACAAAATGCACTTTCAGAATAATATTGCAATGTGAATTTCTTATCATTCTACTAATGTTAATGTCAGTCCAAGCAGTTATTTGCCCAACTGCATATTTTGCAGAGACCATACAATGGAGCCCATACAGAGGCAACATTGTGTAAAAGGATTATCATGCATGTGACAAAAGATAAATGGCTGGTTATTCATATATTCAGTGCCAGCAAAATAAGGTAGATTCATAGAAATGTTGGCATGTTTATATAGCATGATGCATTGGGAGAAAAGGTCTACAAGATTCCCATACCAAGATTTAGAAACAACTTATCATTATGCCAGCAAGAGTTGTAAACAAGATTTATTTTGGCTTAATTCCATAGAATTTAGGGAATTATGCTACTTTTAAAACCTGATTCACATGGAACCAGGCATGAAGGAACAGCTTTCAGTTGTGTTTGAAAATTATATTTGTACCACAATTTGCAATATGCCATCTTTTATGCTGTCTTTTTTGAGTACCAGTTAAAGAAAAAGTGTATTACAGATAGCAGAAAAAATGTGGAATATATCATCCCTTAAGGGAAAAAAAGCAAATTTTTAATTTCCAGTATTTTTTGTTTGTTTGGTTGATTCTTAGGCAGCACTTGATTCCAAATTATCCTGGCTATAAATCTAAAATACTATTAGTATAATTGCTACAGGTGGAAAGCAATCAATAGAAAAGGTGAGTATTGCATTGTTGCACAGATCCCCATTTATCTGAAAATTAAATTTCTGAAAACTGCACTGCAATCTATGATGCAAATATTTTATTATATATATATAATCATTGGACTTGCAAGTTTATTACTTGTTTTCCCAGTTTTCTTTGGCAAGAGCTTTTGTGGGTGATTTGTGTATTAAAAAGGTTCTTGGGGTGAGAAAAAAAAAACTAATTGTTGTGGAACAAATTTGTATTTGTAATAAACAGATGACTCTTAATTGGCTATACATTTTTTAATAGAAACTAATCATGTTTCCATTATGTATTTTGTATTTCCAGTTTGAAGAACTTCAGAACTCGAGTCCTAAGTTTCAAACTTGAGGATATTGTTGCCTTATCAAATGCCCTTAAAAGCATGTTTTAAATGAAAGCTCAGTCTATGTGCTTCAGATTACATTTGATTAAGTGAGGAATGGCTAGTTAAAACCGAACGTAGTCCAGTCCTTCCCCCGAGTCCTGAGCAAGTTTAACTCAAGAAGAACTTCTTTCCCCATTCTTCAGGAATGTACTTTCATGTCAGTTCAGTAGCCTGAATATGTGCTTTAAAATCTGATTTATAAATCAATGTTAAGGAACTTTGTTTTAAAAAGAGATCAGTACCAAAGTAGAAAGCCCACTACTAGATTCTCTGAAGCCTGGTGATGTCAAGTTATTTGCTTGTCCAAAAATTAGTAATTTTGAATTATGAAAATATCACAAGTCTGCAGAGATTCTCAGTCATCCAGGTCATGGTTGTCCCAAAGATGCTTTTTAGAAGGCAACTGAACTTTCTTATTTTTTCTTTCGTTTCTCATCCAAGAAGCTGCTTCAGCTCACCATTCCCCACTACCTGTCAGAGCTGAAGAAACTTCCTGGATGAGAAGTAAAACGTCATCAAAGAAAAAAACAAAACAAAAAAGTTATTACAAGTTACCACATAGAATATTACAACTAAAGAACCCAAAGATCAAATCCAAGAAAGAATCCAGCTTAAATATACTGGTTAGTATGCTTTCTTCAGTACTGCTTTATAGCCCATATTTTACTCTTTCCAATTTTATTTTATAGCCTATATTTTATTCTTTCCAACTCAACACAATATTGTAAATAAATTAGATACTGGGACACACAATTATGTACCTATGTATGCTTAGCAGGAAAGCTTTTTTGTAAAAAAAAAAAAAGAGCTAAATGTGGTCTGTTAAGAGAATAGCGAAACAGTTCCTCCCATTATGCATTTTTACAATTTGGAAGAGTTCAAGGGAAATATCAAATCCTTAATAGTACCTGCTCCAAAATTTAGACCACATTTTTTAATCCCAACCTCTCAAGTGATGTTATATGCTATGCTTCCAATCTTGACCTTCAGGAAGGAATAATGCCAGAATGCACTATTAAAAAATGTTGCCACTCTTGGGGTATGGAAAGATGCATTGAAGTTCACCCCTAAAAATACTTTGCTCCTATTGTAATGACAATCAGTTCAGTACTCTCTCTTGAAGGACAACTGAGGAAAGGTAGTAGGTAAGGTGCAAGATTAAAAATTGGACTTTTTCTTCATGAGCTTTAAATCTGTTGTTTTGTTGCATTTTATGACTAATTAGAATAATTATTTTAGACTAATCAGAATTTGGTACTACCAATATAATATCAAGTATTTTTTATGAACCTTACCCACATTGCACTGTTTTTTTAAAAAGACAATGCAATATTATAAACTGCGGTATAAATTGTCATAGTGATCAGAACTGCAGGTTCTCTTGGTTGATTGAAAGGAAGGTTTCTTGCTGCCACAGACAGTTTAAACACTGGCTTGTCAATCAGCAATTTCTTTTTCATCCACTTCCTGTGCGGCAGGCAATTCATTTCCAGCTTCAACGTTTGCATTCTCCATTCTACTACTAGAGAGATCTTTACTGGATAACTTTCTCATTTTAATATTTGGTAGCTTCCTCAGGTCACCATCCCAATCTCTGGTAGAAACGGAAGAAAAATGGCAAGCATTAGTTGATGGAAACTGTAATTTTATGTTGATCAATAATTGCTCCTATTTTTTTTAAAAATAAACTTTGATTGGAAAGGTCTTTGTAAAATAACCCTGGAATAAACCCACCTAATGGAAGAGATGTTTTCAAGAGACTTTACTGAAATTCCTATGATGCAGGAAAGACAGGAAAACTACTATGTATATTCTAAAATAGGCTAACAATATTTAAATGAATATAACCCCACACCAAATTAAAGAAAAACAAAAATATTCTGGGTCCAATTTATATGTAAAATGTTCTACCTACTTTATTAACTGATCCTATCTATTGTTGCGTGAGGAAAGTATCTCAAAAGAAAATTTGACTGCACTATCAGGATTTTTTTTTCCCCAATACAACCTCTGTTTTTCAATTAATTCATCCCTGGATTTTGTTAAACGGGACAGAAATTAATGTGCACTGCTTTCTCAAAGCTCATCAGTTTCTGCAGCTGACTTCTTCTAATACGGGGATGACTCAATCTTGGAAAACTCTTGAGATTATGCACTAAAGGTTACGTAAGAACCACTGATGTACTGTTAAGTAAATTCCTTCCCCTCCACATGTAATCAGATGCAAAGTGGAAAAGTAAAGAAAAGCTCCAGCCATAAAAGCATCTCAAATTCTGTGTAGTTGGTTTTTCACATTGATTTCAAGGAAACCTAACTCTAACCTAGGGGTGTCCAAACTTGGGAACTTTAAGACTTGTGGCTGGGGAATTCTGGGAGTTGAAGTCCACAAGTCTTAAAGTTCCCAAGTTTGGACACCCCTGCTCTAACCACAGGTTGATTTCCATCCCAGTAGAATTTGTCATGTATTTTGCCCTGGAATTGAAATAAGACAGAATAGCAATGTAAAAAGTCCACTATCTCTTAACAGCCTCTTCAAATTTAACCATGATCTTCGTTTGTTGTTTGTTTATTTTTAGAGATTTCAAGGAAGCCTAAACTTCAACTAGGTATTTTTTTTCCCAAGTAGGATTTCCTATTAATTTTTCCTGGAAAATAAAATGAAGCAAAAAGGGAACTTAAGAAGCCTACTTTCCATAAACAGCCTCTTTGAATCTATCCATGATGTTTGATTTTCTCACTGATTTCAAGCTTAACCGTGAATTTCTATCTAAATAGGATTTTCCCAGGCATTGTGTCAAGCCATTAAAATAACATCAATATTAACATTTCAATTTTTATAAAATAAAAAATGGAGGAAAAGGCGAAAAGATACAAATATATAAACCCTCAATTTTCACGTGTCAGTTTATTTCTGAGTTATAATACATCAATTCCCATTTTATAATGTAATATTCTGTATAACACAAGGAATCATACAATATGATGTTGAAAATGTTTTATTATTTGAAACTGATGCATGTCATTGTTGGAAAATAGACTGTTCATACTAGATTACTTTGGACTAAAAGACTGTGCCCTCTTTTAAAAATTAACACAAATTATACTGGCGCAATATATCCCTGCCCGCCCCATTTGGGGGTAGTTAGAAAATAACTCACCTGAAATATCGAAGATGTTTACAGTTTACAATGTCAGGGATTTCTATGGAAAGAAATTGAATCTAGATCAATCCATAGAGTAAGAAAATTAAAAGATGAGTGATCTCCAACTGTCTTATTTTGTTATTGTAGTTGAAAGAGACGAACTCATCAGTTTTATTTTGCTTACTTTAGAAATGAAAACTGATTCATCAAAATATCTTATTTCAAATTGCCAGATACCCCAAAGAATACATTCAAAAGGATGGCTATTAGATTTACTTTGTTAGCAAGGTACTTTCTCAGGAGAAAACTATTTGCAACAAAGAAAAAAAAATTACATGCTGTCATATCAAGGATATTATTTTAGCTAATTAACCAACTTTAATCAATTGGACTAATTTAGTACTTAAATGTTTCACATCAAATTTGGAAAAGCACCTAATTTTTCCAGACAAAACTATAATTAACTGGTAAAACTAATGAATGGTGAATACTGGGAGAGAAAGGGAAGTCACACCACTGGTTATTTCTTCTCAGTAAAAGGCAATAGAAATATGCATTTTAAAAATTAGTCAATATAACTTTTCATTTTAAACTACCATGTCTAATAACACTGCCTAGCAGTATAAATATTTTTTCTCAAATTAGAACCAAGTTAATCAAGAAATATGCAAATGATTATTTCTCCTTAAATATTTCACAGTTAAAAAAAAGTGAAGTGGACCTGGGTAATTTGAATACGTGTGTTAAATTATACATACATAAAAGATAAATGAATAGGCTATAAAGAGACCCTTGAAATACATATAGAATATCTACTGTTAATTTTAAATTGTTGCTATGTCAGAATTGAAGAACATTTCAAGTGCTCTTATGGACATGAATTTTTCAAGCAAACTTGTCTAAACTTGTAGCAATTCGTCAGGAACAAGGTTACATTGACCATCTATTTATTATTAAAAAATCTTTTGCATGCATCAAATTAACTACCACAATTTGGAAGGGCTTACACAGATTATCCACCTTGCATCTTTCTTCATTAAAACAAGTTGAAAAATTGAAAGACAAAAAGGATAAATATAAAAAGTGGAAAGAAGGGACATAACTAAGGCAGAATATCAGCAAATAGCCCAAGCCTGTAAAGATGAAGTGAGGAAAGCTAAGGCTCGCAATGAAGAAAGGCTTGCCATAAAAGTAAAAAATAACCAAAAAAAAAAGCTTCTTCCAACGTGTTAAAAACAAGAAAAAAGTTAAGGAAACAACTGGTCCATTGCTGAGAGAAAATGGCAAGAAGGTGACAAGCAACAGGGAGAAAGCAGAACTATTTAATTCATTTTTTGCATCTGTCTTTACACAAGGGGAAAAAATAGTCCAACCTACCAAAAACAGCACCATAAAAATCAGATTAGGAACACAAGTTGAAATAGGGAAGAAAATCAAAAGTAAGCATCTGTCTAACCAAGATCAATGTTAATAATCAGGTATTAATCAGTGTTAATACCACTTTATAATGCCTTGGTAAGGCCACACTTGGAATACTGCATTCAGTTTTGGTCGCCACGATGTAGAAAAGATGTGGAGACTCTAGAAAGAGTGCAGAGAAGAGCAACAAAGATGATTAGGGGACTGGAGACTAAAACATGAAGAACGGTTGCAGGATCTGGGTATGTCTCATTTAATGAAAAGAAGGACTAGGGGAGACATGATAGCAGTCTCCCAATATCTCAGGGGTTGCCACAAAGAAGAGGGAGTCAAGGCACCTGAGGGTAGAACAAGAAGCAATGGGTAGAAACTAATCAAGGAGAGAAGCAACTTAGAACTGAGGAGAAATTTCCTGACAGTTAGAACAATTAATCAGTGGAACAGCTTGCCTCCAGAAGTTGTGAATGCCCCAACACTGGAAGTCTTTAAGAAGATGTGGGATAGCCATTTGTCTGAAATGGTATAGGGTTCCTGTCTAGGCAGGGGGTTGGACTAGAAGACCTCCAACGTCCCTTCCAGGTTGGTTTGGTTTGGTTTGGTTTGGTGTGGTGTGGTATTGTATTGTATGTGATTTGAGATGCTGGTACCTGAATGTCAAGTTCAAGTAAAGTCCAACAGCATACAGAGAATAAAATATGAATAAGATGTGAGAAAACAATTAACTTTTATTTACTTCAGAAGTACCCTATTTTTCGGAATATAAGATGCACCTCTTTCCTCAAAAAAGAGGCTGAAAATCTGGGTGTGTGGTATACACTGAATACAGCATTTTTGCTTCCTGAAACTCCGCCCCTTCACCAAAATAGCCATGCATAGCTTGTAGGAGGCTTTCAGAGAGCTCCGGGAAGCTGGGGAGGGCAGAAATGAGCAATAAGCAGCCCATTTTTGCTCATTTTCCCCCCCTCCAGCCCCCAGGAGCACTCTATAAGCTTCCTAAAGGCTATCCATGCCCTTTTTTTGACAAAAATGAGTCCATTTGTTTCTAAAAACGGCATGTTTTTTGCTCGTTTTTTGGGGAAAAAACCGGAGCACTCTATAAGCCTCCTAAGGACTATTCATGCCCTTTTTTATTTATTTTTTTAAAAAAACAGGCCCATTTTCATGAAAAACAGCCTTTTTGGAGGTCTGCAGAGTCCAAAACCTTTTTTAAAAATTTGCCTCTTCAAAATCTTGGTGCGTCTTATACTCCGATGCATCTTATACTCCAAAACATACAGTAGAACTCGTGCTACTTCTCTTTTATGTAGAGTTCTTATATTTGGGGCACATTTTAATAACAGACTACTTTTTAACACAGCATACCTATGCCATAGCTTTCATACTGCTGTCTTTCACGTTCCATAGTCTGCTTGATTACGGTTTCCCTGGAACTATGCTGTCTGGACTGTCTTCCTTTAATGCTGTTGTGCAGTTCAATCTGTTCCAACTCATCATGAAATCGCTGCAAATAACTAAAACACAGTAAACTGCCATTTTAGGAACACTGGGGTTCTTTTTAAGCAATACTTGTCAATTATTTAGAAACATTAAATCATCTTAAATATTAAAGAATAAGAATATATACAAAAACACTAATATTAAACTAACTATCAGAGGCAAGGTTCTTCTCTATCTTAATGTCATCAGCTATCCAGATATTAAACAGCAATCTGACAACAAAATAGTAGCATAGTTTTCTTTAGCCAGGAAAAGATTTTTAAAAAGCAGAAAGTATATATTTTATCAAACTACTTTGTGTATGCTCCAAACTAAAGTTGCTTTTTAAATTTCAGCTCATACTTAAAATAAATAAGTTTGTTTATTTCTAAAATCCAGAAACACGATATTTGAGACTAAAGGTGTCTTGAATAATTGCATACAAAAAGTACACAACAGATATATATTATTCCAGAAAAAAATTAGATTAGAATAGTCAATTTAATTGTTTCTAATTACTTATAATAATTAACATATATGAAGTTAAAATTGCAATGCATGAATAAATACTAAAGATGGCATATGCCAACAGATGTTCTAATGCACTACACAGAACAGGGTATTTTTATTTTGAAAAACATACCAAGCAGGTAAAATTATGAACAACTCAACATTCTTGTTCCAGACACAGAAGACTTAGGTCACTTGCTATAAACCTACTTTTCTACTAATTCAGAAGCTTCTTTTTTTGTGTACTCCATTTTGTCAGGATCAAGGTGACATTGAAACCAAAGCAATTTTTCACCTATCAAAAAAAGAGAACAAAAATAATTTTGGGGGAGATATTTGTAAAATCTATTAAAGTATAAACAATGTATTTATACAGTTTAATAATTTCCTCTCCCATCTTTGAAGTTATTGTTTTCATGTCTGATTGCTTCTAATGTTAATAAAAATATAAAACAATACTAAATTATTAATCCCATAAAATAACTAAATCTACTCCCATTGAAATTTCCTTTCATATGCTCATGGCTACTGTCTGAAAACTAGCATCTGTTTCAATCAGTAATTTGCTATTACTGCCAAGTAAAAGGTTATATATCATTTATTTATTTTTCCAGGATATTTTATTAAGAAATACAGAAATTATGAGGAAAGAGCACATGAACCATATTTTTATGCAATTTAAACATCAATTTATAGAATGGGCTGATAGAAAAGAACTGAATTTCATTCTAGAAAAAAAACACAATCGTAGTCGGGGATAGTCAGATAATTCAAATGCTTGGCATACACTTTTTTAGGATTAAAGACAACCCAAGAGAAATGGGACAATAAACAGTGCATGCAAATAGTATATAGCAGAGTTATATGTAAAACTTTTGGGAATCTCCTAATCCAGTGATGGTGAACCTATGGCATGCGTGCCACAGGTGGCACGCGGAGCCATTTGTCAGGGCACGCGAGGCGCTGCCCTGTCAGCTGGCCAGCGCGCATGCACGTGCCGGCCAGCTGAGTTCACCTTTTTAAAAGCCATTTTTAGTGTTGTATTATGGGTGCGGCACGCCCGTACACGCCCCCCCTGCGCTCCCCCCACTTGTGGCACGCGAGCCAAAAAAGGTTCGCCATCGCTGTCCTAATCTAATGATGTTTTCCAATGAATTTGTACGTAAAGCAAAACTTCTACATGATACAACATTAAACCCATCTTTCTGCAAATCTGAACATATACTGAATTTAAAATTTTGATGCCTTTTGTTTACAAATTCAAAATAAGAGTAAATACACAAGATACAAAAGTTTTGCCAGGATTTCAATTAGGATTTCACCCAAAACAGCTTCAAAGCATTTGCCAGGATCAGCAAAACAATATTCCTCTTATTGTTTTTCTTCCCCATTCTTTTCAATGCAATGAATGCATTGAGATCAAGTTTTAATTTCAGGCCTGGGATTATGATGGTCATTAAACCATCCTCACATTTCTTGTCTGCAATTATCTTATGATTTATTTTGAAGGCTTGTTTTATTTCAGTGCTTCAGCTTCAATTTCTTCACTGTCAGTAGAGAATTACCATATTTTCTGGAGTATAAGACGCACCTTTTTTCCTCAAAAAAGAAGCTGAAAATCTGGGTGTGTCTTATACACCAAATACAGCATTTTTTGCCTCCTGAAGCTCCGCCCCTTCACCAAAATGGCCATGTATACCCTTATGGAGGCTTTCAGAGAGCTCCTGGGGGCTCGGGATGGCAGAAATGAGCGAAAAATGGGCCGTTTTTGCCCCCCCCCCCAGCCGTCAGCAGCACTCTCTAAGCCTCCATAAGGCTATGCATGCAATTTTGGTGACAAAAAACGGGCCCATTTTTGTGAAAAATGGGCCATTTTTTGTTCATTTTTGCTCCCCCTCCCAGGAGCACTCTGCAAGCCCCCCCAAAGGCTATTCATGCCTTTTTTTTAAAAAAAAACGGCCCATTTTCGTGAAAAACGGACCGTTTTTGGGAGGTTTGCAGAATGCAAAAAAAATTTTTTTTTCCTTTTGGAAAACTCTTTAACTGATTGATGAGAATTATATTGATCAAGTGCTGTGCCAGCAGAAACATCTACCTATCTACTGTATTTCTCTCTATCTCTATTTCTCTCCTTCTATCTCTCTACCTACACACTTTCTCTCTCTCCCTATCTACCTACTGTATTTCTCTTTCTCTCTCTCGTTCTCTCTCTATCCCTTTATCTACCTACCTACCTACCTACCTACCTAACTACTCTCTCTTTATCTATACCTATCTACTGTATTTCTCTCTATTTCTCTCTCTCTATCCCTCTACCTACCTACCTACTCCCCTCTCTCCCCCTACCTACCTACTGTATTTCTCTCTCTATCTCTTTCTCTACCTACCTACCTAAATACTCTCTTTCCCTATCTACTGTATTTCTCTCTCTCTATTCTCTCTCTATCCCTCTACCTACCAACCTATCTACTCTCTCTCCCTACCTATCTACTGTATTTCTCTCTCTATTTCTCTATCCTTCTACCTACCTACCTACCTACCTACCTACCTACCTACCCCCCCTCTCTCTCCCTTTATCTACCTAACTACTCTCTCTCTCTCTCCCTCCCTACCTACTGTACTTCTCTCTTTTTCACTCCCTCTCTCTCCCTCTATCTACCTACCTACTTTTTTAAAAAAATTGCCTCTTCAAAACCTTGGTGCCTCTTATACTCCAGTGCATTTTATACTCTAAAAAATACGGTAACTGTATGCTTAATGATCACAAAAAAATGTTGCTACAATTGTCAAAATGCTGGGCAAATTTGCAAAACAGAATCCTGCTGAAATGTTTATCTGATACTAGAGTCCACATGTCCAACTTTAACAAGGCTGTTTTGTAGATCAAATGTGGAAAAGTTATCCAGGTAACTCTTTTGGTTTGTTGTTTGTCTATCTCCTTTAAATTATTAAGTCACCAGGCAGTTTAATTTGTATATGCAGTGCAGCATCTTTTTCCACACGATTCTTTTAGACCAGTGATGGCTAACCTTTTTGTTGTCTTGCGTTGAAAGCGCACCCACCCTCGTGCTTCCCCCATGCATGCATATGTGACCCTCCCAGCCCCCCGTGCATGCGTGCACATCTCCTGCATGCACCCCACACCCCGAGCATGCACGGCAGAGACCCAATAATCAGCTGGCTGGCGGGAGGCGCACAGACATGCATGGTGCAGCTTAGCTTGGACAACAGCTCGTGTGCCCACAGAGACAGCTCTGCGTGCCACCTGTGGCACACATGCCATAGGTTTGCCATCACCGTTTTAGACTGTCATTTTTAAATCCACTTTAAATCAATCTCACTCTTGTCCAATAAAACTTCTCTTCCATAACCTCTTTTAAAGATAGTCTATCTATAATGCCAGACACTTATGAGACCATAATTTTAGAAATATCCTTCATCACATCCAATGTTAAAGTACTTTTTATATTCTATTAGTAAATCAAATATGTTCTGTTCTTTTAATTGTAATCTTAAATTCTTTCTGGTTCCGTCTAGTATCCAGCTTTCAAAATCACATCTTTTCATGTTTCTTTTTTTAAGAATTCAAAACAACAGCATTTCCCCATGGAAAGGATTCTTATAATTTATTTTGAAACTCCTACTTCAAGTTCATCTGGACCTTCAACCCATTTGTAATTTTTCAAAATTGATGTTTTAATCACCCTTTTGCTGTATATGTCTTCTTTTGCTAAGGATTGCATATTGCTGTAAGATGTGTAATTGCATTGGTTCCTAATGACTAGAAAGCAGTTAAAAAGCAATTTCCAAAAGTGATTAAAGCTAGGTGAGCTTTGGGTGCACATGGGATATATATCAGCTAAGAGCTTAGTTGGAATCCATCAATTCTTTTCTCGATTCCTGAGCCAACTACAAAAAATTTATTCCTGCAATCTACTCACAAGAAGCACCTGTGGCAAGTACAAATATTTTTTCAGCCAGAATTCACCATCTGGCTGATTATCTGGCCGTAATGTCAAGTTCACTCCTTTGGAGATGTCTAGTACACAATGATCTTCACCAGAAGTCCTCCTATTTGAAATATTATTTTTTTATTTAAAAAAAAGCCAGCTAGTGTATTATCTATTGCCAGAAAAATGAAGAAAAAAATAAATCTGATTATTTCTAAAAATAATTAAACATGTAAATGTAATAAATGATTTTATTTACTAATGTAGAATATGGATGTTGATTAAAAATTTCTTTAGTTTCTCACATGCACAATTTCAAAAATATATGCTTTATAAAGATGAAAAAGTAAGTTAAGTTAAAGTTAAAAACTGATTAAACTTTAAAGAAAGTTTATGAATTATGCAAAACTTCCAAATGTTATAGAAAACACTAATAAAAAAATCAGAACTGTATAAAGGAACCAGTATTCCAAAATTCCAAGTAGTAGGATCCCTAATGTTAAACCGAATACATAGTTGTTATAAAAGTTTTTTAAAAACATATTACCACTGGCTAGAACTTCTTCCAAGGAAATACAACAAAGTTTAATTTTACAAAATCTGAAAATATAAATTACACTTACCCACAAGGCTGAGCCGAAAGGCTTTTTCATTTTTCAATCTGCAAGAAGAAAAAAATACAATGTATTTATTTAATAACTTTATATTCTGTTACAATCTCATGACATATTTAGTAGTTACAATAGCGCAATCTAACTTCTAAAATATATATAGCCAATTAGATGAAGTATGTAAATTGAAGAAACTATGCAAGAATTAATTTTTAAAAAACCATATGTAAACACAGAAGCATATGAACTATTTTGCTTGAAAGAGAAGGAATCTGTTTAACAAAGAAAATACCTACTTTATTTACCAAGTGAATTCTTATGCCTGAACGGCAAGCAGGGGACTACACATAAAGATGTTTACAAAATATGTTTTAATATGTTTTAACATTAGCTTTCCCTATGGCACACAAAAGCTCTGAGATTACAGAACCTGATCATAACAAATCTGAAAACATCCCAACCAACCATCTAACTCACATTTTACCATGTTAAAAAGTGATTAAGATGAGACAATATTATTGAATTTCAATTTGTGAACCCTTTAAATACTCTATATTCCTATATAAATATTAAGCATGATCTATTTTCCATACGCCCTAGATAAAGAGAACACAATTAAATAAATAAGGTAAACATTGTACTTGTGCATTTATTATACCTAGTTATAATGCTAATTATAATTAACTAATTAACAGTGTTAATTACTTGATTAACTTCGGCATTTAGTCATAACAGCCACATGACCATGGAGGTCTTTGGACAGCGCTGGCTCTTCAGCTTTGAAATAGAGATGAGCACTGCCCCCTAGAGTCGGGAACAACTAGCACATATGTGCGAGGTGAACCTTTACCTTTACCTTATAATGCTAATTATATTACACCGGCATATTTCTATGGTAGTACTTCCAACAATACCTAATGAACAAATGACTCATTAATTGTGGCTCGAAATATAAGAGTTATGCAGAATTGGACAACTGACAAGATCAGAAAGTTAGTAGATTAATGAACAGAAGAAAACATTTTAAAAATACTGAGCAGATTATTTTACTAGGAAAATTATCCATTCTTATCTGCTGTGTGAAGAGACAGTGACTTGCTAAAAACCTCTTCTCAGAAAAGGGGAGGGGGGGGGGACTCCTGCACGTCTACAAGATATTTTACTGAAATGACACAGTAACAGGAACAGAAAGTGTGTTCTCATTATACCATTGATGGTTTTTTATGTTAAATGAAAAGAAAGCACATGGTGACATAGCAAATAATTTGGAAGAAAATCTGGAGCCCACTATGCATTAACTTAATATTAAGTTCTACATATCTGCCTCTACATATATATTGCACCAAAGTCTCTGACAAATATAACCTATAGGACACTAATATCTCATTTTATCATAAACCAGAGATTTAATACTAATACATTTTAACATATAATAGTGGCTATCACTTTTATTTCCAAAACACCACAGCAAAATTGTTTAAATCACTGGTAAAAAGATAATCTAAAAAGTAGGATTCAAAGTGAAGGTTTTACAATATTGTATTGCGCTGTTAATATTAAGGATTATTTGCACAGAAATTGCATCAATATGATAAAGAATTATATTTCCGTTGTAAATTCCTGAGCTGGGAGTTACACACATATTAACTTCTCCTTGTCACTGATCTTGATCAGGAATACTGGAGAAAGTGAACTACCTACAGACTAGAGCAGTGGTAGTCAACCTGGTCCCTACCGCCCACTAGTGGGCGTTCCAGCTTTCATGGTGGGCGGTAGGGGTTTGCTGAAACTCTGCTTTATAAATTTTATAAAGTTACTTCCCTACTTTATAAATCACCATTACTGTGGAACCGCTGGGCGGTTAGAAAATTTTACTACTAACAGAGATACAAAAGTGGGCAGTAGGTATAAAAAGGTTGACTACCCCTGGACTAGAGTTTTAAAATTTTAGTAGCAGTGGAAAATCAATGATCTAGTTTCCACCATCAGAGCCAGATCAGTTTTTGGCAGTTATTCAAGACAATTCAGGGGCATGCACGATGCAAGTTTTGAGTGTATCACATGATCAAAATAAAATAATGAAATACTTCATTTCCCCAAAAATAAGACCTACCCGAAAATTACTCCTAGCCTGATTTTTCTAAGTGTGCCTAATATAAGACCTACCCCAAAAAATAATTCCTAGTGGTGTGTGTGTGTGTGTCCAGCACAGGAGGCAACAAGCTGGTGTCCAGCAGCAGCAACAACAGCAGCTCAGGCAGTGCAGGTGAGTTGATTACCTGTCAAAGCAGCAGGCAGAGGCAGAGGTGGGGGGGAGGCATGAGACCTGGATGCACCATGCAGGCCACGGGAAAGCAGAGAGTTGGACCAGAGTGGCGGGCAGCTGCAGGATGCTTGTCTTTGCACAGCAGCAGCAGCAGCAGCAGATGTATGTAGGCAGAGGTTTTGGAGGAAAGGCAGGCAATCCGGACATGCCATATAAGCTGCGGTAAAGCCAAGAGTTGGTGGGCCGCAATGGATGGGTGGCTGCGGGAGGCTGACCTTCGTGTCTCTTGGCTTGCCTAAGGCTCGTGTGGGCAGTCAGGATCGCCTGCCTTCTGTTCCTGCGCTCTGACTGGGTCTTATTTTGGGGGAAACACGGCAGTAAGATCAATCATGGTTAATATCACTGCAAATGATCAAAGATCTTAAAACTGGACAGTAATGGATTGCTATCATTTGTGCTTATATGTTTATCTCATTTTTAATACATCCTTAAATAAGTTGCCAGACTAGTAAGATAAAGGTAAAAGTTTCCCGACAGTTGTATCTGACTCCAGGGGGCAGTTCTCATCTCCATTTATTAGCCAAGGGAACCAATGTTGTCCAAAAATACTTTCATGGTCAAATGACCAGCATGACTATATGCCAAGGCATATGGAACACTCTTACCTTCTCACCAAAGTGGTAGCTATTTATCTACTTGCATTTGAATGCTTTCAAACTGATGGGTGGGAGCTGGGGCAGCTTTGTAGCTGATAAGCTCAGCATCTTTAACTGTTGAGCCATCAATATTCCTAAAGCAACAATATTATCCCAGATACCATTCAACATTAGAAAATATGTAAACACTTACTTTTCCTTTTTAACCTGTTTGTGTGCTTCTTTTGTAAGTTGAGCCGCTTTTCTGCTGTAAGGATGGATGGCTTTCTTTTCCTGCTCCCCCCCTTTTGCTTTGGCAGTTTTAGGCTGAGATAATGAGTCAAAATAATGAAAACATTTAATAGAACTACTTCAACTATCCTCATCTGAAACATAACAAAATAATTATTTAACTTTCAAGCATCAGTCAGCATCTACCATATATTCATAACACTTAACTATAGAAGATGGTTATAAGGATTTTGTTTATATATACATCTGTACTTCTATTCAAAATAAAGAGGCCTTCTAAAAATATATAGAAATCAACACTGTTCCTAAATTATTATCTGACTCCATACCGATAATCAACTGATTTATTCTTTCATTGTAAGCTCATAAAACTATCATCAGTTTTTTTACTTTTGTATGTCTATCTCATTGGCAACCTAGAGGTGGCTTTAGGAATCATTTTAGTTTTACTCACCAATTACAAAAATAATGAAAGATGAATGCATTCTAACCATAGAACTCAAAAAGAATACTTGAAGAAGTGATAAAATACACACAAGGAAAAATAAAATAATCAAATATTTACAGTATTTTCAATATATGCGTAATTTAGGCTGATAAAATTACATACGTAAAAAATCAGTTGTATTTAATATCACTGTTTAAATATTACGGTGGTGCGATGGCTGAACAATTAAGACACTGGGCTAAATAATCATATATACTTTTTTCCCCGTGCCCTACTGCAAACTTCCAGACCGTACACTCCTTTCTATAAAATTGCATTTTCCAATACAAATCAGCATTTGAGTGCTATAGACATCAGCAGGGATTATATCCAGAAAATGATACAATTTACATATTTGTGTCAGATGTCAGGACACAAGTAGATAAAGACTTTACATGATATCACCATATGCACATTTTCACCAACATATTGATGTCACCATTTGCACACTGTCATCAGCATATTATTGAAAGAATACTCCAAAATGATGATGATCTTGCCTGTTAGTTTCATGTAATGATTAAATATCAGGGAGTTTAAAAAATGGCACTCCACAAGGAAACAACTGCACAGCTGACCTTTTTATCCCTACACGCAAACCTGGAGCTGCCTATTAAGGATAGACCTGAACCATTATAAATGCTACCTTTAATTCTCAACTCTTGACACCAGTCCAATCTACTGAGAGATTCAAAGGGTATGCAAAAGCACCCATCCAACCTTGACTAATCTTGAAAAAACTAAGAGGGAACCAGTCTGGTTAGTATTTGAAAGAGAGGCCACTAAGAAATTTAAGGACTATTTTTTTAAAAAAATTCTGAAAGTTAGTTAAAGCAAATTATATATGTTTTACTACAAGAAAATTACAAAAGATATGTCCATGTAACCACCAGATGCTGAAAGGGTTTTTACTCTATAACTGTTAAATGAAGCACATGCCCTAATAGAAAGCTTAAAACCATTTATATATAGAATTATTAAACACTAAGTACACCAAACACAATTTTAACATAACATAAATTGTGTATAATGTAGTGCAATAGATCTTCATTGTTCAGATTTTTAAATGTTGAGTTTATAGAAAATGTTCCTTAAAAGGATTTCCTAAATTCAAAAAAAAATGAAGCCTCTGTGTCCTTTGATTTCCCTGATTACAATCCATCAAAAATATAAGTTTTATGTTGCCTAGTTTATATAGAACACAGAACTCCGAATTCTTTATAGCAACACTATAAAAATGTAATAAGAAAACATAACCTTTGAAGTGAGATGTGCAGCAAACAAATCTAATAAATAACCTCAACGGAAAAGCCAATCAATTTAGTGTCAATAAATAAACTTAAGTGAGTTCATAAAGACCATACCTAGTAAAAAATTTCCATATCATGCAAGCAGTCTTTTCGCCAGGGCTACGATAAAACTAACTTATCAAATAAACCCAGGCAGGTTGTATGAAGTTTCAAAGTGGAAGTAGAATTTAAGAATTTCCATGGCAATCTCTAGTATGTTTACTGTGAAATAAGAACAATTTAATTTCTTGTTCACCACAAATGCCCGCACAAACCCACAATGTTTGAAATACGTTAAAAGCTAAACAAATACATTTCAGCATGGCTAAAACTAAACAAATACGTTTCGGCATAAGAAGTGTGGCTATTTAAAAAGCCATCGAAACTCTGTTGACGAGTCCACTGCAATGCATGGCTATGTTTTTCAGTTCAATCCCCCGCGGTGCACCCACTAAACTCACCATATTCACGGATCAGAAAGCAAGCGCGTCTCCTTAAAGGGCAGCAAAGCACCCATGTGCTTTTCTGAACCCAGGCGAGTCCCACACTTTAACCCTCCCGGCTGGATCCACGGACAGCCAGCTGCTCCGTTCCGTTCTGTTCCAATAGAAAATATTTATTGGGTCGGCTTTAGTAAATGCGTTGGGTTAATTCCTGTTCCTAATTCAGAAGGGAGCGTTTACGGGGCATATAGAAATCACTCCCATAAACCCTGCTAGATTAAAATAAGTCTGAGGATGTCGGTTTTTAAGCTGTGTCCCGCTGATTCCTTCCGCTGAAAAAAAGGGTAGAAATCGCGGGTGTCTCCCGAGCATGCCTGTTTAGCTAATGAGCAAAAATATAATCTTTAGGAAAAGAATCAATTGATGCGGCCGTTGGAAGGAATGGCAGCCAGGGCTAAACGTGGACATAGAAAGAGTGACAGCCATCCCACTGCCCTCAACAATAATTTTAACATTGACACGCTTCTGATGTCACCTGCAGCATTAACACCCATTTGTTTTAAGGGTACAGATTTTTGGAAGTAAAGGATAATAGAAACATGGAACAATAGAAATAGAATACTGTTTATTTCAGGTATGCATGATAGCAGGAGATTGTCTGAATTACAGCATGTTTAAAAGTAGAAATGATGAAATTATAATGATAAAAATTAGGCTGGACAGTATTTTTCTTTTTCAAGACTTGCTAGCTTTCTCAGGAAAGAAATTTATCACTAGAATTTATAAGTACCCTTTCCTGGGTACTTATAAATTCTAGTGATAAATTTTTGTCTAGATTTATTATAAAGATGTTAGATAACTACAATAATAATAACAAAATGTTAATGGATAATGTTTAATGATTTTGTATGGGTTGACATTGGTGAAAGCAATTGGATATAAGCCTGAAATTTATAGAAATAGCTAACGAATGCCAGTATGTGGTTGTGTCCTTAAATACAAATGATTCTAGATAAAAGCACGTTTAAACAAATATAGTTAAATGAGAGTGATGGTACATTGATGGTATATAAAGATTTTTCATTTAAAATATATAATCCAATATGAATGAAGTATAAAGAATGAGTGTGGTAGTAACGCACGAAATTTATTTGTAACCAATCGACATGCTTTCTGGAAGATGTAATGAAGAATGTTTTTTTTGTGTGTGTTTAATTAAAACAATAAAAAGACTTGCTAGCTTTCTCTTTCAATGACTTTATATTATATATGATTTGTTAGATTTACTTTTCTTTAGGAGGTCAAAGGGATTTTTTTCCTCATTTTATCCACAGAACAACCACCTTGTTCAGCTGAGAGAGAATGAGTGTAAGTGGAATTGAACCTTAGACCTGTGAGATGTAAAACCCCTAATAGTTTAATTCTCACAATACAGAAACAAGGCTGGTTAACAATTCAAAGATTTACTTAAGAAAAATGAAAAAGCGGTTGCAAGCGCGGCCCCCTAGTCTCTTCCCAATTTAGATTGAGAACAAGGAAAGCAAAGAACAGTTTCCAAGCTATACAGTGTATAGTCCCTAAGCCAATGGTTCTCAACTTTCCCAATGCCGCGACCCTTTAATATAGTTCCTCATGTTGTGGTGACCCCCAAACTAAAATTAGTTTCGTTGCTACTTCATAACTGTAATTTTGTTACCGTTATGAATCGTAATGTAAATATCTGATATGCAGGATGTATTTTCATTATTACAAATTTAATTATTGAACATAATTAAAGCATAGTGATTAATCACAAAAACAATATATAATTATATATTGTGAAATTGTTTGCTAATGAAAATATAAATATAATAATTTAATATATCATATCATATCATAACATAACATAACATAATATAACCTTGTTACAAAAAGTCCATGAAACATTTCAGTTGGTAACAAAATAAAAATAAAACAGAGAAAAAAGACAGTAAAAAAATGGGTCAAAGAGAAATACAGTACTAGGTTAGATATCCCCTCCTATTTTTCATCTTGTCCTACTGATTCTTTATGATTTATCAATTGTTTGTAACTTATGATTGTAACTATTATTATGATCTATGACCTATTCTTGATGTTTATATGTACACTGTGATTTGGTGCACTGGAGACAAATTCCTTGTGTGTCTTATCACACTTCACCAATAAACATTTCTATTTCTATTTCATTCTATTCTTATTTCATTCTGTTCTATTCTATTCCTATTTCATTCCTATTCCCATTCCCATTCCATTTTCCCATTCCATTCCATTCTATTCTAAGCATGGAAGCTTACTTAAAACTAAAAAAAATGTAGTGCTTTATTTTTTTTCAAAACGGCTGCTGAAGATGTTTTGTGACAGCTATCTTTTTTCCTCTCCGCCCCTAAACTCCTGGAATCCTCTCGCTCCCAAGTTTTCCAACTACTCATTCATTCATAGATATCATGGGAAGGAAATGAAGGTGGGTCTCCTTGTGAATGAACGGAGGTTTTTACAGAAAAGGGAAAACCCGAACGTCTGGAGCCAGCTGCTGCAGAGTGCCCGCATGAACTTCCGAGTTTCCAAGGAGGAAGAGGCTGCGGACTGAAGGGACATCATCGCCATCCTTCCCGCCTCGGTTCTCAGCTCCTTATTCCCAGCGTCCCGTCCCCTCTCCACGTAGCTGGGAGACCGAGCCCAGCCCGGCCACCTCTCAGGGCACTGCCTCGCTAGCGCTCGCGTGCTCCATTCTCCCCCCTCCCATCCCCTCGTCAAGTGCAGCCATCTGATCTGCCCGCCGGGTCAGGAGTTTTCCTCCTCTGGGTGCAAAGAGCTTGATTTTTAAAAATAGCAAGAAATACCATTTTTAAGTATGAAATTCCACCCCGAGTCAAGTCCCCTGAAGGATTTTTCAATTTCGGCACAAAAAAAAAATTGGCCTCCCAAGCACACTTTTTTCTGACCCCGGGGTCAGGAGTTTTCCTCCTCTGGGTACAAAGAGCTTGATTTTTAAAAACAACAAGAAATACCATTTTAAAGTATGAAATTCCACCCCAAATCAAGTCCCCTGAAGGATTTTTCAATTTGGGCACAAAAAAAATTTGGCCTCCCAAGCACACATTTCTCTGACCGCAGGGTCAGGAGTTTTCCTCCTCTGGGTGCAAAAAGCTTGATTTTTAGAAACAGCAAGAAATACCATTTTTAAGCATGAAATTCCACCCCGAGTCAATTCGCCTGAAGGATTTTCCAATTTGGGCACAAAAAAAAATTTGGCCTCCAAAGCACACTTTTTTCTGACCGCGGGGTCAGGAGTTTTCCTCCTCTGGGTGCAAAAAGCTTGATTTTTAGAAACAGCAAGAAATACCATTTTAAAGCATGAAATTCCACCCCGATTCAAGTCCCCTGAAGGATTTTTCAATTTGGGCACAAAAAAAAATTTGGCCTCCCAAGCACACTTTTTTCTGACCGCGGGGTCAGGAGTTTTCCGCCTCTGGGTGCAAAAAGCTTGATTTTTAAAAATAGCAAGAAATACCATTTTTAAGTATGAAATTCCACCCCGAGTCAAGTCCCCTGAAGGATTTTTCAATTTGGGCACAAAAAAAATTTGACCTCCAAAGCACACTTTTTTCTGACCGCGGGGTCAGGAGTTTTCCTCCTCTGGGTGAAAAAGCTTAATTTTTAAAAACAGCAAGTAATACCATTTTTAAGCATGAAATTCCACCCCGAGTCAATTCGCCTGAAGGATTTTTCAATTTGGGCACAAAAAAAATTTGGCCTCCAAAGCACACTTTTTTCTGACCGCGGGGTCAGGAGTTTTCCACCTCTGGGTGCAAAAAGCTTGATTTTTAGAAACAGCAAGAAATACCATTTTAAAGCATGAAATTCCACCCCGATTCAAGTCCCCTGAAGGATTTTTCAATTTGGGCACAAAAAAAAATTTGGCCTCCCAAGCACACTTTTTTCTGACCGCGGGGTCAGAAGTTTTCCTCCTCTGGGTGCAAAAAGCTTGATTTTTAAAAATAGCAAGAAATACCATTTTTAAGCATGAAATTCCACCGCGAGTCAAGTCCCATGAAGGATTTTCCAATTTGGGCACAAAAAAAATTTGGCCTCCAAAGCACACTTTATTCTGACCGCGGGGTCAGGAGTTTTCCTCCTCTGGGTGCAAAAAGCTTGATTTTTAAAACAGCAAGAAATACCATTTTTAAGCATGAAATTCCACCCCGAGTCAAGTCCCCTGAAGGATTTTTCAATTTGGGCACAAAAAAAATTTCGCCTTCAAAGAACACTTTTTTCTGACCGCGTGGTCAGGAGTTTTCCTCCTCTGGGTGCAAAGAGCTTGATTTTTAAAAACAGCAAGAAATACCATTTTTAAGTATGAAATTCCACCCCGAGTCAAGTCCCCTGAAGGATTTTTCAATTTGGGCACAAAAAAAATTGGCCTCCCAAGCACAGATTTTTCTGACCGCGGGGTCAGGAGTTTTCCTCCTCTGGGTGCAAAGAGCTTGATTTTTAAAAATAGCAAGAAATACCATTTTTAAGTATGAAATTCCACCCCGAATCAACTCCCCTGAAGGATTTTTCAATTTGGGCACAAAAAAAATTTGGCCTCCCAAGCACACTTTTTTCTGACCGCGGGGTCAGGAGTTTTCCTCCTCTGGGTGCAAAAAGCTTGATTTTTAAAAATAGCAAGAAATACCATTTTTAAGTATGAAATTCCACCCCGAATCAAGTCCCCTGAAGGATTTTTCAATTTCGGGCCAAAAAAAATTGGCCTCCCAAGCACACTTTTTTCTGACCCCGTGGTCAGGAGTTTTCCTCCTCTGGGTGCAAGGAGCTTGATTTTTAAAAACAGCAAGAAATACCATTTTTAAGTATGAAATTCCACCCCGAATCAAGTCCCCTGAAGGATTTTTCAATTTGGGCACAAAAAAAATTTGGCCTCCCAAGCACACTTTTTTCTGACCGCGGGGTCAGGAGTTTTCCTCCTCTGGGTGCAAAAAGCTTGATTTTTAAAAACAGCAAGAAATACCATTTTTAAGTATGAAATTCCACCCCGAATCAAGTCCCCTGAAGGATTTTTCAATTTGGGCACAAAAAAAATTGGCTTCCCAAGCACACTTTTTTCTGACCGCGGGGTCAGGAGTTTTCCTCCTCTGGGTGCAAAAAGCTTAATTTTTAAAAATAGCAAGTAATACCATTTTTAAGCATGAAATTCCACCCCGAGTCAAGTCGCCTGAAGGATTTTTAAATATGGGCATAAAAAAAATTTGGCCTCCCAAGCACACTTTTTTCTGAGTCAGGAGTTTTTTTTTCTGAGTCAGGAGTTTTCCTCCTCTGGGTGCAAAAAGCTTGATTTTTAAAAATAGCAAGAAATACCATTTTTAAGCATGAAATTCCACCCCGAATCAAGTCCCCTGAAGGATTTTTCAATTTGGACACAAAAAAAATTTGGCATCCCAAGCCCACTTTTTTCTGACCCCGGGGTCAGGAGTTTTCCTCCTCTGGGTGCAAAGAGCTTGATTTTTAAAAACAGCAAGAAATACCATTTTAAAGTATGAAATTCCACCCCGAATCAAGTCCCCTGAAGGATTTTTCAATTTGGGCACAAAAAAAATTAGGCCTCCCAAGCACACTATATTCTGACCGTGGGGTCAGGAGTTTTCCTCCTCTGGCTTCAAAAAGCTTGATTTTTAGAAACAGCAAGAAATACCATTTTTAAGCATGAAATTCCACCCTGAGTCAAGTCCCTTGAAGGATTTTCCAATTTGGGCACAAAAAAAATTTGGCCTCCCAAGCACACTTTTCTCTGACCCCGTGGTCAGGAGTTTTCCTCCTCTGGGTGCAAGGAGCTTGATTTTTAAAAACAGCAAGAAATACCATTTTTAAGTATGAAATTCCACCCCGAATCAAGTCCCCTGAAGGATTTTTCAATTTGGGCACAAAAAAAATTTGGCCTCCCAAGCACACTTTTTTCTCACCGCGGGGTCAGGAGTTTTCCTCCTCTGGGTGCAAAAAGCTTGATTTTTAAAAACAGCAAGAAATACCATTTTTAAGTATGAAATTCCACCCCGAATCAAGTCCCCTGAAGGATTTTTCAATTTGGGCACAAAAAAAATTTGGCCTCCCAAGCACACTTTTTTCTGACTGCGGGGTCAGGAGTTTTCCTCCTCTGGGTGCAAAAAGCTTGATTTTTAAAAATAGCAAGAAATGCCATTTTTAAGTATGAAATTCCACCCCGAGTCAAGTCCCCTGAAGGATTTTCCAATTTGGGCACAAAAAAAATTTGGCCTCCCAAGAACACTTTTTTCTGACCCCGTGGTCAGCAGTTTTCCTCCTCTGGGTGCAAGGAGCTTGATTTTTAAAAACAGCAAGAAATACAATTTTTAAGCATGAAATTCCACCCCGAATCAAGTCCCCTGAAGGATTTGTCAATTTCGGGACAAATAAAAATTGGCCTCCCAAGCCCACTTTTTTCTGACCCCGGGGTCAGGAGTTTTCCTCCTCTGGGTGCAAATAGCTTGATTTTTAAAAACAGCAAGAAATACCATTTTAAAGTATGAAATTCCACCCCGAATCAAGTCCCCTGAAGGATTTTTCAATTTGGGCACAAAAAAAATTTGGCCTCCCAAGGACACTATATTCTGACCGTGGGGTCAGGAGTTTTCCTCCTCTGGCTTCAAAAAGCTTGATTTTTAGAAACAGCAAGAAATACCATTTTTAAGCATGAAATTCCACCCCGAGTCAAGTCCCTTGAAGGATTTTCCAATTTGGGCACAAAAAAAATTTGGCCTCCCAAGCACACTTTTTTCTGAGTCAGGAGTTTTTTTTTCTGAGTCAGGAGTTTTCCTCCTCTGGGTGCAAAAAGCTTGATTTTTAAAAATAGCAAGAAATACCATTTTTAAGCATGAAATTCCACCCCGAATCAAGTCCCCTGAAGGATTTTTCAATTTGGGCACAAAAAAAATTAGGCCTCCCAAGCACACTATATTCTGACCGTGGGGTCAGGAGTTTTCCTCCTCTGGCTTCAAAAAGCTTGATTTTTAGAAACAGCAAGAAATACCATTTTTAAGCATGAAATTCCACCCCGAGTCAAGTCCCTTGAAGGATTTTCCAATTTGGGCACAAAAAAAATTTGGCCTCCCAAGCACACTTTTCTCTGACCCCGTGGTCAGGAGTTTTCCTCCTCTGGGTGCAAAAAGCTTGATTTTTAAAAACAGCAAGAAATACCATTTTTAAGTATGAAATTCCACCCCGAATCAAGTCCCCTGAAGGATTTTTCAATTTGGGCACAAAAAAAATTTGGCCTCCCAAGCACACTTTTTTCTGACTGCGGGGTCAGGAGTTTTCCTCCTCTGGGTGCAAAAAGCTTGATTTTTAAAAATAGCAAGAAATGCCATTTTTAAGTATGAAATTCCACCCCGAGTCAAGTCCCCTGAAGGATTTTCCAATTTGGGCACAAAAAAAATTTGGCCTCCCAAGAACACTTTTTTCTGACCCCGTGGTCAGCAGTTTTCCTCCTCTGGGTGCAAGGAGCTTGATTTTTAAAAACAGCAAGAAATACAATTTTTAAGCATGAAATTCCACCCCGAATCAAGTCCCCTGAAGGATTTGTCAATTTCGGGACAAATAAAAATTGGCCTCCCAAGCCCACTTTTTTCTGACCCCGGGGTCAGGAGTTTTCCTCCTCTGGGTGCAAATAGCTTGATTTTTAAAAACAGCAAGAAATACCATTTTAAAGTATGAAATTCCACCCCGAATCAAGTCCCCTGAAGGATTTTTCAATTTGGGCACAAAAAAAATTTGGCCTCCCAAGGACACTATATTCTGACCGTGGGGTCAGGAGTTTTCCTCCTCTGGCTTCAAAAAGCTTGATTTTTAGAAACAGCAAGAAATACCATTTTTAAGCATGAAATTCCACCCCGAGTCAAGTCCCTTGAAGGATTTTCCAATTTGGGCACAAAAAAAATTTGGCCTCCCAAGCACACTTTTCTCTGACCCCGTGGTCAGGAGTTTTCCTCCTCTGGGTGCAAGGAGCTTGATTTTTAAAAACAGCAAGAAATACCATTTTTAAGTATGAAATTCCACCCCGAATCAAGTCCCCTGAAGGATTTTTCAATTTGGGCACAAAAAAAATTTGGCCTCCCAAGCACACTTTTTTCTGACCGCGGGGTCAGGAGTTTTCCTCCTCTGGGTGCAAAAAGCTTGATTTATAAAAACAGCAAGAAATACCATTTTTAAGTATGAAATTCCACCCCGAATCAAGTCCCCTGAATGATTTTTCAATTTGGGCACAAAAAAAATTTGGCCTCCCAAGCACACTTTTTTCTGACCGCGGTTTCAGGAGTTTTCCTCCTCTGGGTGCAAAAAGCTTGATTTTTAAAAATAGCAAGAAATACCATTTTTAAGTATGAAATTCCACCCCGAGTCAAGTCCCGTGAAGGATTTTCCAATTTGGGCACAAAAAAAATTTGGCCTCCCAAGAACACTTTTTTCTGACCCCGGGGTCAGTAGTTTTCCTCCTCTGGGTGCAAGGAGCTTGATTTTTAAAAACAGCAAGAAATACCATTTTTAAGCATGAAATTCCACCCCGAGTCAAGTCCCTTGAAGGATTTTCCAATTTGGGCACAAAAAAAATTTGGCCTCCCAAGCACACTTTTCTCTGACCCCGTGGTCAGGAGTTTTCCTCCTCTGGGTGCAAGGAGCTTGATTTTTAAAAACAGCAAGAAATACCATTTTTAAGTATGAAATTCCACCCCGAATCAAGTCCCCTGAAGGATTTTTCAATTTGGGCACAAAAAAAATTTGGCCTCCCAAGCACACTTTTTTCTGACCGCGGGGTCAGGAGTTTTCCTCCTCTGGGTGCAAAAAGCTTGATTTTTAAAAACAGCAAGAAATACCATTTTTAAGTATGAAATTCCACCCCGAATCAAGTCCCCTGAAGGATTTTTCAATTTGGGCACAAAAAAAATTTGGCCTCCCAAGCACACTTTTTTCTGACCGCGGTTTCAGGAGTTTTCCTCCTCTGGGTGCAAAAAGCTTGATTTTTAAAAATAGCAAGAAATACCATTTTTAAGTATGAAATTCCACCCCGAGTCAAGTCCCGTGAAGGATTTTCCAATTTGGGCACAAAAAAAATTTGGCCTCCCAAGAACACTTTTTTCTGACCCCGGGATCAGGAGTTTTCCTCCTCTGGGTGCAAGGAGCTTGATTTTTAAAAACAGCAAGAAATACCATTTTTAAGTATGAAATTCCACCCCGAATCAAGTCCCCTGAAGGATTTTTCAATTTGGGCACAAAAAAAATTTGGCATCCCAAGCACACTTTTTTCTGACCCCGTGGTCAGCAGTTTTCCTCCTCTGGGTGCAAGGAGCTTGATTTTTAAAAACAGCAAGAAATACAATTTTTAAGCATGAAATTCCACCCCGAATCAAGTCCCATGAAGGATTTTTCAATTTCGGGACAAAAAAAATTGGCCTCCCAAGCACACTTTTTTCTGACCCCGGGGTCAGGAGTTTTCCTCCTCTGGGTGCAAAGAGCTTGATTTTTAAAAACAGCAAGAAATACCATTTTAAAGTATGAAATTCCACCCCGAATCAAGTCCCCTGAAGGATTTTTCAATTTGGGCACAAAAAAAATTTGGCCTCCCAAGCAGACTATATTCTGACCGTGGGGTCAGCAGTTTTCCTCCTCTGGGTGCAAAAAGCTTGATTTTTAAAAATAGCAATACCTTTTTTAAGTATGAAATTCCACCCCGAGTCAAGTCCCCTGAAGGATTTTCCAATTTGGGCACAAAAAAAATTTGGCCTCCCAAGCACACTTTTTTCTGACCCCGGGGTCAGGAGTTTTCCTCCTCTGGGTGCAAGGAGCTTGATTTTTAAAAACAGCAAGAAATACCATTTTTAAGTATGAAATTCCACCCCGAATCAAGTCCCCTGAAGGATTTTTCAATTTGGGCACAAAAAAAATTTGGCCTCCCAAGCACACTTTTTTCTGACCCCAGGGTCAGGAGTTTTCCTCCTCTGGGTGTAAAAAGCTTGATTTTTAGAAACAGCAAGAAATACCATTTTTAAGCATGAAATTCCACCCCAAGTCAAGTCCCTTGAAGGATTTTCCAATTTGGGCACAAAAAAAATTGGCCTCCCAAGCACACTTTTTACTGACCGCGGGGTCAGGAGTTTTCCTCCTCTGGGTGCAAAAAGCTTAATTTTTAAAAATAGCAAGTAATACCATTTTTAAGCATGAAATTCCACCCCGAGTCAAGTCGCCTGAAGGATTTTTCAATATGGGCATAAAAAAAATTTGGCCTCCCAAGCACACTTTTTTCTGAGTCAGGAGTTTTTTTTTCTGAGTCAGGAGTTTTCCTCCTCTGGGTGCAAAAAGCTTGATTTTTAAAAATAGCAAGAAATACCATTTTTAAGCATGAAATTCCACCCCGAATCAAGTCCCCTGAAGGATTTTTCAATTTGGGCACAAAAAAAATTTGGCATTCCAAGCCCACTTTTTTCTGACCCCGGGGTCAGGAGTTTTCCTCCTCTGGGTGCAAAGAGCTTGATTTTTAAAAACAGCAAGAAATACCATTTTAAAGTATGAAATTCCACCCCGAATCAAGTCCCCTGAAGGATTTTTCAATTTGGGCACAAAAAAAATTTGGCCTCCCAAGCACACTTTTTTCTCACCGCGGGGTCAGGAGTTTTCCTCCTCTGGGTGCAAAAAGCTTGATTTTTAAAAACAGCAAGAAATACCATTTTTAAGTATGAAATTCCACCCCGAATCAAGTCCCCTGAAGGATTTTTCAATTTGGGCACAAAAAAAATTTGGCCTCCCAAGCACACTTTTTTCTGACTGCGGGGTCAGGAGTTTTCCTCCTCTGGGTGCAAAAAGCTTGATTTTTAAAAATAGTAAGAAATGCCATTTTTAAGTATGAAATTCCACCCCGAGTCAAGTCCCCTGAAGGATTTTCCAATTTGGGCACAAAAAAAATTTGGCCTCCCAAGAACACTTTTTTCTGACCCCGTGGTCAGCAGTTTTCCTCCTCTGGGTGCAAGGAGCTTGATTTTTAAAAACAGCAAGAAATACAATTTTTAAGCATGAAATTCCACCCCGAATCAAGTCCCCTGAAGGATTTGTCAATTTCGGGACAAATAAAAATTGGCCTCCCAAGCCCACTTTTTTCTGACCCCGGGGTCAGGAGTTTTCCTCCTCTGGGTGCAAATAGCTTGATTTTTAAAAACAGCAAGAAATACCATTTTAAAGTATGAAATTCCACCCCGAATCAAGTCCCCTGAAGGATTTTTCAATTTGGGCACAAAAAAAATTTGGCCTCCCAAGGACACTATATTCTGACCGTGGGGTCAGGAGTTTTCCTCCTCTGGCTTCAAAAAGCTTGATTTTTAGAAACAGCAAGAAATACCATTTTTAAGCATGAAATTCCACCCCGAGTCAAGTCCCTTGAAGGATTTTCCAATTTGGGCACAAAAAAAATTTGGCCTCCCAAGCACACTTTTCTCTGACCCCGTGGTCAGTAGTTTTCCTCCTCTGGGTGCAAGGAGCTTGATTTTTAAAAACAGCAAGAAATACCATTTTTAAGTATGAAATTCCACCCCGAATCAAGTCCCCTGAAGGATTTTTCAATTTGGGCACAAAAAAAATTTGGCCTCCCAAGCACACTTTTTTCTGACCGCGGTATCAGGAGTTTTCCTCCTCTGGGTGCAAAAAGCTTGATTTTTAAAAATAGCAAGAAATACCATTTTTAAGTATGAAATTCCACCCCGAGTCAAGTCCCCTGAAGGATTTTCCAATTTGGGCACAAAAAAAATTTGGCCTCCCAAGAACACTTTTTTCTGACCCCGGGGTCAGGAGTTTTCCTCCTCTGGGTGCAAGGAGCTTGATTTTTAAAAACAGCAAGAAATACCATTTTTAAGTATGAAATTCCACCCCGAATCAAGTCCCCTGAAGGATTTTTCAATTTGGGCACAAAAAAAATTTGGCCTCCCAAGCACACTTTTTTCTGACTGCGGGGTCAGGAGTTTTCCTCCTCTGGGTGCAAAAAGCTTGATTTTTAGAAACAGCAAGAAATACCATTTTTAAGCATGAAAATCCACCCCGAGTCAAGTCCCTTGAAGGATTTTCCAATTTGGGCACAAAAAAAATTTGGCCTCCCAAGCACACTTTTTTCTGACCGTGGGGTCAGGAGTTTTCCTCCTCTGGCTTCAAAAAGCTTGATTTTTAGAAACAGCAAGAAATACCATTTTTAAGCATGAAATTCCACCCCGAGTCAAGTCCCTTGAAGGATTTTCCAATTTGGGCACAAAAAAAATTTGGCCACCCAAGCACACTTTTCTCTGACCCCGTGGTCAGGAGTTTTCCTCCTCTGGGTGCAAGGAGCTTGATTTTTAAAAACAGCAAGAAATACCATTTTTAAGTATGAAATTCCACCCCGAATCAAGTCCCCTGAAGGATTTTTCAATTTGGGCACAAAAAAAATTTGGCCTCCCAAGCACACTTTTTTCTGACCGCGGGGTCAGGAGTTTTCCTCCTCTGGGTGCAAAAAGCTTGATTTTTAAAAACAGCGAGAAATACCATTTTTAAGTATGAAATTCCACCCCGAATCAAGTCCCCTGAAGGATTTTTCAATTTGGGCACAAAAAAAATTTGGCCTCCCAAGCACACTTTTTTCTGACTGCGGGGTCAGGAGTTTTCCTCCTCTGGGTGCAAAAAGCTTGATTTTTAAAAATAGCAAGAAATGCCATTTTTAAATATGAAATTCCACCCCGAGTCAAGTCCCCTGAAGGATTTTCCAATTTGGGCACAAAAAAAATTTGGCCTCCCAAGCACACTTTTTTCTGACCCCGGGGTCAGGAGTTTTCGTCCTCTGGGTGCAAGGAGCTTGATTTTTAAAAACAGCAAGAAATACCATTTTTAAGTATGAAATTCCACCCCGAATCAAGTCCCCTGAAGGATTTTTCAATTTGGGCACAAAAAAAATTTGGCATCCCAAGCACACTTTTTTCTGACCCCGTGGTCAGGAGTTTTCCTCCTCTGGGTGCAAGGAGCTTGATTTTTAAAAACAGCAAGAAATACCATTTTTAAGTATGAAATTCCACCCCGAATCAAGTCCGCTGAAGGATTTTTCAATTTGGGCACAAAAAAAATTTGGCCTCCCAAGTACACTTTTTTCTGACCGCGGTATCAGGAGTTTTCCTCCTCTGGGTGCAAAAACCTTGATTTTTAAAAATAGCAAGAAATACCATTTTTAAGTATGAAATTCCACCCCGAGTCAAGTCCCCTGAAGGATTTTCCAATTTGGGCACAAAAAAAATTTGGCCTCCCAAGAACACTTTTTTCTGACCCCGGGGTCAGGAGTTTTCCTCCTCTGGGTGCAAGGAGCTTGATTTTTAAAAACAGCAAGAAATACCATTTTTAAGTATGAAATTCCACCCCGAATCAAGTCCCCTGAAGGATTTTTCAATTTGGGCACAAAAAAAATTTGGCCTCCCAAGCACACTTTTTTCTGACCCCGGGGTCAGGAGTTTTCCTCCTCTGGGTGCAAAAAGCTTGATTTTTAGAAACAGCAAGAAATACCATTTTTAAGCATGAAAATCCACCCCGAGTCAAGTCCCTTGAAGGATTTTCGAATTTGGGCACAAAAAAAATTTGGCCTCCCAAGCACACTTTTTTCTGACCCCGGGGTCAGGAGTTTTCCTCCTCTGGGTGCAAGGAGCTTGATTTTTAAAAACAGCAAGAAATACCATTTTTAAGTATGAAATTCCACCCCGAATCAAGTCCCCTGAAGGATTTTTCAATTTGGGCACAAAAAAAAATTGGCATCCCAAGCACACTTTTTTCTGACCCCGTGGTCAGGAGTTTTCCTCCTCTGGGTGCAAGGAGCTTGATTTTTAAAAACAGCAAGAAATACCATTTTTAAGTATGAAATTCCACCCCGAATCAAGTCCGCTGAAGGATTTTTCAATTTGAGCACAAAAAAAATTTGGCCTCCCAAGTACACTTTTTTCTGACCACGGTATCAGGAGTTTTCCTCCTCTGGGTGCAAAAACCTTGATTTTTAAAAATAGCAAGAAATACCATTTTTAAGTATGAAATTCCACCCCGAATCAAGTCCCCTGAAGGATTTTTCAATTTGGGCACAAAAAAAATTTGGCCTCCCAAGCACACTTTTTTCTGACCCCGGGGTCAGGAGTTTTCCTCCTCTGGGTGCAAAAAGCTTGATTTTTAGAAACAGCAAGAAATACCATTTTTAAGCATGAAAATCCACCCCGAGTCAAGTCCCTTGAAGGATTTTCCAATTTGGGCACAAAAAAAATTTGGCCTCCCAAGCACACTTTTTTCTGACCGTGGGGTCAGGAGTTTTCCTCCTCTGGCTTCAAAAAGCTTGATTTTTAGAAACAGCAAGAAATACCATTTTTAAGCATGAAATTCCACCCCGAGTCAAGTCCCTTGAAGGATTTTCCAATTTGGGCACAAAAAAAATTTGGCCACCCAAGCACACTTTTCTCTGACCCCGTGGTCAGGAGTTTTCCTCCTCTGGGTGCAAGGAGCTTGATTTTTAAAAACAGCAAGAAATACCATTTTTAAGTATGAAATTCCACCCCGAATCAAGTCCCCTGAAGGATTTTTCAATTTGGGCACAAAAAAAATTTGGCCTCCCAAGCACACTTTTTTCTGACCGCGGGGTCAGGAGTTTTCCTCCTCTGGGTGCAAAAAGCTTGATTTTTAAAAACAGCGAGAAATACCATTTTTAAGTATGAAATTCCACCCCGAATCAAGTCCCCTGAAGGATTTTTCAATTTGGGCACAAAAAAAATTTGGCCTCCCAAGCACACTTTTTTCTGACTGCGGGGTCAGGAGTTTTCCTCCTCTGGGTGCAAAAAGCTTGATTTTTAAAAATAGCAAGAAATGCCATTTTTAAAATGAAATTCCACCCCGAGTCAAGTCCCCTGAAGGATTTTCCAATTTGGGCACAAAGAAAATTTGGCCTCCCAAGAACACTTTTTTCTGACCCCGGGGTCAGGAGTTTTCCTCCTCTGGGTGCAAGGAGCTTGATTTTTAAAAACAGCAAGAAATACCATTTTTAAGTATGAAATTCCACCCCGAATCAAGTCCCCTGAAGGATTTTTCAATTTGGGCACAAAAAAAATTTGGCATCCCAAGCACACTTTTTTCTGACCCCGTGGTCAGGAGTTTTCCTCCTCTGGGTGCAAGGAGCTTGATTTTTAAAAACAGCAAGAAATACCATTTTTAAGCATGAAATTCCACCCCGAATCAAGTCCCCTGAAGGATTTGTCAATTTCGGGACAAATAAAAATTGGCCTCCCAAGCCCACTTTTTTCTGACCCCGGGGTCAGGAGTTTTCCTCCTCTGGGTGCAAAAAGCTTGATTTTTAGAAACAGCAAGAAATACCATTTTTAAGCATGAAAATCCACCCCGAGTCAAGTCCCTTGAAGGATTTTCCAATTTGGGCACAAAAAAAATTTGGCCACCCAAGCACACTTTTCTCTGACCCCGTGGTCAGGAGTTTTCCTCCTCTGGGTGCAAAAAGCTTGATTTTTAAAAATAGCAAGAAATGCCATTTTTAAAATGAAATTCCACCCCGAGTCAAGTCCCCTGAAGGATTTTCCAATTTGGGCACAAAAAAAATTTGGCCTCCCAAGAACACTTTTTTCTGACCCCGGGGTCAGGAGTTTTCCTCCTCTGGGTGCAAGGAGCTTGATTTTTAAAAACAGCAAGAAATACCATTTTTAAGTATGAAATTCCACCCCGAATCAAGTCCCCTGAAGGATTTTTCAATTTGGGCACAAAAAAAATTTGGCATCCCAAGCACACTTTTTTCTGACCCCGTGGTCAGGAGTTTTCCTCCTCTGGGTGCAAGGAGCTTGATTTTTAAAAACAGCAAGAAATACCATTTTTAAGCATGAAATTCCACCCCGAATCAAGTCCCCTGAAGGATTTGTCAATTTCGGGACAAATAAAAATTGGCCTCCCAAGCCCACTTTTTTCTGACCCCGGGGTCAGGAGTTTTCCTCCTCTGGGTGCAAAGAGCTTGATTTTTAAAAACAGCAAGAAATACCATTTTAAAGTATGAAATTCCACCCCGAATCAAGTCCCCTGAAGGATTTTTCAATTTGGGCACAAAAAAAATTTGGCCTCCCAAGGACACTATATTCTGACCGTGGGGTCAGGAGTTTTCCTCCTCTGGGTGCAAGGAGCTTGATTTTTAAAAACAGCAAGAAATACCATTTTTAAGTATGAAATTCCACCCCGAATCAAGTCCCCTGAAGGATTTTTCAATTTGGGCACAAAAAAAATTTGGCCTCCCAAGCACACTTTTTTCTGACCCCGGGGTCAGGAGTTTTCCTCCTCTGGGTGCAAAAAGCTTGATTTTTAGAAACAGCAAGAAATACCATTTTTAAGCATGAAAATCCACCCCGAGTCAAGTCCCTTGAAGGATTTTCGAATTTGGGCACAAAAAAAATTTGGCCTCCCAAGCACACTTTTTTCTGACCCCAGGGTCAGGAGTTTTCCTCCTCTGGTTGCAAGGAGCTTGATTTTTAAAAACAGCAAGAAATACCATTTTTAAGTATGAAATTCCACCCCGAATCAAGTCCCCTGAAGGATTTTTCAATTTGGGCACAAAAAAAATTTGGCATCCCAAGCACACTTTTTTCTGACCCCGTGGTCAGGAGTTTTCCTCCTCTGGGTGCAAGGAGCTTGATTTTTAAAAACAGCAAGAAATACCATTTTAAAGTATGAAATTCCACCCCGAATCAAGTCCCCTGAAGGATTTTTCAATTTGGGCACAAAAAAAATTAGGCCTCCCAAGCACACTATATTCTGACCGTGGGGTCAGGAGTTTTCCTCCTCTGGCTTCAAAAAGCTTGATTTTTAGAAACAGCAAGAAATACCATTTTTAAGCATGAAATTCCACCCTGAGTCAAGTCCCTTGAAGGATTTTCCAATTTGGGCACAAAAAAAATTTGGCCTCCCAAACACACTTTTCTCTGACCCCGTGGTCAGCAGTTTTCCTCCTCTGGGTGCAAGGAGCTTGATTTTTAAAAACAGCAAGAAATACAATTTTTAAGCATGAAATTCCACCCCGAATCAAGTCCCCTGAAGGATTTGTCAATTTCGGGACAAATAAAAATTGGCCTCCCAAGCCCACTTTTTTCTGACCCCGGGGTCAGGAGTTTTCCTCCTCTGGGTGCAAATAGCTTGATTTTTAAAAACAGCAAGAAATACCATTTTAAAGTATGAAATTCCACCCCGAATCAAGTCCCCTGAAGGATTTTTCAATTTGGGCACAAAAAAATTTGGCCTCCCAAGCACACTTTTTTCTGACCGCGGGGTCAGGAGTTTTCCTCCTCTGGGTGCAAAAAGCTTGATTTTTAAAAACAGCGAGAAATACCATTTTTAAGTAAGAAATTCCACCCCGAATCAAGTCCCCTGAAGGATTTTTCAATTTGGGCACAAAAAAAATTTGGCCTCCCAAGCACACTTTTTTCTGACTGCGGGGTCAGGAGTTTTCCTCCTCTGGGTGCAAAAAGCTTGATTTTTAAAAATAGCAAGAAATGCCATTTTTAAAATGAAATTCCACCCCGAGTCAAGTCCCCTGAAGGATTTTCCAATTTGGGCACAAAAAAAATTTGGCCTCCCAAGAACACTTTTTTCTGACCCCGGGGTCAGGAGTTTTCCTCCTCTGGGTGCAAGGAGCTTGATTTTTAAAAACAGCAAGAAATACCATTTTTAAGTATGAAATTCCACCCCGAATCAAGTCCCCTGAAGGATTTTTCAATTTGGGCACAAAAAAAATTTGGCATCCCAAGCACACTTTTTTCTGACCCCGTGGTCAGGAGTTTTCCTCCTCTGGGTGCAAGGAGCTTGATTTTTAAAAACAGCAAGAAATACCATTTTTAAGCATGAAATTCCACCCCGAATCAAGTCCCCTGAAGGATTTGTCAATTTCGGGACAAATAAAAATTGGCCTCCCAAGCCCACTTTTTTCTGACCCCGGGGTCAGGAGTTTTCCTCCTCTGGGTGCAAAGAGCTTGATTTTTAAAAACAGCAAGAAATACCATTTTAAAGTATGAAATTCCACCCCGAATCAAGTCCCCTGAAGGATTTTTCAATTTGGGCACAAAAAAAATTTGGCCTCCCAAGGACACTATATTCTGACCGTGGGGTCAGGAGTTTTCCTCCTCTGGGTGCAAGGAGCTTGATTTTTAAAAACAGCAAGAAATACCATTTTTAAGCATGAAATTCCACCCTGAGTCAAGTCCCTTGAAGGATATTCCAATTTGGGCACAAAAAAAATTTGGCCTCCCAAACACACTTTTCTCTGACCCCGTGGTCAGGAGTTTTCCTCCTCTGGGTGCAAGGAGCTTGATTTTTAAAAACAGCAAGAAATACCATTTTTAAGTATGAAATTCCACCCCGAATCAAGTCCCCTGAAGGATTTTTCAATTTGGGCACAAAAAAAATTTGGCCTCCCAAGCACACTTTTTTCTCACCGCGGGGTCAGGAGTTTTCCTCCTCTGGGTGCAAAAAGCTTGATTTTTAAAAACAGCAAGAAATACCATTTTTAAGTATGAAATTCCACCCCGAATCAAGTCCCCTGAAGGATTTTTCAATTTGGGCACAAAAAAAATTTGGCCTCCCAAGCACACTTTTTTCTGACTGCGGGGTCAGGAGTTTTCCTCCTCTGGGTGCAAAAAGCTTGATTTTTAAAAATAGCAAGAAATGCCATTTTTAAGTATGAAATTCCACCCCGAGTCAAGTCCCCTGAAGGATTTTCCAATTTGGGCACAAAAAAAATTTGGCCTCCCAAGAACACTTTTTTCTGACCCCGTGGTCAGCAGTTTTCCTCCTCTGGGTGCAAGGAGCTTGATTTTTAAAAACAGCAAGAAATACAATTTTTAAGCATGAAATTCCACCCCGAATCAAGTCCCCTGAAGGATTTGTCAATTTCGGGACAAATAAAAATTGGCCTCCCAAGCCCACTTTTTTCTGACCCCGGGGTCAGGAGTTTTCCTCCTCTGGGTGCAAATAGCTTGATTTTTAAAAACAGCAAGAAATACCATTTTAAAGTATGAAATTCCACCCCGAATCAAGTCCCCTGAAGGATTTTTCAATTTGGGCACAAAAAAAATTTGGCCTCCCAAGGACACTATATTCTGACCCCGTGGTCAGGAGTTTTCCTCCTCTGGCTTCAAAAAGCTTGATTTTTAGAAACAGCAAGAAATACCATTTTTAAGCATGAAATTCCACCCCGAGTCAAGTCCCTTGAAGGATTTTCCAATTTGGGCACTAAAAAAATTTGGCCACCCAAGCACACTTTTCTCTGACCCCGTGGTCAGGAGTTTTCCTCCTCTGGGTGCAAGGAGCTTGATTTTTAAAAACAGCAAGAAATACCATTTTTAAGTATGAAATTCCACCCCGAATCAAGTCCCCTGAAGGATTTTTCAATTTGGGCACAAAAAAAATTTGGCATCCCAAGCACACTTTTTTCTGACCCCGTGGTCAGGAGTTTTCCTCCTCTGGGTGCAAGGAGCTTGATTTTTAAAAACAGCAAGAAATACCATTTTTAAGTATGAAATTCCACCCCGAATCAAGTCCGCTGAAGGATTTTTCAATTTGAGCACAAAAACATTTGGCCTCCCAAGTACACTTTTTTCTGACCACGGTATCAGGAGTTTTCCTCCTCTGGGTGCAAAAACCTTGATTTTTAAAAATAGCAAGAAATACCATTTTTAAGTATGAAATTCCACCCCGAATCAAGTCCCCTGAAGGATTTTTCAATTTGGGCACAAAAAAAATTTGGCCTCCCAAGCACACTTTTTTCTGACCCCGGGGTCAGGAGTTTTCCTCCTCTGGGTGCAAAAAGCTTGATTTTTAGAAACAGCAAGAAATACCATTTTTAAGCATGAAAATCCACCCCGACTCAAGTCCCTTGAAGGATTTTCCAATTTGGGCACAAAAAAAATTTGGCCTCCCAAGCACACTTTTTTCTGACCGTGGGGTCAGGAGTTTTCCTCCTCTGGCTTCAAAAAGCTTGATTTTTAGAAACAGCAAGAAATACCATTTTTAAGCATGAAATTCCACCCCGAGTCAAGTCCCTTGAAGGATTTTCCAATTTGGGCACTAAAAAAATTTGGCCACCCAAGCACACTTTTCTCTGACCCCGTGGTCAGGAGTTTTCCTCCTCTGGGTGCAAGGAGCTTGATTTTTAAAAACAGCAAGAAATACCATTTTTAAGTATGAAATTCCACCCCGAATCAAGTCCCCTGAAGGATTTTTCAATTTGGGCACAAAAAAAATTTGGCATCCCAAGCACACTTTTTTCTGACCCCGTGGTCAGGAGTTTTCCTCCTCTGGGTGCAAGGAGCTTGATTTTTAAAAACAGCAAGAAATACCATTTTTAAGTATGAAATTCCACCCCGAATCAAGTCCGCTGAAGGATTTTTCAATTTGAGCACAAAAAAAATTTGGCCTCCCAAGTACACTTTTTTCTGACCACGGTATCAGGAGTTTTCCTCCTCTGGGTGCAAAAACCTTGATTTTTAAAAATAGCAAGAAATACCATTTTTAAGTATGAAATTCCACCCCGAATCAAGTCCCCTGAAGGATTTTTCAATTTGGGCACAAAAAAAATTTGGCCTCCCAAGCACACTTTTTTCTGACCCCGGGGTCAGGAGTTTTCCTCCTCTGGGTGCAAAAAGCTTGATTTTTAGAAACAGCAAGAAATACCATTTTTAAGCATGAAAATCCACCCCGACTCAAGTCCCTTGAAGGATTTTCCAATTTGGGCACAAAAAAAATTTGGCCTCCCAAGCACACTTTTTTCTGACCGTGGGGTCAGGAGTTTTCCTCCTCTGGCTTCAAAAAGCTTGATTTTTAGAAACAGCAAGAAATACCATTTTTAAGCATGAAATTCCACCCCGAGTCAAGTCCCTTGAAGGATTTTCCAATTTGGGCACAAAAAAAATTTGGCCACCCAAGCACACTTTTCTCTGACCCCGTGGTCAGGAGTTTTCCTCCTCTGGGTGCAAGGAGCTTGATTTTTAAAAACAGCAAGAAATACCATTTTTAAGTATGAAATTCCACCCCGAATCAAGTCCCCTGAAGGATTTTTCAATTTGGGCACAAAAAAAATTTGGCCTGCCAAGCACACTTTTTTCTGACCGCGGGGTCAGGAGTTTTCCTCCTCTGGGTGCAAAAAGCTTGATTTTTAAAAACAGCGAGAAATACCATTTTTAAGTATGAAATTCCACCCCGAATCAAGTCCCCTGAAGGATTTTTCAATTTGGGCACAAAAAAAATTTGGCCTCCCAAGCACACTTTTTTCTGACTGCGGGGTCAGGAGTTTTCCTCCTCTGGGTGCAAAAAGCTTGATTTTTAAAAATAGCAAGAAATGCCATTTTTAAAATGAAATTCCACCCCGAATCAAGTCCCCTGAAGGATTTTTCAATTTGGGCACAAAAAAAATTTGGCATCCCAAGCACACTTTTTTCTGACCCCGTGGTCAGGAGTTTTCCTCCTCTGGGTGCAAGGAGCTTGATTTTTAAAAACAGCAAGAAATACCATTTTTAAGCATGAAATTCCACCCCGAATCAAGTCCCCTGAAGGATTTGTCAATTTCGGGACAAATAAAAATTGGCCTCCCAAGCCCACTTTTTTCTGACCCCGGGGTCAGGAGTTTTCCTCCTCTGGGTGCAAAGAGCTTGATTTTTAAAAACAGCAAGAAATACCATTTTAAAGTATGAAATTCCACCCCGAATCAAGTCCCCTGAAGGATTTTTCAATTTGGGCACAAAAAAAATTTGGCCTCCCAAGGACACTATATTCTGACCGTGGGGTCAGGAGTTTTCCTCCTCTGGGTGCAAGGAGCTTGATTTTTAAAAACAGCAAGAAATACCATTTTTAAGTATGAAATTCCACCCCGAATCAAGTCCCCTGAAGGATTTTTCAATTTGGGCACAAAAAAAATTTGGCCTCCCAAGCACACTTTTTTCTGACCCCGGGGTCAGGAGTTTTCCTCCTCTGGGTGCAAAAAGCTTGATTTTTAGAAACAGCAAGAAATACCATTTTTAAGCATGAAAATCCACCCCGAGTCAAGTCCCTTGAAGGATTTTCGAATTTGGGCACAAAAAAAATTTGGCCTCCCAAGCACACTTTTTTCTGACCCCGGGGTCAGGAGTTTTCTTCCTCTGGGTGCAAGGAGCTTGATTTTTAAAAACAGCAAGAAATACCATTTTTAAGTATGAAATTCCACCCCGAATCAAGTCCCCTGAAGGATTTTTCAATTTGGGCACAAAAAAAATTTGGCATCCCAAGCACACTTTTTTCTGACCCCGTGGTCAGGAGTTTTCCTCCTCTGGGTGCAAGGAGCTTGATTTTTAAAAACAGCAAGAAATACCATTTTTAAGTATGAAATTCCACCCCGAATCAAGTCCGCTGAAGGATTTTCCAATTTGGGCACAAAAAAAATTTGGCCTCCCAAGAACACTTTTTTCTGACCCCGGGGTCAGGAGTTTTCCTCCTCTGGGTGCAAGGAGCTTGATTTTTAAAAACAGCAAGAAATACCATTTTTAAGTATGAAATTCCACCCCGAATCAAGTCCCCTGAAGGATTTTTCAATTTGGGCACAAAAAAAATTTGGCATCCCAAGCACACTTTTTTCTGACTGCGGGGTCAGGAGTTTTCCTCCTCTGGGTGCAAGGAGCTTGATTTTTAAAAACAGCAAGAAATACCATTTTTAAGCATGAAATTCCACCCCGAATCAAGTCCCCTGAAGGATTTGTCAATTTCGGGACAAATAAAAATTGGCCTCCCAAGCCCACTTTTTTCTGACCCCGGGGTCAGGAGTTTTCCTCCTCTGGGTGCAAAGAGCTTGATTTTTAAAAACAGCAAGAAATACCATTTTAAAGTATGAAATTCCACCCCGAATCAAGTCCCCTGAAGGATTTTTCAATTTGGGCACAAAAAAAATTTGGCCTCCCAAGGACACTATATTCTGACCGTGGGGTCAGGAGTTTTCCTCCTCTGGGTGCAAGGAGCTTGATTTTTAAAAACAGCAAGAAATACCATTTTTAAGTATGAAATTCCACCCCGAATCAAGTCCCCTGAAGGATTTTTCAATTTGGGCACAAAAAAAATTTGGCCTCCCAAGCACACTTTTTTCTGACCCCGGGGTCAGGAGTTTTCCTCCTCTGGGTGCAAAAAGCTTGATTTTTAGAAACAGCAAGAAATACCATTTTTAAGCATGAAAATCCACCCCGAGTCAAGTCCCTTGAAGGATTTTCGAATTTGGGCACAAAAAAAATTTGGCCTCCCAAGCACACTTTTTTCTGACCCCAGGGTCAGGAGTTTTCCTCCTCTGGTTGCAAGGAGCTTGATTTTTAAAAACAGCAAGAAATACCATTTTTAAGTATGAAATTCCACCCCGAATCAAGTCCCCTGAAGGATTTTTCAATTTGGGCACAAAAAAAATTTGGCATCCCAAGCACACTTTTTTCTGACCCCGTGGTCAGGAGTTTTCCTCCTCTGGGTGCAAGGAGCTTGATTTTTAAAAACAGCAAGAAATACCATTTTAAAGTATGAAATTCCACCCCGAATCAAGTCCCCTGAAGGATTTTTCAATTTGGGCACAAAAAAAATTAGGCCTCCCAAGCACACTATATTCTGACCGTGGGGTCAGGAGTTTTCCTCCTCTGGCTTCAAAAAGCTTGATTTTTAGAAACAGCAAGAAATACCATTTTTAAGCATGAAATTCCACCCTTGGTCAAGTCCCTTGAAGGATTTTCCAATTTGGGCACAAAAAAAATTTGGCCTCCCAAACACACTTTTCTCTGACCCCGTGGTCAGGAGTTTTCCTCCTCTGGGTGCAAGGAGCTTGATTTTTAAAAACAGCAAGAAATACCATTTTTAAGTATGAAATTCCACCCCGAATCAAGTCCCCTGAAGGATTTTTCAATTTGGGCACAAAAAAAATTTGGCCTCCCAAGCACACTTTTTTCTCACCGCGGGGTCAGGAGTTTTCCTCCTCTGGGTGCAAAAAGCTTGATTTTTAAAAACAGCAAGAAATACCATTTTTAAGTATGAAATTCCACCCCGAATCAAGTCCCCTGAAGGATTTTTCAATTTGGGCACAAAAAAAATTTGGCCTCCCAAGCACACTTTTTTCTGACTGCGGGGTCAGGAGTTTTCCTCCTCTGGGTGCAAAAAGCTTGATTTTTAAAAATAGCAAGAAATGCCATTTTTAAGTATGAAATTCCACCCCGAGTCAAGTCCCCTGAAGGATTTTCCAATTTGGGCACAAAAAAAATTTGGCCTCCCAAGAACACTTTTTTCTGACCCCGTGGTCAGCAGTTTTCCTCCTCTGGGTGCAAGGAGCTTGATTTTTAAAAACAGCAAGAAATACAATTTTTAAGCATGAAATTCCACCCCGAATCAAGTCCCCTGAAGGATTTGTCAATTTCGGGACAAATAAAAATTGGCCTCCCAAGCCCACTTTTTTCTGACCCCGGGGTCAGGAGTTTTCCTCCTCTGGGTGCAAATAGCTTGATTTTTAAAAACAGCAAGAAATACCATTTTAAAGTATGAAATTCCACCCCGAATCAAGTCCCCTGAAGGATTTTTCAATTTGGGCACAAAAAAATTTGGCCTCCCAAGCACACTTTTTTCTGACCGCGGGGTCAGGAGTTTTCCTCCTCTGGGTGCAAAAAGCTTGATTTTTAAAAACAGCGAGAAATACCATTTTTAAGTAAGAAATTCCACCCCGAATCAAGTCCCCTGAAGGATTTTTCAATTTGGGCACAAAAAAAATTTGGCCTCCCAAGCACACTTTTTTCTGACTGCGGGGTCAGGAGTTTTCCTCCTCTGGGTGCAAAAAGCTTGATTTTTAAAAATAGCAAGAAATGCCATTTTTAAAATGAAATTCCACCCCGAGTCAAGTCCCCTGAAGGATTTTCCAATTTGGGCACAAAAAAAATTTGGCCTCCCAAGAACACTTTTTTCTGACCCCGGGGTCAGGAGTTTTCCTCCTCTGGGTGCAAGGAGCTTGATTTTTAAAAACAGCAAGAAATACCATTTTTAAGTATGAAATTCCACCCCGAATCAAGTCCCCTGAAGGATTTTTCAATTTGGGCACAAAAAAAATTTGGCATCCCAAGCACACTTTTTTCTGACCCCGTGGTCAGGAGTTTTCCTCCTCTGGGTGCAAGGAGCTTGATTTTTAAAAACAGCAAGAAATACCATTTTTAAGCATGAAATTCCACCCCGAATCAAGTCCCCTGAAGGATTTGTCAATTTCGGGACAAATAAAAATTGGCCTCCCAAGCCCACTTTTTTCTGACCCCGGGGTCAGGAGTTTTCCTCCTCTGGGTGCAAAGAGCTTGATTTTTAAAAACAGCAAGAAATACCATTTTAAAGTATGAAATTCCACCCCGAATCAAGTCCCCTGAAGGATTTTTCAATTTGGGCACAAAAAAAATTTGGCCTCCCAAGGACACTATATTCTGACCGTGGGGTCAGGAGTTTTCCTCCTCTGGGTGCAAGGAGCTTGATTTTTAAAAACAGCAAGAAATACCATTTTTAAGTATGAAATTCCACCCCGAATCAAGTCCCCTGAAGGATTTTTCAATTTGGGCACAAAAAAAATTTGGCCTCCCAAGCACACTTTTTTCTGACCCCGGGGTCAGGAGTTTTCCTCCTCTGGGTGCAAAAAGCTTGATTTTTAGAAACAGCAAGAAATACCATTTTTAAGCATGAAAATCCACCCCGAGTCAAGTCCCTTGAAGGATTTTCGAATTTGGGCACAAAAAAAATTTGGCCTCCCAAGCACACTTTTTTCTGACCCCGGGGTCAGGAGTTTTCCTCCTCTGGTTGCAAGGAGCTTGATTTTTAAAAACAGCAAGAAATACCATTTTTAAGTATGAAATTCCACCCCGAATCAAGTCCCCTGAAGGATTTTTCAATTTGGGCACAAAAAAAATTTGGCATCCCAAGCACACTTTTTTCTGACCCCGTGGTCAGGAGTTTTCCTCCTCTGGGTGCAAGGAGCTTGATTTTTAAAAACAGCAAGAAATACCATTTTAAAGTATGAAATTCCACCCCGAATCAAGTCCCCTGAAGGATTTTTCAATTTGGGCACAAAAAAATTAGGCCTCCCAAGCACACTATATTCTGACCGTGGGGTCAGGAGTTTTCCTCCTCTGGCTTCAAAAAGCTTGATTTTTAGAAACAGCAAGAAATACCATTTTTAAGCATGAAATTCCACCCTGAGTCAAGTCCCTTGAAGGATATTCCAATTTGGGCACAAAAAAAATTTGGCCTCCCAAACACACTTTTCTCTGACCCCGTGGTCAGGAGTTTTCCTCCTCTGGGTGCAAGGAGCTTGATTTTTAAAAACAGCAAGAAATACCATTTTTAAGTATGAAATTCCACCCCGAATCAAGTCCCCTGAAGGATTTTTCAATTTGGGCACAAAAAAAATTTGGCCTCCCAAGCACACTTTTTTCTCACCGCGGGGTCAGGAGTTTTCCTCCTCTGGGTGCAAAAAGCTTGATTTTTAAAAACAGCAAGAAATACCATTTTTAAGTATGAAATTCCACCCCGAATCAAGTCCCTTGAAGGATTTTTCAATTTGGGCACAAAAAAAAATTGGCCTCCCAAGCACACTTTTTTCTGACTGCGGGGTCAGGAGTTTTCCTCCTCTGGGTGCAAAAAGCTTGATTTTTAAAAATAGCAAGAAATGCCATTTTTAAGTATGAAATTCCACCCCGAGTCAAGTCCCCTGAAGGATTTTCCAATTTGGGCACAAAAAAAATTTGGCCTCCCAAGAACACTTTTTTCTGACCCCGTGGTCAGCAGTTTTCCTCCTCTGGGTGCAAGGAGCTTGATTTTTAAAAACAGCAAGAAATACAATTTTTAAGCATGAAATTCCACCCCGAATCAAGTCCCCTGAAGGATTTGTCAATTTCGGGACAAATAAAAATTGGCCTCCCAAGCCCACTTTTTTCTGACCCCGGGGTCAGGAGTTTTCCTCCTCTGGGTGCAAATAGCTTGATTTTTAAAAACAGCAAGAAATACCATTTTAAAGTATGAAATTCCACCCCGAATCAAGTCCCCTGAAGGATTTTTCAATTTGGGCACAAAAAAAATTTGGCCTCCCAAGGACACTATATTCTGACCCCGTGGTCAGGAGTTTTCCTCCTCTGGCTTCAAAAAGCTTGATTTTTAGAAACAGCAAGAAATACCATTTTTAAGCATGAAATTCCACCCCGAGTCAAGTCCCTTGAAGGATTTTCCAATTTGGGCACTAAAAAAATTTGGCCACCCAAGCACACTTTTCTCTGACCCCGTGGTCAGGAGTTTTCCTCCTCTGGGTGCAAGGAGCTTGATTTTTAAAAACAGCAAGAAATACCATTTTTAAGTATGAAATTCCACCCCGAATCAAGTCCCCTGAAGGATTTTTCAATTTGGGCACAAAAAAAATTTGGCATCCCAAGCACACTTTTTTCTGACCCCGTGGTCAGGAGTTTTCCTCCTCTGGGTGCAAGGAGCTTGATTTTTAAAAACAGCAAGAAATACCATTTTTAAGTATGAAATTCCACCCCGAATCAAGTCCGCTGAAGGATTTTTCAATTTGAGCACAAAAAAAATTTGGCCTCCCAAGTACACTTTTTTCTGACCACGGTATCAGGAGTTTTCCTCCTCTGGGTGCAAAAACCTTGATTTTTAAAAATAGCAAGAAATACCATTTTTAAGTATGAAATTCCACCCCGAATCAAGTCCCCTGAAGGATTTTTCAATTTGGGCACAAAAAAAATTTGGCCTCCCAAGCACACTTTTTTCTGACCCCGGGGTCAGGAGTTTTCCTCCTCTGGGTGCAAAAAGCTTGATTTTTAGAAACAGCAAGAAATACCATTTTTAAGCATGAAAATCCACCCCGACTCAAGTCCCTTGAAGGATTTTCCAATTTGGGCACAAAAAAAATTTGGCCTCCCAAGCACACTTTTTTCTGACCGTGGGGTCAGGAGTTTTCCTCCTCTGGCTTCAAAAAGCTTGATTTTTAGAAACAGCAAGAAATACCATTTTTAAGCATGAAATTCCACCCCGAGTCAAGTCCCTTGAAGGATTTTCCAATTTGGGCACAAAAAAAATTTGGCCACCCAAGCACACTTTTCTCTGACCCCGTGGTCAGGAGTTTTCCTCCTCTGGGTGCAAAAAGCTTGATTTTTAAAAATAGCAAGAAATGCCATTTTTAAAATGAAATTCCACCCCGAATCAAGTCCCCTGAAGGATTTGTCAATTTCGGGACAAATAAAAATTGGCCTCCCAAGCCCACTTTTTTCTGACCCCGGGGTCAGGAGTTTTCCTCCTCTGGGTGCAAAGAGCTTGATTTTTAAAAACAGCAAGAAATACCATTTTAAAGTATGAAATTCCACCCCGAATCAAGTCCCCTGAAGGATTTTTCAATTTGGGCACAAAAAAAATTTGGCCTCCCAAGGACACTATATTCTGACCGTGGGGTCAGGAGTTTTCCTCCTCTGGGTGCAAGGAGCTTGATTTTTAAAAACAGCAAGAAATACCATTTTTAAGTATGAAATTCCACCCCGAATCAAGTCCCCTGAAGGATTTTTCAATTTGGGCACAAAAAAAATTTGGCCTCCCAAGCACACTTTTTTCTGACCCCGGGGTCAGGAGTTTTCCTCCTCTGGGTGCAAAAAGCTTGATTTTTAGAAACAGCAAGAAATACCATTTAATAATAATAATAATAATATATTTATTTCTTAGCCGCACCCTCTCCCGAAGGACTCGGGGCGGCGTACAACAAAACATACGAAATAAATATGTAAACAAAACAAACATAAAGCAAAAACATACACTGAGACATACACAAGGAGGAGGTCGATTGATAAAAACAATTAAAATACAAAATATAAAACCCCTAGAAATTAAATATAATTAAAATACCCGGTTAAAAACCCGTCAGGAGCGATATGGTTAGATCAAAGTTGAGCCAGGCCAGCTGCTTGGAATAGGTGGGTCTTAAGCTTAATACGGAAGGAGCGGAGGTCAGAGGTATTCCTAATATCCGGGGGGAGGTCATTCCACAGGGCTGGGCCCGCCACAGAGAAGGCTCTACTCCTAGGCGCCGCCCCACGACATTGTCTAGCGGACGGCACCTGGAGGAGCCCCTCTCTGTGCGAGCGAATTGGTCGCAGGGATGTATGGGGCAGAATACGATCCCGCAAGTAACTAGGTCCTAAGCCATGGAGCGCTTTAAAGATAGTTATCAAAACCTTGAAACGCATGAAAATTTTTAAGCATGAAAATCCACCCCGAGTCAAGTCCCTTGAAGGATTTTCGAATTTGGGCACAAAAAAAATTTGGCCTCCCAAGCACACTTTTTTCTGACCCCGGGGTCAGGAGTTTTCTTCCTCTGGGTGCAAGGAGCTTGATTTTTAAAAACAGCAAGAAATACCATTTTTAAGTATGAAATTCCACCCCGAATCAAGTCCCCTGAAGGATTTTTCAATTTGGGCACAAAAAAAATTTGGCATCCCAAGCACACTTTTTTCTGACCCCGTGGTCAGGAGTTTTCCTCCTCTGGGTGCAAGGAGCTTGATTTTTAAAAACAGCAAGAAATACCATTTTTAAGTATGAAATTCCACCCCGAATCAAGTCCGCTGAAGGATTTTTCAATTTGGGCACAAAAAAAATTTGGCCTCCCAAGTACACTTTTTTCTGACCGCGGTATCAGGAGTTTTCCTCCTCTGGGTGCAAAAACCTTGATTTTTAAAAATAGCAAGAAATACCATTTTTAAGTATGAAATTCCACCCCGAGTCAAGTCCCCTGAAGGATTTTCCAATTTGGGCACAAAAAAAATTTGGCCTCCCAAGAACACTTTTTTCTGACCCCGGGGTCAGGAGTTTTCCTCCTCTGGGTGCAAAAAGCTTGATTTTTAGAAACAGCAAGAAATACCATTTTTAAGCATGAAAATCCACCCCGAGTCAAGTCCCTTGAAGGATTTTCCAATTTGGGCACAAAAAAAATTTGGCCACCCAAGCACACTTTTCTCTGACCCCGTGGTCAGGAGTTTTCCTCCTCTGGGTGCAAGGAGCTTGATTTTTAAAAACAGCAAGAAATACCATTTTTAAGTATGAAATTCCACCCCGAATCAAGTCCCCTGAAGGATTTTTCAATTTGGGCACAAAAAAATTTGGCCTCCCAAGCACACTTTTTTCTGACCGCGGGGTCAGGAGTTTTCCTCCTCTGGGTGCAAAAAGCTTGATTTTTAAAAACAGCGAGAAATACCATTTTTAAGTATGAAATTCCACCCCGAATCAAGTCCCCTGAAGGATTTTTCAATTTGGGCACAAAAAAAATTTGGCCTCCCAAGCACACTTTTTTCTGACTGCGGGGTCAGGAGTTTTCCTCCTCTGGGTGCAAAAAGCTTGATTTTTAAAAATAGCAAGAAATGCCATTTTTAAAATGAAATTCCACCCCGAGTCAAGTCCCCTGAAGGATTTTCCAATTTGGGCACAAAAAAAATTTGGCCTCCCAAGAACACTTTTTTCTGACCCCGGGGTCAGGAGTTTTCCTCCTCTGGGTGCAAGGAGCTTGATTTTTAAAAACAGCAAGAAATACCATTTTTAAGTATGAAATTCCACCCCGAATCAAGTCCCCTGAAGGATTTTTCAATTTGGGCACAAAAAAAATTTGGCATCCCAAGCACACTTTTTTCTGACCCCGTGGTCAGGAGTTTTCCTCCTCTGGGTGCAAGGAGCTTGATTTTTAAAAACAGCAAGAAATACCATTTTTAAGCATGAAATTCCACCCCGAATCAAGTCCCCTGAAGGATTTGTCAATTTCGGGACAAATAAAAATTGGCCTCCCAAGCCCACTTTTTTCTGACCCCGGGGTCAGGAGTTTTCCTCCTCTGGGTGCAAAGAGCTTGATTTTTAAAAACAGCAAGAAATACCATTTTAAAGTATGAAATTCCACCACGAATCAAGTCCCCTGAAGGATTTTTCAATTTGGGCACAAAAAAAATTTGGCCTCCCAAGGACACTATATTCTGACGGTGGGGTCAGGAGTTTTCCTCCTCTGGGTGCAAGGAGCTTGATTTTTAAAAACAGCAAGAAATACCATTTTTAAGTATGAAATTCCACCCCGAATCAAGTCCCCTGAAGGATTTTTCAATTTGGGCACAAAAAAAATTTGGCCTCCCAAGCACACTTTTTTCTGACCCCGGGGTAAGGAGTTTTCCTCCTCTGGGTGCAAAAAGCTTGATTTTTAGAAACAGCAAGAAATACCATTTTTAAGCATGAAAATCCACCCCGAGTCAAGTCCCTTGAAGGATTTTCGAATTTGGGCACAAAAAAAATTTGGCCTCCCAAGCACACTTTTTTCTGACCCCGGGGTCAGGAGTTTTCCTCCTCTGGTTGCAAGGAGCTTGATTTTTAAAAACAGCAAGAAATACCATTTTTATGTATGAAATTCCACCCCGAATCAAGTCCCCTGAAGGATTTTTCAATTTGGGCACAAAAAAAATTTGGCATCCCAAGCACACTTTTTTCTGACCCCGTGGTCAGGAGTTTTCCTCCTCTGGGTGCAAGGAGCTTGATTTTTAAAAACAGCAAGAAATACCATTTTAAAGTATGAAATTCCACCCCGAATCAAGTCCCCTGAAGGATTTTTCAATTTGGGCACAAAAAAAATTAGGCCTCCCAAGCTCACTATATTCTGACCGTGGGGTCAGGAGTTTTCCTCCTCTGGCTTCAAAAAGCTTGATTTTTAGAAACAGCAAGAAATACCATTTTTAAGCATGAAATTCCACCCTGAGTCAAGTCCCTTGAAGGATTTTCCAATTTGGGCACAAAAAAAATTTGGCCTCCCAAACACACTTTTCTCTGACCCCGTGGTCAGGAGTTTTCCTCCTCTGGGTGCAAGGAGCTTGATTTTTAAAAACAGCAAGAAATACCATTTTTAAGTATGAAATTCCACCCCGAATCAAGTCCCCTGAAGGATTTTTCAATTTGGGCACAAAAAAAATTTGGCCTCCCAAGCACACTTTTTTCTGACTGCGGGGTCAGGAGTTTTCCTCCTCTGGGTGCAAAAAGCTTGATTTTTAAAAATAGCAAGAAATGCCATTTTTAAGTATGAAATTCCACCCCGAGTCAAGTCCCCTGAAGGATTTTCCAATTTGGGCACAAAAAAAATTTGGCCTCCCAAGAACACTTTTTTCTGACCCCGTGGTCAGTAGTTTTCCTCCTCTGGGTGCAAGGAGCTTGATTTTTAAAAACAGCAAGAAATACAATTTTTAAGTATGAAATTCCACCCCGAATCAAGTCCCCTGAAGGATTTGTCAATTTCGGGACAAATAAAAATTGGCCTCCCAAGCCCACTTTTTTCTGACCCCGGGGTCAGGAGTTTTCCTCCTCTGGGTGCAAATAGCTTGATTTTTAAAAACAGCAAGAAATACCATTTTAAAGTATGAAATTCCACCCCGAATCAAGTCCCCTGAAGGATTTTTCAATTTGGGCACAAAAAAATTTGGCCTCCCAAGCACACTTTTTTCTGACCGCGGGGTCAGGAGTTTTCCTCCTCTGGGTGCAAAAAGCTTGATTTTTAAAAACAGCGAGAAATACCATTTTTAAGTATGAAATTCCACCCCGAATCAAGTCCCCTGAAGGATTTTTCAATTTGGGCACAAAAAAAATTTGGCCTCCCAAGCACACTTTTTTCTGACTGCGGGGTCAGGAGTTTTCCTCCTCTGGGTGCAAAAAGCTTGATTTTTAAAAATAGCAAGAAATGCCATTTTTAAAATGAAATTCCACCCCGAGTCAAGTCCCCTGAAGGATTTTCCAATTTGGGCACAAAAAAAATTTGGCCTCCCAAGAACACTTTTTTCTGACCCCGGGGTCAGGAGTTTTCCTCCTCTGGGTGCAAGGAGCTTGATTTTTAAAAACAGCAAGAAATACCATTTTTAAGTATGAAATTCCACCCCGAATCAAGTCCCCTGAAGGATTTTTCAATTTGGGCACAAAAAAAATTTGGCATCCCAAGCACACTTTTTTCTGACCCCGTGGTCAGGAGTTTTCCTCCTCTGGGTGCAAGGAGCTTGATTTTTAAAAACAGCAAGAAATACCATTTTTAAGCATGAAATTCCACCCCGAATCAAGTCCCCTGAAGGATTTGTCAATTTCGGGACAAATAAAAATTGGCCTCCCAAGCCCACTTTTTTCTGACCCCGGGGTCAGGAGTTTTCCTCCTCTGGGTGCAAAGAGCTTGATTTTTAAAAACAGCAAGAAATACCATTTTAAAGTATGAAATTCCACCCCGAATCAAGTCCCCTGAAGGATTTTTCAATTTGGGCACAAAAAAAATTTGGCCTCCCAAGGACACTATATTCTGACCGTGGGGTCAGGAGTTTTCCTCCTCTGGGTGCAAGGAGCTTGATTTTTAAAAACAGCAAGAAATACCATTTTTAAGTATGAAATTCCACCCCGAATCAAGTCCCCTGAAGGATTTTTCAATTTGGGCACAAAAAAAATTTGGCCTCCCAAGCACACTTTTTTCTGACCCCGGGGTCAGGAGTTTTCCTCCTCTGGGTGCAAAAAGCTTGATTTTTAGAAACAGCAAGAAATACCATTTTTAAGCATGAAAATCCACCCCGAGTCAAGTCCCTTGAAGGATTTTCGAATTTGGGCACAAAAAAAATTTGGCCTCCCAAGCACACTTTTTTCTGACCCCGGGGTCAGGAGTTTTCCTCCTCTGGTTGCAAGGAGCTTGATTTTTAAAAACAGCAAGAAATACCATTTTTAAGTATGAAATTCCACCCCGAATCAAGTCCCCTGAAGGATTTTTCAATTTGGGCACAAAAAAAATTTGGCATCCCAAGCACACTTTTTTCTGACCCCGTGGTCAGGAGTTTTCCTCCTCTGGGTGCAAGGAGCTTGATTTTTAAAAACAGCAAGAAATACCATTTTAAAGTATGAAATTCCACCCCGAATCAAGTCCCCTGAAGGATTTTTCAATTTGGGCACAAAAAAAATTTGGCATCCCAAGCACACTTTTTTCTGACCCCGTGGTCAGGAGTTTTCCTCCTCTGGGTGCAAGGAGCTTGATTTTTAAAAACAGCAAGAAATACCATTTTAAAGTATGAAATTCCACCCCGAATCAAGTCCCCTGAAGGATTTTTCAATTTGGGCACAAAAAAAATTAGGCCTCCCAAGCACACTATATTCTGACCGTGGGGTCAGGAGTTTTCCTCCTCTGGCTTCAAAAAGCTTGATTTTTAGAAACAGCAAGAAATACCATTTTTAAGCATGAAATTCCACCCTGAGTCAAGTCCCTTGAAGGATATTCCAATTTGGGCACAAAAAAAATTTGGCCTCCCAAACACACTTTTCTCTGACCCCTTGGTCAGGAGTTTTCCTCCTCTGGGTGCAAGGAGCTTGATTTTTAAAAACAGCAAGAAATACCATTTTTAAGTATGAAATTCCACCCCGAATCAAGTCCCCTGAAGGATTTTTCAATTTGGGCACAAAAAAAATTTGGCCTCCCAAGCACACTTTTTTCTCACCGCGGGGTCAGGAGTTTTCCTCCTCTGGGTGCAAAAAGCTTGATTTTTAAAAACAGCAAGAAATACCATTTTTAAGTATGAAATTCCACCCCGAATCAAGTCCCCTGAAGGATTTTTCAATTTGGGCACAAAAAAAATTTGGCCTCCCAAGCACACTTTTTTCTGACTGCGGGGTCAGGAGTTTTCCTCCTCTGGGTGCAAAAAGCTTGATTTTTAAAAATAGCAAGAAATGCCATTTTTAAGTATGAAATTCCACCCCGAGTCAAGTCCCCTGAAGGATTTTCCAATTTGGGCACAAAAAAAATTTGGCCTCCCAAGAACACTTTTTTCTGACCCCGTGGTCAGCAGTTTTCCTCCTCTGGGTGCAAGGAGCTTGATTTTTAAAAACAGCAAGAAATACAATTTTTAAGCATGAAATTCCACCCCGAATCAAGTCCCCTGAAGGATTTGTCAATTTCGGGACAAATAAAAATTGGCCTCCCAAGCCCACTTTTTTCTGACCCCGGGGTCAGGAGTTTTCCTCCTCTGGGTGCAAATAGCTTGATTTTTAAAAACAGCAAGAAATACCATTTTAAAGTATGAAATTCCACCCCGAATCAAGTCCCCTGAAGGATTTTTCAATTTGGGCACAAAAAAAATTTGGCCTCCCAAGGACACTATATTCTGACCCCGTGGTCAGGAGTTTTCCTCCTCTGGCTTCAAAAAGCTTGATTTTTAGAAACAGCAAGAAATACCATTTTTAAGCATGAAATTCCACCCCGAGTCAAGTCCCTTGAAGGATTTTCCAATTTGGGCACAAAAAAAATTTGGCCTCCCAAGGACACTTTTCTCTGACCCCGTGGTCAGTAGTTTTCCTCCTCTGGGTGCAAGGAGCTTGATTTTTAAAAACAGCAAGAAATACCATTTTTAAGTATGAAATTCCACCCCGAATCAAGTCCCCTGAAGGATTTTTCAATTTGGGCACAAAAAAAATTTGGCCTCCCAAGCACACTTTTTTCTGACCCCGGGGTCAGGAGTTTTCCTCCTCTGGGTGCAAAAAGCTTGATTTTTAGAAACAGCAAGAAATACCATTTTTAAGCATGAAAATCCACCCCGAGTCAAGTCCCTTGAAGGATTTTCGAATTTGGGCACAAAAAAAATTTGGCCTCCCAAGCACACTTTTTTCTGACACCGGGGTCAGGAGTTTTCCTCCTCTGGGTGCAAGGAGCTTGATTTTTAAAAACAGCAAGAAATACCATTTTTAAGTATGAAATTCCACCCCGAATCAAGTCCCCTGAAGGATTTTTCAATTTGGGCACAAAAAAAATTTGGCATCCCAAGCACACTTTTTTCTGACCCCGTGGTCAGGAGTTTTCCTCCTCTGGGTGCAAGGAGCTTGATTTTTAAAAACAGCAAGAAATACCATTTTAAAGTATGAAATTCCACCCCGAATCAAGTCCCCTGAAGGATTTTTCAATTTGGGCACAAAAAAAATTAGGCCTCCCAAGCACACTATATTCTGACCGTGGGGTCAGGAGTTTTCCTCCTCTGGCTTCAAAAAGCTTGATTTTTAGAAACAGCAAGAAATACCATTTTTAAGCATGAAATTCCACCCTGAGTCAAGTCCCTTGAAGGATTTTCCAATTTGGGCACAAAAAAAATTTGGCCTCCCAAACACACTTTTCTCTGACCCCGTGGTCAGGAGTTTTCCTCCTCTGGGTGCAAGGAGCTTGATTTTTAAAAACAGCAAGAAATACCATTTTTAAGTATGAAATTCCACCCCGAATCAAGTCCCCTGAAGGATTTTTCAATTTGGGCACAAAAAAAATTTGGCCTCCCAAGCACACTTTTTTCTCACCGCGGGGTCAGGAGTTTTCCTCCTCTGGGTGCAAAAAGCTTGATTTTTAAAAACAGCAAGAAATACCATTTTTAAGTATGAAATTCCACCCCGAATCAAGTCCCCTGAAGGATTTTTCAATTTGGGCACAAAAAAAATTTGGCCTCCCAAGCACACTTTTTTCTGACTGCGGGGTCAGGAGTTTTCCTCCTCTGGGTGCAAAAAGCTTGATTTTTAAAAATAGCAAGAAATGCCATTTTTAAGTATGAAATTCCACCCCGAGTCAAGTCCCCTGAAGGATTTTCCAATTTGGGTACAAAAAAAATTTGGCCTCCCAAGAACACTTTTTTCTGACCCCGTGGTCAGCAGTTTTCCTCCTCTGGGTGCAAGGAGCTTGATTTTTAAAAACAGCAAGAAATACAATTTTTAAGCATGAAATTCCACCCCGAATCAAGTCCCCTGAAGGATTTGTCAATTTCGGGACAAATAAAAATTGGCCTCCCAAGCCCACTTTTTTCTGACCCCGGGGTCAGGAGTTTTCCTCCTCTGGGTGCAAATAGCTTGATTTTTAAAAACAGCAAGAAATACCATTTTAAAGTATGAAATTCCACCCCGAATCAAGTCCCCTGAAGGATTTTTCAATTTGGGCACAAAAAAAATTTGGCCTCCCAAGGACACTATATTCTGACCCCGTGGTCAGGAGTTTTCCTCCTCTGGCTTCAAAAAGCTTGATTTTTAGAAACAGCAAGAAATACCATTTTTAAGCATGAAATTCCACCCCGAGTCAAGTCCCTTGAAGGATTTTCCAATTTGGGCACAAAAAAAATTTGGCCTCCCAAGGACACTTTTCTCTGACCCCGTGGTCAGTAGTTTTCCTCCTCTGGGTGCAAGGAGCTTGATTTTTAAAAACAGCAAGAAATATCATTTTTAAGTATGAAATTCCACCCCGAATCAAGTCCCCTGAAGGATTTTTCAATTTGGGCACAAAAAAAATTTGGCCTCCCAAGCACACTTTTTTCTCACCGCGGGGTCAGGAGTTTTCCTCCTCTGGGTGCAAAAAGCTTGATTTTTAAAAACAGCAAGAAATACCATTTTTAAGTATGAAATTCCACCCCGAATCAAGTCCCCTGAAGGATTTTTCAATTTGGGCACAAAAAAAATTTGGCCTCCCAAGAACACTTTTCTCTGACCCCGTGGTCAGTAGTTTTCCTCCTCTGGGTGCAAGGAGCTTGATTTTTAAAAACAGCAAGAAATACCATTTTTAAGTATGAAATTCCACCCCGAATCAAGTCCCCTGAAGGATTTTTCAATTTGGGCACAAAAAAAATTTGGCCTCCCAAGCACACTTTTTTCTGACTGCGGGGTCAGGAGTTTTCCTCCTCTGGGTGCAAAAAGCTTGATTTTTAAAAATAGCAAGAAATGCCATTTTTAAGTATGAAATTCCACCCCGAGTCAAGTCCCCTGAAGGATTTTCCAATTTGGGCACAAAAAAAATTTGGCCTCCCAAGAACACTTTTTTCTGACCCCGGGGTCAGGAGTTTTCCTCCTCTGGGTGCAAGGAGCTTGATTTTTAAAAACAGCAAGAAATACCATTTTTAAGTATGAAATTCCACCCCGAATCAAGTCCCCTGAAGGATTTTTCAATTTGGGCACAAAAAAAATTTGGCATCCCAAGCACACTTTTTTCTGACCCCGTGGTCAGGAGTTTTCCTCCTCAGGCTGCAAGGAGCTTGATTTTTAAAAACAGCAAGAAATACCATTTTTAAGCATGAAATTCCACCCCGAATCAAGTCCCCTGAAGGATTTGTCAATTTCGGGACAAATAAAATTTGGCCTCCCAAGCCCACTTTTTTCTGACCCCTGGGTCAGGAGTTTTCCTCCTCTGGGTGCAAAGAGCTTGATTTTTAAAAACAGCAAGAAATACCATTTTAAAGTATGAAATTCCACCCTGAATCAAGTCCCCTGAAGGATTTTTCAATTTGAGCACAAAAAAAATTTGGCCTCCCAAGCACACTTTTCTCTGACCCCGTGGTCAGGAGTTTTCCTCCTCTGGGTGCAAGGCGCTTGATTTTTAAAAACAGCAAGAAATACCATTTTTAAGTATGAAATTCCACCCCGAATCAAGTCCCCTGAAGGATTTTTCAATTTGGGCACAAAAAAAATTTGGCCTCCCAAGCACACTTTTTTCTCACCGCGGGGTCAGGAGTTTTCCTCCTCTGGGTGCAAAAAGCTTGATTTTTAAAAACAGCAAGAAATACCATTTTTAAGTATGAAATTCCACCCCGAATCAAGTCCCCTGAAGGATTTTTCAATTTGGGCACAAAAAAAATTTGGCCTCCCAAGCACACTTTTTTCTGACTGCGGGGTCAGGAGTTTTCCTCCTCTGGGTGCAAAAAGCTTGATTTTTAAAAATAGCAAGAAATGCCATTTTTAAGTATGAAATTCCACCCCGAGTCAAGTCCCCTGAAGGATTTTCCAATTTGGGCACAAAAAAAATTTGGCCTCCCAAGCACACTTTTTTCTGACCCCGGGGTCAGGAGTTTTCCTCCTCTGGGTGCAAGGAGCTTGATTTTTAAAAACAGCAAGAAATACCATTTTTAAGTATGAAATTCCACCCCGAATCAAGTCCCCTGAAGGATTTTTCAATTTGGGCACAAAAAAAATTTGGCATCCCAAGCACACTTTTTTCTGACCCCGTGGTCAGGAGTTTTCCTCCTCTGGGTGCAAGGAGCTTGATTTTTAAAAACAGCAAGAAATACCATTTTTAAGCATGAAATTCCACCCCGAATCAAGTCCCCTGAAGGATTTGTCAATTTCGGGACAAATAAAAATTGGCCTCCCAAGCCCACTTTTTTCTGACCCTGGGGTCAGGAGTTTTCCTCCTCTGGGTGCAAGGAGCTTGATTTTTAAAAACAGCAAGAAATACCATTTTTAAGTATGAAATTCCACCCCGAATCAAGTCCCCTGAAGGATTTTTCAATTTGGGCACAAAAAAAATTTGGCATCCCAAGCACACTTTTTTCTGACCCCGTGGTCAGGAGTTTTCCTCCTCTGGGTGCAAGGAGCTTGATTTTTAAAAACAGCAAGAAATACCATTTTTAAGCATGAAATTCCACCCCGAATCAAGTCCCCTGAAGGATTTGTCAATTTCGGGACAAATAAAAATTGGCCTCCCAAGCCCACTTTTTTCTGACCCCGGGGTCAGGAGTTTTCCTCCTCTGGGTGCAAATAGCTTGATTTTTAAAAACAGCAAGAAATACCATTTTAAAGTATGAAATTCCACCCCGAATCAAGTCCCCTGAAGGATTTTTCAATTTGGGCACAAAAAAAATTTGGCCTCCCAAGGACACTATATTCTGACCGTGGGGTCAGGAGTTTTCCTCCTCTGGCTTCAAAAAGCTTGATTTTTAGAAACAGCAAGAAATACCATTTTTAAGCATGAAATTCCACCCCGAGTCAAGTCCCTTGAAGGATTTTCCAATTTGGGCACAAAAAAAATTTGGCCTCCCAAGCACACTTTTCTCTGACCCCGTGGTCAGTAGTTTTCCTCCTCTGGGTGCAAGGAGCTTGATTTTTAAAAACAGCAAGAAATACCATTTTTAAGTATGAAATTCCACCCCGAATCAAGTCCCCTGAAGGATTTTTCAATTTGGGCACAAAAAAAATTTGGCCTCCCAAGCACACTTTTTTCTGACCGCGGTATCAGGAGTTTTCCTCCTCTGGGTGCAAAAAGCTTGATTTTTAAAAATAGCAAGAAATACCATTTTTAAGTATGAAATTCCACCCCGAGTCAAGTCCCCTGAAGGATTTTCCAATTTGGGCACAAAAAAAATTTGGCCTCCCAAGAACATTTTTTTCTGACCCCGGGGTCAGGAGTTTTCCTCCTCTGGGTGCAAATAGCTTGATTTTTAAAAACAGCAAGAAATACCATTTTAAAGTATGAAATTCCACCCCGAATCAAGTCCCCTGAAGGATTTTTCAATTTGGGCACAAAAAAAATTTGGCCTCCCAAGGACACTATATTCTGACCGTGGGGTCAGGAGTTTTCCTCCTCTGGCTTCAAAAAGCTTGATTTTTAGAAACAGCAAGAAATACCATTTTTAAGCATGAAATTCCACCCCGAGTCAAGTCCCTTGAAGGATTTTCTAATTTGGGCACAAAAAAAATTTGGCCTCCCAAGCACACTTTTCTCTGACCCCGTGGTCAGTAGTTTTCCTCCTCTGGGTGGAAGGAGCTTGATTTTTAAAAACAGCAAGAAATACCATTTTTAAGTATGAAATTCCACCCCGAATCAAGTCCCCTGAAGGATTTTTCAATTTGGGCACAAAAAAAATTTGGCCTCCCAAGCACACTTTTTTCTGACCGCGGTATCAGGAGTTTTCCTCCTCTGGGTGCAAAAAGCTTGATTTTTAGAAACAGCAAGAAATACCATTTTTAAGCATGAAAATCCACCCCGAGTCAAGTCCCTTGAAGGATTTTCCAATTTGGGCACAAAAAAAATTTGGCCTCCCAAGCACACTTTTTCTGACCGTGGGGTCAGGAGTTTTCCTCCTCTGGCTTCAAAAAGCTTGATTTTTAGAAACAGCAAGAAATACCATTTTTAAGCATGAAATTCCACCCCGAGTCAAGTCCCTTGAAGGATTTTCCAATTTGGGCACAAAAAAAATTTGGCCTCCCAAGCACACTTTTCTCTGACCCGGTGGTCAGTAGTTTTCCTCCTCTGGGTGGAAGGAGCTTGATTTTTAAAAACAGCAAGAAATACCATTTTTAAGTATGAAATTCCATCCCGAATCAAGTCCCCTGAAGGATTTTTCAATTTGGGCACAAAAAAAATTTGGCCTCCCAAGCACACTTTTTTCTGACCGCGGTATCAGGAGTTTTCCTCCTCTGGGTGCAAAAAGCTTGATTTTTAGAAACAGCAAGAAATACCATTTTTAAGCATGAAAATCCACCCCGAGTCAAGTCCCTTGAAGGATTTTCCAATTTGGGCACAAAAAAAATTTGGCCTCCCAAGCACACTTTTTCTGACCGTGGGGTCAGGAGTTTTCCTCCTCTGGCTTCAAAAAGCTTGATTTTTAGAAAGAGCAAGAAATACCATTTTTAAGCATGAAATTCCACCCCGAGTCAAGTCCCTTGAAGGATTTTCCAATTTGGGCACAAAAAAAAATTGGCCACCCAAGCACACTTTTCTCTGACCCCGTGGTCAGGAGTTTTCCTCCTCTGGGTGCAAGGAGCTTGATTTTTAAAAACAGCAAGAAATACCATTTTTAAGTATGAAATTCCACCCCGAATCAAGTCCCCTGAAGGATTTTTCAATTTGGGCACAAAAAAAATTTGGCCTCCCAAGCACACTTTTTTCTGACCGCGGGGTCAGGAGTTTTCCTCCTCTGGGTGCAAAAAGCTTGATTTTTAAAAACAGCAAGAAATACCATTTTTAAGTATGAAATTCCACCCCGAATCAAGTCCCCTGAAGGATTTTTCAATTTGGGCACAAAAAAAATTTGGCCTCCCAAGCACACTTTTTTCTGACTGCGGGGTCAGGAGTTTTCCTCCTCTGGGTGCAAAAAGCTTGATTTTTAAAAATAGCAAGAAATGCCATTTTTAAGTATGAAATTCCACCCCGAGTCAAGTCCCCTGAATGATTTTCCAATTTGGGCACAAAAAAAATTTGGCCTCCCAAGAACACTTTTTTCTGACCCCGGGGTCAGGAGTTTTCCTCCTCTGGGTGCAAGGAGCTTGATTTTTAAAAACAGCAAGAAATACCATTTTTAAGTATGAAATTCCACCCCGAATCAAGTCCCCTGAAGGATTTTGCAATTTGGGCACAAAAAAAATTTGGCCTCCCAAGCACACTTTTTTCTGACCCCGTGGTCAGGAGTTTTCCTCCTCTGGGTGCAAGGAGCTTGATTTTTAAAAACAGCAAGAAATACCATTTTTAAGTATGAAATTCCACCCCGAATCAAGTCCCCTGAAGGATTTTTCAATTTGGGCACAAAAAAAATTTGGCCTCCCAAGGACACTATATTCTGACCGTGGGGTCAGGAGTTTTCCTCCTCTGGGTGCAAGGAGCTTGATTTTTAAAAACAGCAAGAAATACCATTTTTAAGTATGAAATTCCACCCCGAATCAAGTCCCCTGAAGGATTTTTCAATTTGGGCACAAAAAAAATTTGGCCTCCCAAGCACACTTTTTTCTGACCCCGTGGTCAGCAGTTTTCCTCCTCTGGATGCAAGGAGCTTGATTTTTAAAAACAGCAAGAAATACCATTTTTAAGTATGAAATTCCACCCCGAATCAAGTCCCCTGAAGGATTTTTCAATTTGGGCACAAAAAAAATTTGGCCTCCCAAGTACACTTTTTTCTGACCGCGGTATCAGGAGTTTTCCTCCTCTGGGTGCAAAAACCTTGATTTTTAAAAATAGCAAGAAATACCATTTTTAAGTATGAAATTCCACCCCGAGTCAAGTCCCCTGAAGGATTTTCCAATTTGGGCACAAAAAAATTTGGCCTCCCAAGCACACTTTTTTCTGACCCCGGGGTCAGGAGTTTTCCTCCTCTGGGTGCAAGGAGCTTGATTTTTAAAAACAGCAAGAAATACCATTTTTAAGTATGAAATTCCACCCCGAATCAAGTCCCCTGAAGGATTTTTCAATTTGGGCACAAAAAAAATTTGGCATCCCAAGCACACTTTTTTCTGACCCCGTGGTCAGGAGTTTTCCTCCTCTGGGTGCAAGGAGCTTGATTTTTAAAAACAGCAAGAAATACCATTTTTAAGCATGAAATTACACCCCGAATCAAGTCCCCTGAAGGATTTGTCAATTTCGGGACAAATAAAAATTGGCCTCCCAAGCCCACTTTTTTCTGACCGCGGGGTCAGGAGTTTTCCTCCTCTGGGTGCAAAGAGCTTGATTTTTAAAAACAGCAAGAAATACCATTTTAAAGTATGAAATTCCACCCCGAATCAAGTCCCCTGAAGGATTTTTCAATTTGGGCACAAAAAAAATTTGGCCTCCCAAGCACACTTTTTTCTGACCCCGGGGTCAGGAGTTTTCCTCCTCTGGGTGCAAAAAGCTTGATTTTTAGAAACAGCAAGAAATACCATTTTTAAGCATGAAAATCCACCCCGAGTCAAGTCCCTTGAAGGATTTTCCAATTTGGGCACAAAAAAAATTTGGCCTCCCAAGCACACTTTTTTCTGACCGTGGGGTCAGGAGTTTTCCTCCTCTGGCTTCAAAAAGCTTGATTTTTAGAAACAGCAAGAAATACCATTTTTACGCATGAAATTCCACCCCGAGTCAAGTCCCTTGAAGGATTTTCCAATTTGGGCACAAAAAAAATTTGGCCTCCCAAGCACACTTTTCTCTGACCCCGTGGTCAGTAGTTTTCCTCCTCTGGGTGCAAGGAGCTTGATTTTTAAAAACAGCAAGAAATACCATTTTTAAGCATGAAAATCCACCCCGAGTCAAGTCCCTTGAAGGATTTTCCAATTTGGGCACAAAAAAAATTTGGCCTCCCAAGCACACTTTTTTCTGACCGCGGTATCAGGAGTTTTCCTCCTCTGGGTGCAAAAAGCTTGATTTTTAAAAATAGCAAGAAATACCATTTTTAAGTATGAAATTCCACCCCGAGTCAAGTCCCCTGAAGGATTTTCCAATTTGGGCACAAAAAAAATTTGGCCTCCCAAGAACACTTTTTTCTGACCCCGGGGTCAGGAGTTTTCCTCCTCTGGGTGCAAGGAGCTTGATTTTTAAAAACAGCAAGAAATACCATTTTTAAGTATGAAATTCCACCCCGAATCAAGTCCCCTGAAGGATTTTTCAATTTGGGCACAAAAAAAATTTGGCCTCCCAAGCACACTTTTTTCTGACCCCGGGGTCAGGAGTTTTCCTCCTCTGGGTGCAAAAAGCTTGATTTTTAGAAACAGCAAGAAATACCATTTTTAAGCATGAAAATCCACCCCGAGTCAAGTCCCTTGAAGGATTTTCCAATTTGGGCACAAAAAAAATTTGGCCTCCCAAGCACACTTTTTTCTGACCGTGGGGTCAGGAGTTTTCCTCCTCTGGCTTCAAAAAGCTTGATTTTTAGAAACAGCAAGAAATACCATTTTTAAGCATGAAATTCCACCCCGAGTCAAGTCCCTTGAAGGATTTTCCAATTTGGGCACAAAAAAAATTTGGCCACCCAAGCACACTTTTCTCTGACCCCGTGGTCAGGAGTTTTCCTCCTCTGGGTGCAAGGAGCTTGATTTTTAAAAACAGCAAGAAATACCATTTTTAAGTATGAAATTCCACCCCGAATCAAGTCCCCTGAAGGATTTTTCAATTTGGGCACAAAAAAAATTTGGCCTCCCAAGCACACTTTTTTCTGACCGCGGGGTCAGGAGTTTTCCTCCTCTGGGTGCAAAAAGCTTGATTTTTAAAAACAGCAAGAAATACCATTTTTAAGTATAAAATTCCACCCCGAATCAAGTCCCCTGAAGGATTTTTCAATTTGGGCACAAAAAAAATTTGGCCTCCCAAGCACACTTTTTTCTGACTGCGGGGTCAGGAGTTTTCCTCCTCTGGGTGCAAAAAGCTTGATTTTTAAAAATAGCAAGAAATGCCATTTTTAAGTATGAAATTCCACCCCGAGTCAAGTCCCCTGAAGGATTTTCCAATTTGGGCACAAAAAAAATTTGGCCTCCCAAGAACACTTTTTTCTGACCCCGGGGTCAGGAGTTTTCCTCCTCTGGGTGCAAGGAGCTTGATTTTTAAAAACAGCAAGAAATACCATTTTTAAGTATGAAATTCCACCCCGAATCAAGTCCCCTGAAGGATTTTTCAATTTGGGCACAAAAAAAATTTGGCATCCCAAGCACACTTTTTTCTGACCCCGTGGTCAGGAGTTTTCCTCCTCTGGGTGCAAGGAGCTTGATTTTTAAAAACAGCAAGAAATACCATTTTTAAGCATGAAATTCCACCCCGAATCAAGTCCCCTGAAGGATTTGTCAATTTCGGGACAAATAAAAATTGGCCTCCCAAGCCCACTTTTTTCTGACTGCGGGGTCAGGAGTTTTCCTCCTCTGGGTGCAAAGAGCTTGATTTTTAAAAACAGCAAGAAATACCATTTTAAAGTATGAAATTCCACCCCGAATCAAGTCCCCTGAAGGATTTTTCAATTTGGGCACAAAAAAAATTTGGCCTCCCAAGCACACTTTTTTCTGACCCCGGGGTCAGGAGTTTTCCTCCTCTGGGTGCAAAAAGCTTGATTTTTAGAAACAGCAAGAAATACCATTTTTAAGCATGAAAATCCACCCCGAGTCAAGTCCCTTGAAGGATTTTCCAATTTGGGCACAAAAAAAATTTGGCCTCCCAAGCACACTTTTTTCTGACCGTGGGGTCAGGAGTTTTCCTCCTCTGGGTGCAAAAAGCTTGATTTTTAGAAAGAGCAAGAAATACCATTTTTAAGCATGAAATTCCACCCCGAGTCAAGTCCCTTGAAGGATTTTCCAATTTGGGCACAAAAAAAATTTGGCCACCCAAGCACACTTTTTTCTGACTGCGGGGTCAGGAGTTTTCCTCCTCTGGGTGCAAGGAGCTTGATTTTTAAAAACAGCAAGAAATACCATTTTTAAGCATGAAATTCCACCCCGAATCAAGTCCCCTGAAGGATTTGTCAATTTCGGGACAAATAAAATTTGGCCTCCAAAGCACACTTTTTTCTGACTGCGGGGTCAGGAGTTTTCCTCCTCTGGGTGCAAAAAGCTTGATTTTTAAAAACAGCAAGAAATACCATTTTTAAGTATGAAATTCCACCCCGAATCAAGTCCCCTGAAGGATTTTTCAATTTGGGCACAAAAAAAATTTGGCCTCCCAAGCACACTTTTTTCTGACTGCGGGGTCAGGAGTTTTCCTCCTCTGGGTGCAAAAAGCTTGATTTTTAAAAATAGCAAGAAATGCCATTTTTAAGTATGAAATTCCACCCCGAGTCAAGTCCCCTGAAGGATTTTCCAATTTGGGCACAAAAAAAATTTGGCCTCCCAAGAACACTTTTTTCTGACCCCGGGGTCAGGAGTTTTCCTCCTCTGGGTGCAAGGAGCTTGATTTTTAAAAACAGCAAGAAATACCATTTTTAAGTATGAAATTCCACCCCGAATCAAGTCCCCTGAAGGATTTTTCAATTTGGGCACAAAAAAAATTTGGCATCCCAAGCACACTTTTTTCTGACCCCGTGGTCAGGAGTTTTCCTCCTCTGGGTGCAAGGAGCTTGATTTTTAAAAACAGCAAGAAATACCATTTTTAAGCATGAAATTCCACCCTGAATCAAGTCCCCTGAAGGATTTGTCAATTTCGGGACAAATAAAAATTGGCCTCCCAAGCCCACTTTTTTCTGACCCCGGGGTCAGGAGTTTTCCTCCTCTGGGTGCAAAGAGCTTGATTTTTAAAAACAGCAAGAAATACCATTTTAAAGTATGAAATTCCACCCCGAATCAAGTCCCCTGAAGGATTTTTCAATTTGGGCACAAAAAAAATTTGGCCTCCCAAGGACACTATATTCTGACCGTGGGGTCAGGAGTTTTCCTCCTCTGGGTGCAAGGAGCTTGATTTTTAAAAACAGCAAGAAATACCATTTTTAAGTATGAAATTCCACCCCGAATCAAGTCCCCTGAAGGATTTTTCAATTTGGGCACAAAAAAAAATTGGCCTCCCAAGCACACTTTTTTCTGACCCCGGGGTCAGGAGTTTTCCTCCTCTGGGTGCAAAAAGCTTGATTTTTAGAAACAGCAAGAAATACCATTTTTAAGCATGAAAATCCACCCCGAGTCAAGTCCCTTGAAGGATTTTCCAATTTGGGCACAAAAAAAATTTGGCCTCCCAAGCACACTTTTTTGTGACCGTGGGGTCAGGAGTTTTCCTCCTCTGGGTGCAAAAAGCTTGATTTTTAAAAATAGCAAGAAATACCATTTTTAAGTATGAAATTCCACCCCGAGTCAAGTCCCCTGAAGGATTTTCCAATTTGGGCACAAAAAAAATTTGGCCTCCCAAGAACACTTTTTTCTGACCCCGGGGTCAGGAGTTTTCCTCCTCTGGGTGCAAGGAGCTTGATTTTTAAAAACAGCAAGAAATACCATTTTTAAGTATGAAATTCCACCCCGAATCAAGTCCCCTGAAGGATTTTTCAATTTGGGCACAAAAAAAATTTGGCATCCCAAGCACACTTTTTTCTGACCCCGTGGTCAGCAGTTTTCCTCCTCTGGGTGCAAGGAGCTTGATTTTTAAAAACAGCAAGAAATACCATTTTTAAGTATGAAATTCCACCCCGAATCAAGTCCCCTGAAGGATTTTTCAATTTGGGCACAAAAAAAATTTGGCCTCCCAAGTACACTTTTTTCTGACCGCGGTATCAGGAGTTTTCCTCCTCTGGGTGCAAAAACCTTGATTTTTAAAAATAGCAAGAAATACCATTTTTAAGTATGAAATTCCACCCCGAGTCAAGTCCCCTGAAGGATTTTCCAATTTGGGCACAAAAAAAATTTGGCCTCCCAAGAACACTTTTTTCTGACCCCGGGGTCAGGAGTTTTCCTCCTCTGGGTGCAAGGAGCTTGATTTTTAAAAACAACAAGAAATACCATTTTTAAGTATGAAATTCCACCCCGAATCAAGTCCCCTGAAGGATTTTTCAATTTGGTCACAAAAAAAATTTGGCCTCCCAAGCACACTTTTTTCTGACCCCGGGGTCAGGAGTTTTCCTCCTCTGGGTGCAAAAAGCTTGATTTTTAGAAAGAGCAAGAAATACCATTTTTAAGCATGAAATTCCACCCCGAGTCAAGTCCCTTGAAGGATTTTCCAATTTGGGCACAAAAAAAATTTGGCCACCCAAGCACACTTTTTTCTGACTGCGGGGTCAGGAGTTTTCCTCCTCTGGGTGCAAAGAGCTTGATTTTAAAAACAGCAAGAAATACCATTTTAAAGTATGAAATTCCACCCCGAATCAAGTCCCCTGAAGGATTTTTCAATTTGGGCACAAAAAAAATTTGGCCTCCCAAGCACACTTTTTTCTGACCCCGGGGTCAGGAGTTTTCCTCCTCTGGGTGCAAAAAGCTTGATTTTTAGAAACAGCAAGAAATACCATTTTTAAGCATGAAAATCCACCCCGAGTCAAGTCCCTTGAAGGATTTTCCAATTTGGGCACAAAAAAAATTTGGCCTCCCAAGCACACTTTTTTCTGACCGTGGGGTCAGGAGTTTTCCTCCTCTGGGTGCAAAAAGCTTGATTTTTAGAAAGAGCAAGAAATACCATTTTTAAGCATGAAATTCCACCCCGAGTCAAGTCCCTTGAAGGATTTTCCAATTTGGGCACAAAAAAAATTTGGCCACCCAAGCACACTTTTTTCTGACTGCGGGGTCAGGAGTTTTCCTCCTCTGGGTGCAAAAAGCTTGATTTTTAAAAATAGCAAGAAATGCCATTTTTAAGTATGAAATTCCACCCCGAGTCAAGTCCCCTGAAGGATTTTCCAATTTGGGCACAAAAAAAATTTGGCCTCCCAAGAACACTTTTTTCTGACCCCGGGGTCAGGAGTTTTCCTCCTCTGGGTGCAAGGAGCTTGATTTTTAAAAACAGCAAGAAATACCATTTTTAAGTATGAAATTCCACCCCGAATCAAGTCCCCTGAAGGATTTTTCAATTTGGGCACAAAAAAAATTTGGCATCCCAAGCACACTTTTTTCTGACCCCGTGGTCAGGAGTTTTCCTCCTCTGGGTGCAAGGAGCTTGATTTTTAAAAACAGCAAGAAATACCATTTTTAAGCATGAAATTCCACCCCGAATCAAGTCCCCTGAAGGATTTGTCAATTTCGGGACAAATAAAATTTGGCCTCCAAAGCACACTTTTTTCTGACTGCGGGGTCAGGAGTTTTCCTCCTCTGGGTGCAAAAAGCTTGATTTTTAAAAACAGCAAGAAATACCATTTTTAAGTATGAAATTCCACCCCGAATCAAGTCCCCTGAAGGATTTTTCAATTTGGGCACAAAAAAAATTTGGCCTCCCAAGCACACTTTTTTCTGACTGCGGGGTCAGGAGTTTTCCTCCTCTGGGTGCAAAAAGCTTGATTTTTAAAAATAGCAAGAAATGCCATTTTTAAGTATGAAATTCCACCCCGAGTCAAGTCCCCTGAAGGATTTTCCAATTTGGGCACAAAAAAAATTTGGCCTCCCAAGAACACTTTTTTCTGACCCCGGGGTCAGGAGTTTTCCTCCTCTGGGTGCAAGGAGCTTGATTTTTAAAAACAGCAAGAAATACCATTTTTAAGTATGAAATTCCACCCCGAATCAAGTCCCCTGAAGGATTTTTCAATTTGGGCACAAAAAAAATTTGGCATCCCAAGCACACTTTTTTCTGACCCCGTGGTCAGGAGTTTTCCTCCTCTGGGTGCAAGGAGCTTGATTTTTAAAAACAGCAAGAAATACCATTTTTAAGCATGAAATTCCACCCTGAATCAAGTCCCCTGAAGGATTTGTCAATTTCGGGACAAATAAAAATTGGCCTCCCAAGCCCACTTTTTTCTGACCCCGGGGTCAGGAGTTTTCCTCCTCTGGGTGCAAAGAGCTTGATTTTTAAAAACAGCAAGAAATACCATTTTAAAGTATGAAATTCCACCCCGAATCAAGTCCCCTGAAGGATTTTTCAATTTGGGCACAAAAAAAATTTGGCCTCCCAAGGACACTATATTCTGACCGTGGGGTCAGGAGTTTTCCTCCTCTGGGTGCAAGGAGCTTGATTTTTAAAAACAGCAAGAAATACCATTTTTAAGTATGAAATTCCACCCCGAATCAAGTCCCCTGAAGGATTTTTCAATTTGGGCACAAAAAAAAATTGGCCTCCCAAGCACACTTTTTTCTGACCCCGGGGTCAGGAGTTTTCCTCCTCTGGGTGCAAAAAGCTTGATTTTTAGAAACAGCAAGAAATACCATTTTTAAGCATGAAAATCCACCCCGAGTCAAGTCCCTTGAAGGATTTTCCAATTTGGGCACAAAAAAAATTTGGCCTCCCAAGCACACTTTTTTGTGACCGTGGGGTCAGGAGTTTTCCTCCTCTGGGTGCAAAAAGCTTGATTTTTAAAAATAGCAAGAAATACCATTTTTAAGTATGAAATTCCACCCCGAGTCAAGTCCCCTGAAGGATTTTCCAATTTGGGCACAAAAAAAATTTGGCCTCCCAAGAACACTTTTTTCTGACCCCGGGGTCAGGAGTTTTCCTCCTCTGGGTGCAAGGAGCTTGATTTTTAAAAACAGCAAGAAATACCATTTTTAAGTATGAAATTCCACCCCGAATCAAGTCCCCTGAAGGATTTTTCAATTTGGGCACAAAAAAAATTTGGCATCCCAAGCACACTTTTTTCTGACCCCGTGGTCAGCAGTTTTCCTCCTCTGGGTGCAAGGAGCTTGATTTTTAAAAACAGCAAGAAATACCATTTTTAAGTATGAAATTCCACCCCGAATCAAGTCCCCTGAAGGATTTTTCAATTTGGGCACAAAAAAAATTTGGCCTCCCAAGTACACTTTTTTCTGACCGCGGTATCAGGAGTTTTCCTCCTCTGGGTGCAAAAACCTTGATTTTTAAAAATAGCAAGAAATACCATTTTTAAGTATGAAATTCCACCCCGAGTCAAGTCCCCTGAAGGATTTTCCAATTTGGGCACAAAAAAAATTTGGCCTCCCAAGAACACTTTTTTCTGACCCCGGGGTCAGGAGTTTTCCTCCTCTGGGTGCAAGGAGCTTGATTTTTAAAAACAACAAGAAATACCATTTTTAAGTATGAAATTCCACCCCGAATCAAGTCCCCTGAAGGATTTTTCAATTTGGTCACAAAAAAAATTTGGCCTCCCAAGCACACTTTTTTCTGACCCCGGGGTCAGGAGTTTTCCTCCTCTGGGTGCAAAAAGCTTGATTTTTAGAAAGAGCAAGAAATACCATTTTTAAGCATGAAATTCCACCCCGAGTCAAGTCCCTTGAAGGATTTTCCAATTTGGGCACAAAAAAAATTTGGCCACCCAAGCACACTTTTTTCTGACTGCGGGGTCAGGAGTTTTCCTCCTCTGGGTGCAAAGAGCTTGATTTTTAAAAACAGCAAGAAATACCATTTTAAAGTATGAAATTCCACCCCGAATCAAGTCCCCTGAAGGATTTTTCAATTTGGGCACAAAAAAAATTTGGCCTCCCAAGCACACTTTTTTCTGACCCCGGGGTCAGGAGTTTTCCTCCTCTGGGTGCAAAAAGCTTGATTTTTAGAAACAGCAAGAAATACCATTTTTAAGCATGAAAATCCACCCCGAGTCAAGTCCCTTGAAGGATTTTCTAATTTGGGCACAAAAAAAATTTGGCCTCCCAAGCACACTTTTTTCTGACCGTGGGGTCAGGAGTTTTCCTCCTCTGGGTGCAAAAAGCTTGATTTTTAGAAAGAGCAAGAAATACCATTTTTAAGCATGAAATTCCACCCCGAGTCAAGTCCCTTGAAGGATTTTCCAATTTGGGCACAAAAAAAAATTTGGCCACCCAAGCACACTTTTTTCTGACTGCGGGGTCAGGAGTTTTCCTCCTCTGGGTGCAAAAAGCTTGATTTTTAAAAATAGCAAGAAATGCCATTTTTAAGTATGAAATTCCACCCCGAGTCAAGTCCCCTGAAGGATTTTCCAATTTGGGCACAAAAAAAATTTGGCCTCCCAAGAACACTTTTTTCTGACCCCGGGGTCAGGAGTTTTCCTCCTCTGGGTGCAAGGAGCTTGATTTTTAAAAACAGCAAGAAATACCATTTTTAAGTATGAAATTCCACCCCGAATCAAGTCCCCTGAAGGATTTTTCAATTTGGGCACAAAAAAAATTTGGCATCCCAAGCACACTTTTTTCTGACCCCGTGGTCAGGAGTTTTCCTCCTCTGGGTGCAAGGAGCTTGATTTTTAAAAACAGCAAGAAATACCATTTTTAAGCATGAAATTCCACCCCGAATCAAGTCCCCTGAAGGATTTGTCAATTTCGGGACAAATAAAATTTGGCCTCCAAAGCACACTTTTTTCTGACTGCGGGGTCAGGAGTTTTCCTCCTCTGGGTGCAAAAAGCTTGATTTTTAAAAACAGCAAGAAATACCATTTTTAAGTATGAAATTCCACCCCGAATCAAGTCCCCTGAAGGATTTTTCAATTTGGGCACAAAAAAAATTTGGCCTCCCAAGCACACTTTTTTCTGACTGCGGGGTCAGGAGTTTTCCTCCTCTGGGTGCAAAAAGCTTGATTTTTAAAAATAGCAAGAAATGCCATTTTTAAGTATGAAATTCCACCCCGAGTCAAGTCCCCTGAAGGATTTTCCAATTTGGGCACAAAAAAAATTTGGCCTCCCAAGAACACTTTTTTCTGACCCCGGGGTCAGGAGTTTTCCTCCTCTGGGTGCAAGGAGCTTGATTTTTAAAAACAGCAAGAAATACCATTTTTAAGTATGAAATTCCACCCCGAATCAAGTCCCCTGAAGGATTTTTCAATTTGGGCACAAAAAAAATTTGGCATCCCAAGCACACTTTTTTCTGACCCCGTGGTCAGGAGTTTTCCTCCTCTGGGTGCAAGGAGCTTGATTTTTAAAAACAGCAAGAAATACCATTTTTAAGCATGAAATTCCACCCTGAATCAAGTCCCCTGAAGGATTTGTCAATTTCGGGACAAATAAAAATTGGCCTCCCAAGCCCACTTTTTTCTGACCCCGGGGTCAGGAGTTTTCCTCCTCTGGGTGCAAAGAGCTTGATTTTTAAAAACAGCAAGAAATACCATTTTAAAGTATGAAATTCCACCCCGAATCAAGTCCCCTGAAGGATTTTTCAATTTGGGCACAAAAAAAATTTGGCCTCCCAAGGACACTATATTCTGACCGTGGGGTCAGGAGTTTTCCTCCTCTGGGTGCAAGGAGCTTGATTTTTAAAAACAGCAAGAAATACCATTTTTAAGTATGAAATTCCACCCCGAATCAAGTCCCCTGAAGGATTTTTCAATTTGGGCACAAAAAAAAATTGGCCTCCCAAGCACACTTTTTTCTGACCCCGGGGTCAGGAGTTTTCCTCCTCTGGGTGCAAAAAGCTTGATTTTTAGAAACAGCAAGAAATACCATTTTTAAGCATGAAAATCCACCCCGAGTCAAGTCCCTTGAAGGATTTTCCAATTTGGGCACAAAAAAAATTTGGCCTCCCAAGCACACTTTTTTGTGACCGTGGGGTCAGGAGTTTTCCTCCTCTGGGTGCAAAAAGCTTGATTTTTAAAAATAGCAAGAAATACCATTTTTAAGTATGAAATTCCACCCCGAGTCAAGTCCCCTGAAGGATTTTCCAATTTGGGCACAAAAAAAATTTGGCCTCCCAAGAACACTTTTTTCTGACCCCGGGGTCAGGAGTTTTCCTCCTCTGGGTGCAAGGAGCTTGATTTTTAAAAACAGCAAGAAATACCATTTTTAAGTATGAAATTCCACCCCGAATCAAGTCCCCTGAAGGATTTTTCAATTTGGGCACAAAAAAAATTTGGCATCCCAAGCACACTTTTTTCTGACCCCGTGGTCAGCAGTTTTCCTCCTCTGGGTGCAAGGAGCTTGATTTTTAAAAACAGCAAGAAATACCATTTTTAAGTATGAAATTCCACCCCGAATCAAGTCCCCTGAAGGATTTTTCAATTTGGGCACAAAAAAAATTTGGCCTCCCAAGTACACTTTTTTCTGACCGCGGTATCAGGAGTTTTCCTCCTCTGGGTGCAAAAACCTTGATTTTTAAAAATAGCAAGAAATACCATTTTTAAGTATGAAATTCCACCCCGAGTCAAGTCCCCTGAAGGATTTTCCAATTTGGGCACAAAAAAAATTTGGCCTCCCAAGAACACTTTTTTCTGACCCCGGGGTCAGGAGTTTTCCTCCTCTGGGTGCAAGGAGCTTGATTTTTAAAAACAACAAGAAATACCATTTTTAAGTATGAAATTCCACCCCGAATCAAGTCCCCTGAAGGATTTTTCAATTTGGTCACAAAAAAAATTTGGCCTCCCAAGCACACTTTTTTCTGACCCCGGGGTCAGGAGTTTTCCTCCTCTGGGTGCAAAAAGCTTGATTTTTAGAAAGAGCAAGAAATACCATTTTTAAGCATGAAATTCCACCCCGAGTCAAGTCCCTTGAAGGATTTTCCAATTTGGGCACAAAAAAAATTTGGCCACCCAAGCACACTTTTTTCTGACTGCGGGGTCAGGAGTTTTCCTCCTCTGGGTGCAAAGAGCTTGATTTTTAAAAACAGCAAGAAATACCATTTTAAAGTATGAAATTCCACCCCGAATCAAGTCCCCTGAAGGATTTTTCAATTTGGGCACAAAAAAAATTTGGCCTCCCAAGCACACTTTTTTCTGACCCCGGGGTCAGGAGTTTTCCTCCTCTGGGTGCAAAAAGCTTGATTTTTAGAAACAGCAAGAAATACCATTTTTAAGCATGAAAATCCACCCCGAGTCAAGTCCCTTGAAGGATTTTCCAATTTGGGCACAAAAAAAATTTGGCCTCCCAAGCACACTTTTTTCTGACCGTGGGGTCAGGAGTTTTCCTCCTCTGGGTGCAAAAAGCTTGATTTTTAGAAAGAGCAAGAAATACCATTTTTAAGCATGAAATTCCACCCCGAGTCAAGTCCCTTGAAGGATTTTCCAATTTGGGCACAAAAAAAATTTGGCCACCCAAGCACACTTTTTTCTGACTGCGGGGTCAGGAGTTTTCCTCCTCTGGGTGCAAAAAGCTTGATTTTTAAAAATAGCAAGAAATGCCATTTTTAAGTATGAAATTCCACCCCGAGTCAAGTCCCCTGAAGGATTTTCCAATTTGGGCAGAAAAAAAATTTGGCCTCCCAAGAACACTTTTTTCTGACCCCGGGGTCAGGAGTTTTCCTCCTCTGGGTGCAAGGAGCTTGATTTTTAAAAACAGCAAGAAATACCATTTTTAAGTATGAAATTCCACCCCGAATCAAGTCCCCTGAAGGATTTTTCAATTTGGGCACAAAAAAAATTTGGCATCCCAAGCACACTTTTTTCTGACCCCGTGGTCAGGAGTTTTCCTCCTCTGGGTGCAAGGAGCTTGATTTTTAAAAACAGCAAGAAATACCATTTTTAAGCATGAAATTCCACCCCGAATCAAGTCCCCTGAAGGATTTGTCAATTTCGGGACAAATAAAATTTGGCCTCCAAAGCACACTTTTTTCTGACTGCGGGGTCAGGAGTTTTCCTCCTCTGGGTGCAAAAAGCTTGATTTTTAAAAACAGCAAGAAATACCATTTTTAAGTATGAAATTCCACCCCGAATCAAGTCCCCTGAAGGATTTTTCAATTTGGGCACAAAAAAAATTTGGCCTCCCAAGCACACTTTTTTCTGACTGCGGGGTCAGGAGTTTTCCTCCTCTGGGTGCAAAAAGCTTGATTTTTAAAAATAGCAAGAAATGCCATTTTTAAGTATGAAATTCCACCCCGAGTCAAGTCCCCTGAAGGATTTTCCAATTTGGGCACAAAAAAAATTTGGCCTCCCAAGAACACTTTTTTCTGACCCCGGGGTCAGGAGTTTTCCTCCTCTGGGTGCAAGGAGCTTGATTTTTAAAAACAGCAAGAAATACCATTTTTAAGTATGAAATTCCACCCCGAATCAAGTCCCCTGAAGGATTTTTCAATTTGGGCACAAAAAAAATTTGGCATCCCAAGCACACTTTTTTCTGACCCCGTGGTCAGGAGTTTTCCTCCTCTGGGTGCAAGGAGCTTGATTTTTAAAAACAGCAAGAAATACCATTTTTAAGCATGAAATTCCACCCTGAATCAAGTCCCCTGAAGGATTTGTCAATTTCGGGACAAATAAAAATTGGCCTCCCAAGCCCACTTTTTTCTGACCCCGGGGTCAGGAGTTTTCCTCCTCTGGGTGCAAAGAGCTTGATTTTTAAAAACAGCAAGAAATACCATTTTAAAGTATGAAATTCCACCCCGAATCAAGTCCCCTGAAGGATTTTTCAATTTGGGCACAAAAAAAATTTGGCCTCCCAAGGACACTATATTCTGACCGTGGGGTCAGGAGTTTTCCTCCTCTGGGTGCAAGGAGCTTGATTTTTAAAAACAGCAAGAAATACCATTTTTAAGTATGAAATTCCACCCCGAATCAAGTCCCCTGAAGGATTTTTCAATTTGGGCACAAAAAAAATTTGGCCTCCCAAGCACACTTTTTTCTGACCCCGGGGTCAGGAGTTTTCCTCCTCTGGGTGCAAAAAGCTTGATTTTTAGAAACAGCAAGAAATACCATTTTTAAGCATGAAAATCCACCCCGAGTCAAGTCCCTTGAAGGATTTTCCAATTTGGGCACAAAAAAAATTTGGCCTCCCAAGCACACTTTTTTCTGACCCCGGGGTCAGGAGTTTTCCTCCTCTGGGTGCAAGGAGCTTGATTTTTAAAAACAGCAAGAAATACCATTTTTAAGTATGAAATTCCACCCCGAATCAAGTCCCCTGAAGGATTTTTCAATTTGGGCACAAAAAAAATTTGGCATCCCAAGCACACTTTTTTCTGACCCCGTGGTCAGGAGTTTTCCTCCTCTGGGTGCAAGGAGCTTGATTTTTAAAAACAGCAAGAAATACCATTTTTAAGCATGAAATTCCACCCCGAATCAAGTCCCCTGAAGGATTTGTCAATTTCGGGACAAATAAAAATTGGCCTCCCAAGCCCACTTTTTTCTGACCGCGGGGTCAGGAGTTTTCCTCCTCTGGGTGCAAAGAGCTTGATTTTTAAAAACAGCAAGAAATACCATTTTAAAGTATGAAATTCCACCCCGAATCAAGTCCCCTGAAGGATTTTTCAATTTGGGCACAAAAAAAAATTGGCCTCCCAAGGACACTATATTCTGACCGTGGGGTCAGGAATTTTCCTCCTCTGGCTTCAAAAAGCTTGATTTTTAGAAACAGCAAGAAATACCATTTTTAAGCATGAAATTCCACCCCGAGTCAAGTCCCTTGAAGGATTTTCCAATTTGGGCACAAAAAAAATTTGGCCTCCCAAGAACACTTTTTTCTGACCCCGGGGTCAGGAGTTTTCCTCCTCTGGGTGCAAGGAGCTTGATTTTTAAAAACAGCAAGAAATACCATTTTTAAGTATGAAATTCCACCCCGAATCAAGTCCCCTGAAGGATTTTTCAATTTGGGCACAAAAAAAATTTGGCATCCCAAGCACACTTTTTTCTGACCCCGTGGTCAGGAGTTTTCCTCCTCTGGGTGCAAGGAGCTTGATTTTTAAAAACAGCAAGAAATACCATTTTTAAGCATGAAATTCCACCCCGAATCAAGTCCCCTGAAGGATTTGTCAATTTCGGGACAAATAAAAATTGGCCTCCCAAGCCCACTTTTTTCTGACCCCGGGGTCAGGAGTTTTCCTCCTCTGGGTGCAAAGAGCTTGATTTTTAAAAACAGCAAGAAATACCATTTTAAAGTATGAAATTCCACCCCGAATCAAGTCCCCTGAAGGATTTTTCAATTTGGGCACAAAAAAAATTTGGCCTCCCAAGGACACTATATTCTGACCGTGGGGTCAGGAGTTTTCCTCCTCTGGGTGCAAGGAGCTTGATTTTTAAAAACAGCAAGAAATACCATTTTTAAGTATGAAATTCCACCCCGAATCAAGTCCCCTGAAGGATTTTTCAATTTGGGCACAAAAAAAATTTGGCCTCCCAAGCACACTTTTTTCTGACCCCGGGGTCAGGAGTTTTCCTCCTCTGGGTGCAAAAAGCTTGATTTTTAGAAACAGCAAGAAATACCATTTTTAAGCATGAAAATCCACCCCGAGTCAAGTCCCTTGAAGGATTTTCCAATTTGGGCACAAAAAAAATTTGGCCTCCCAAGCACACTTTTTTGTGACCGTGGGGTCAGGAGTTTTCCTCCTCTGGGTGCAAAAAGCTTGATTTTTAAAAATAGCAAGAAATACCATTTTTAAGTATGAAATTCCACCCCGAGTCAAGTCCCCTGAAGGATTTTCCAATTTGGGCACAAAAAAAATTTGGCCTCCCAAGAACACTTTTTTCTGACCCCGGGGTCAGGAGTTTTCCTCCTCTGGGTGCAAGGAGCTTGATTTTTAAAAACAGCAAGAAATACCATTTTTAAGTATGAAATTCCACCCCGAATCAAGTCCCCTGAAGGATTTTTCAATTTGGGCACAAAAAAAATTTGGCATCCCAAGCACACTTTTTTCTGACCCCGTGGTCAGCAGTTTTCCTCCTCTGGGTGCAAGGAGCTTGATTTTTAAAAACAGCAAGAAATACCATTTTTAAGTATGAAATTCCACCCCGAATCAAGTCCCCTGAAGGATTTTTCAATTTGGGCACAAAAAAAATTTGGCCTCCCAAGTACACTTTTTTCTGACCGCGGTATCAGGAGTTTTCCTCCTCCGGGTGCAAAAACCTTGATTTTTAAAAATAGCAAGAAATACCATTTTTAAGTATGAAATTCCACCCCGAGTCAAGTCCCCTGAAGGATTTTCCAATTTGGGCACAAAAAAAATTTGGCCTCCCAAGAACACTTTTTTCTGACCCCAGGGTCAGGAGTTTTCCTCCTCTGGGTGCAAGGAGCTTGATTTTTAAAAACAACAAGAAATACCATTTTTAAGTATGAAATTCCACCCCGAATCAAGTCCCCTGAAGGATTTTTCAATTTGGTCACAAAAAAAATTTGGCCTCCCAAGCACACTTTTTTCTGACCCCGGGGTCAGGAGTTTTCCTCCTCTGGGTGCAAAAAGCTTGATTTTTAGAAACAGCAAGAAATACCATTTTTAAGCATGAAAATCCACCCCGAGTCAAGTCCCTTGAAGGATTTTCCAATTTGGGCACAAAAAAAATTTGGCCTCCCAAGCACACTTTTTTCTGACCCCGGGGTCAGGAGTTTTCCTCCTCTGGGTGCAAGGAGCTTGATTTTTAAAAACAGCAAGAAATACCATTTTTAAGTATGAAATTCCACCCCGAATCAAGTCCCCTGAAGGATTTTTCAATTTGGGCACAAAAAAAAATTGGCATCCCAAGCACACTTTTTTCTGACCCCGTGGTCAGGAGTTTTCCTCCTCTGGGTGCAAGGAGCTTGATTTTTAAAAACAGCAAGAAATACCATTTTTAAGCATGAAAATCCACCCCGAGTCAAGTCCCTTGAAGGATTTTCCAATTTGGGCACAAAAAAAATTTGGCCTCCCAAGCACACTTTTTTCTGACCGTGGGGTCAGGAGTTTTCCTCCTCTGGGTGCAAAAAGCTTGATTTTTAGAAAGAGCAAGAAATACCATTTTTAAGCATGAAATTCCACCCCGAGTCAAGTCCCTTGAAGGATTTTCCAATTTGGGCACAAAAAAAATTTGGCCACCCAAGCACACTTTTTTCTGACTGCGGGGTCAGGAGTTTTCCTCCTCTGGGTGCAAAAAGCTTGATTTTTAAAAATAGCAAGAAATGCCATTTTTAAGTATGAAATTCCACCCCGAGTCAAGTCCCCTGAAGGATTTTCCAATTTGGGCACAAAAAAAATTTGGCCTCCCAAGAACACTTTTTTCTGACCCCGGGGTCAGGAGTTTTCCTCCTCTGGGTGCAAGGAGCTTGATTTTTAAAAACAGCAAGAAATACCATTTTTAAGTATGAAATTCCACCCCGAATCAAGTCCCCTGAAGGATTTTTCAATTTGGGCACAAAAAAAATTTGGCATCCCAAGCACACTTTTTTCTGACCCCGTGGTCAGGAGTTTTCCTCCTCTGGGTGCAAGGAGCTTGATTTTTAAAAACAGCAAGAAATACCATTTTTAAGCATGAAATTCCACCCCGAATCAAGTCCCCTGAAGGATTTGTCAATTTCGGGACAAATAAAATTTGGCCTCCAAAGCACACTTTTTTCTGACTGCGGGGTCAGGAGTTTTCCTCCTCTGGGTGCAAAAAGCTTGATTTTTAAAAACAGCAAGAAATACCATTTTTAAGTATGAAATTCCACCCCGAATCAAGTCCCCTGAAGGATTTTTCAATTTGGGCACAAAAAAAATTTGGCCTCCCAAGCACACTTTTTTCTGACTGCGGGGTCAGGAGTTTTCCTCCTCTGGGTGCAAAAAGCTTGATTTTTAAAAATAGCAAGAAATGCCATTTTTAAGTATGAAATTCCACCCCGAGTCAAGTCCCCTGAAGGATTTTCCAATTTGGGCACAAAAAAAATTTGGCCTCCCAAGAACACTTTTTTCTGACCCCGGGGTCAGGAGTTTTCCTCCTCTGGGTGCAAGGAGCTTGATTTTTAAAAACAGCAAGAAATACCATTTTTAAGTATGAAATTCCACCCCGAATCAAGTCCCCTGAAGGATTTTTCAATTTGGGCACAAAAAAAATTTGGCATCCCAAGCACACTTTTTTCTGACCCCGTGGTCAGGAGTTTTCCTCCTCTGGGTGCAAGGAGCTTGATTTTTAAAAACAGCAAGAAATACCATTTTTAAGCATGAAATTCCACCCTGAATCAAGTCCCCTGAAGGATTTGTCAATTTCGGGACAAATAAAAATTGGCCTCCCAAGCCCACTTTTTTCTGACCCCGGGGTCAGGAGTTTTCCTCCTCTGGGTGCAAAAAGCTTGATTTTTAAAAATAGCAAGAAATACCATTTTTAAGTATGAAATTCCACCCCGAGTCAAGTCCCCTGAAGGATTTTCCAATTTGGGCACAAAAAAAATTTGGCCTCCCAAGAACACTTTTTTCTGACCCCGGGGTCAGGAGTTTTCCTCCTCTGGGTGCAAGGAGCTTGATTTTTAAAAACAGCAAGAAATACCATTTTTAAGTTTGAAATTCCACCCCGAATCAAGTCCCCTGAAGGATTTTTCAATTTGGGCACAAAAAAAATTTGGCATCCCAAGCACACTTTTTTCTGACCCCGTGGTCAGCAGTTTTCCTCCTCTGGGTGCAAGGAGCTTGATTTTTAAAAACAGCAAGAAATACCATTTTTAAGTATGAAATTCCACCCCGAATCAAGTCCCCTGAAGGATTTTTCAATTTGGGCACAAAAAAAATTTGGCCTCCCAAGTACACTTTTTTCTGACCGCGGTATCAGGAGTTTTCCTCCTCTGGGTGCAAAAACCTTGATTTTTAAAAATAGCAAGAAATACCATTTTTAAGTATGAAATTCCACCCCGAGTCAAGTCCCCTGAAGGATTTTCCAATTTGGGCACAAAAAAAATTTGGCCTCCCAAGAACACTTTTTTCTGACCCCGGGGTCAGGAGTTTTCCTCCTCTGGGTGCAAGGAGCTTGATTTTTAAAAACAACAAGAAATACCATTTTTAAGTATGAAATTCCACCCCGAATCAAGTCCCCTGAAGGATTTTTCAATTTGGTCACAAAAAAAATTTGGCCTCCCAAGCACACTTTTTTCTGACCCCGGGGTCAGGAGTTTTCCTCCTCTGGGTGCAAAAAGCTTGATTTTTAGAAACAGCAAGAAATACCATTTTTAAGCATGAAAATCCACCCCGAGTCAAGTCCCTTGAAGGATTTTCCAATTTGGGCACAAAAAAAATTTGGCCTCCCAAGCACACTTTTTTCTGACCCCGGGGTCAGGAGTTTTCCTCCTCTGGGTGCAAGGAGCTTGATTTTTAAAAACAGCAAGAAATACCATTTTTAAGTATGAAATTCCACCCCGAATCAAGTCCCCTGAAGGATTTTTCAATTTGGGCACAAAAAAAATTTGGCATCCCAAGCACACTTTTTTCTGACCCCGTGGTCAGGAGTTTTCCTCCTCTGGGTGCAAGGAGCTTGATTTTTAAAAACAGCAAGAAATACCATTTTTAAGCATGAAATTCCACCCCGAATCAAGTCCCCTGAAGGATTTGTCAATTTCGGGACAAATAAAAATTGGCCTCCCAAGCCCACTTTTTTCTGACCGCGGGGTCAGGAGTTTTCCTCCTCTGGGTGCAAAGAGCTTGATTTTTAAAAACAGCAAGAAATACCATTTTAAAGTATGAAATTCCACCCCGAATCAAGTCCCCTGAAGGATTTTTCAATTTGGGCACAAAAAAAAATTGGCCTCCCAAGGACACTATATTCTGACCGTGGGGTCAGGAATTTTCCTCCTCTGGCTTCAAAAAGCTTGATTTTTAGAAACAGCAAGAAATACCATTTTTAAGCATGAAATTCCACCCCGAGTCAAGTCCCTTGAAGGATTTTCCAATTTGGGCACAAAAAAAATTTGGCCTCCCAAGAACACTTTTTTCTGACCCCGGGGTCAGGAGTTTTCCTCCTCTGGGTGCAAGGAGCTTGATTTTTAAAAACAGCAAGAAATACCATTTTTAAGTATGAAATTCCACCCCGAATCAAGTCCCCTGAAGGATTTTTCAATTTGGGCACAAAAAAAATTTGGCATCCCAAGCACACTTTTTTCTGACCCCGTGGTCAGGAGTTTTCCTCCTCTGGGTGCAAGGAGCTTGATTTTTAAAAACAGCAAGAAATACCATTTTTAAGCATGAAATTCCACCCCGAATCAAGTCCCCTGAAGGATTTGTCAATTTCGGGACAAATAAAAATTGGCCTCCCAAGCCCACTTTTTTCTGACCCCGGGGTCAGGAGTTTTCCTCCTCTGGGTGCAAAGAGCTTGATTTTTAAAAACAGCAAGAAATACCATTTTAAAGTATGAAATTCCACCCCGAATCAAGTCCCCTGAAGGATTTTTCAATTTGGGCACAAAAAAAATTTGGCCTCCCAAGGACACTATATTCTGACCGTGGGGTCAGGAGTTTTCCTCCTCTGGGTGCAAGGAGCTTGATTTTTAAAAACAGCAAGAAATACCATTTTTAAGTATGAAATTCCACCCCGAATCAAGTCCCCTGAAGGATTTTTCAATTTGGGCACAAAAAAAATTTGGCCTCCCAAGCACACTTTTTTCTGACCCCGGGGTCAGGAGTTTTCCTCCTCTGGGTGCAAAAAGCTTGATTTTTAGAAACAGCAAGAAATACCATTTTTAAGCATGAAAATCCACCCCGAGTCAAGTCCCTTGAAGGATTTTCCAATTTGGGTACAAAAAAAATTTGGCCTCCCAAGCACACTTTTTTGTGACCGTGGGGTCAGGAGTTTTCCTCCTCTGGGTGCAAAAAGCTTGATTTTTAAAAATAGCAAGAAATACCATTTTTAAGTATGAAATTCCACCCCGAGTCAAGTCCCCTGAAGGATTTTCCAATTTGGGCACAAAAAAAATTTGGCCTCCCAAGAACACTTTTTTCTGACCCCGGGGTCAGGAGTTTTCCTCCTCTGGGTGCAAGGAGCTTGATTTTTAAAAACAGCAAGAAATACCATTTTTAAGTATGAAATTCCACCCCGAATCAAGTCCCCTGAAGGATTTTTCAATTTGGGCACAAAAAAAATTTGGCATCCCAAGCACACTTTTTTCTGACCCCGTGGTCAGCAGTTTTCCTCCTCTGGGTGCAAGGAGCTTGATTTTTAAAAACAGCAAGAAATACCATTTTTAAGTATGAAATTCCACCCCGAATCAAGTCCCCTGAAGGATTTTTCAATTTGGGCACAAAAAAAATTTGGCCTCCCAAGTACACTTTTTTCTGACCGCGGTATCAGGAGTTTTCCTCCTCTGGGTGCAAAAACCTTGATTTTTAAAAATAGCAAGAAATACCATTTTTAAGTATGAAATTCCACCCCGAGTCAAGTCCCCTGAAGGATTTTCCAATTTGGGCACAAAAAAAATTTGGCCTCCCAAGAACACTTTTTTCTGACCCCAGGGTCAGGAGTTTTCCTCCTCTGGGTGCAAGGAGCTTGATTTTTAAAAACAACAAGAAATACCATTTTTAAGTATGAAATTCCACCCCGAATCAAGTCCCCTGAAGGATTTTTCAATTTGGTCACAAAAAAAATTTGGCCTCCCAAGCACACTTTTTTCTGACCCCGGGGTCAGGAGTTTTCCTCCTCTGGGTGCAAAAAGCTTGATTTTTAGAAACAGCAAGAAATACCATTTTTAAGCATGAAAATCCACCCCGAGTCAAGTCCCTTGAAGGATTTTCCAATTTGGGCACAAAAAAAATTTGGCCTCCCAAGCACACTTTTTTCTGACCCCGGGGTCAGGAGTTTTCCTCCTCTGGGTGCAAGGAGCTTGATTTTTAAAAACAGCAAGAAATACCATTTTTAAGTATGAAATTCCACCCCGAATCAAGTCCCCTGAAGGATTTTTCAATTTGGGCACAAAAAAAAATTGGCATCCCAAGCACACTTTTTTCTGACCCCGTGGTCAGGAGTTTTCCTCCTCTGGGTGCAAGGAGCTTGATTTTTAAAAACAGCAAGAAATACCATTTTTAAGCATGAAATTCCACCCCGAATCAAGTCCCCTGAAGGATTTGTCAATTTCGGGACAAATAAAAATTGGCCTCCCAAGCCCACTTTTTTCTGACCGCGGGGTCAGGAGTTTTCCTCCTCTGGGTGCAAAGAGCTTGATTTTTAAAAACAGCAAGAAATACCATTTTAAAGTATGAAATTCCACCCCGAATCAAGTCCCCTGAAGGATTTTTCAATTTGGGCACAAAAAAAATTGGCCTCCCAAGGACACTATATTCTGACCGTGGGGTCAGGAGTTTTCCTCCTCTGGCTTCAAAAAGCTTGATTTTTAGAAACAGCAAGAAATACCATTTTTAAGCATGAAATTCCACCCCGAGTCAAGTCCCTTGAAGGATTTTCCAATTTGGGCACAAAAAAAATTTGGCCTCCCAAGCACACTTTTCTCTGACCCCGTGGTCAGTAGTTTTCCTCCTCTGGGTGCAAGGAGCTTGATTTTTAAAAACAGCAAGAAATACCATTTTTAAGTATGAAATTCCACCCCGAATCAAGTCCCCTGAAGGATTTTTCAATTTGGGCACAAAAAAAATTTGGCCTCCCAAGCACACTTTTTTCTGACCCCGGGGTCAGGAGTTTTCCTCCTCTGGGTGCAAGGAGCTTGATTTTTAAAAACAGCAAGAAATACCATTTTTAAGTATGAAATTCCACCCCGAATCAAGTCCCCTGAAGGATTTTTCAATTTGGGCACAAAAAAAATTTGGCCTCCCAAGCACACTTTTTTCTGACCCCGGGGTCAGGAGTTTTCCTCCTCTAGGTGCAAAAAGCTTGATTTTTAGAAACAGCAAGAAATACCATTTTTAAGCATGAAAATCCACCCCGAGTCAAGTCCCTTGAAGGATTTTCCAATTTGGGCACAAAAAAAATTTGGCCTCCCAAGAACACTTTTTTCTGACCCCGGGGTCAGGAGTTTTCCTCCTCTGGGTGCAAGGAGCTTGATTTTTAAAAACAGCAAGAAATACCATTTTTAAGTATGAAATTCCACCCCGAATCAAGTCCCCTGAAGGATTTTTCAATTTGGGCACAAAAAAAATTTGGGATCCCAAGCACACTTTTTTCTGACCCCGTGGTCAGCAGTTTTCCTCCTCTGGGTGCAAGGAGCTTGATTTTTAAAAACAGCAAGAAATACCATTTTTAAGTATGAAATTCCACCCCGAATCAAGTCCCCTGAAGGATTTTTCAATTTGGGCACAAAAAAAATTTGGCCTCCCAAGTACACTTTTTTCTGACCGCGGTATCAGGAGTTTTCCTCCTCTGGGTGCAAAAACCTTGATTTTTAAAAATAGCAAGAAATACCATTTTTAAGTATGAAATTCCACCCCGAGTCAAGTCCCCTGAAGGATTTTCCAATTTGGGCACAAAAAAAATTTGGCCTCCCAAGAACACTTTTTTCTGACCCCGGGGTCAGGAGTTTTCCTCCTCTGGGTGCAAGGAGCTTGATTTTTAAAAACAGCAAGAAATACCATTTTTAAGTATGAAATTCCACCCCGAATCAAGTCCCCTGAAGGATTTTTCAATTTGGGCACAAAAAAAATTTGGCATCCCAAGCACACTTTTTTCTGACCCCGTGGTCAGGAGTTTTCCTCCTCTGGGTGCAAGGAGCTTGATTTTTAAAAACAGCAAGAAATACCATTTTTAAGCATGAAATTCCACCCTGAATCAAGTCCCCTGAAGGATTTGTCAATTTCGGGACAAATAAAAATTGGCCTCCCAAGCCCACTTTTTTCTGACCCCGGGGTCAGGAGTTTTCCTCCTCTGGGTGCAAAGAGCTTGATTTTTAAAAACAGCAAGAAATACCATTTTAAAGTATGAAATTCCACCCCGAATCAAGTCCCCTGAAGGATTTTTCAATTTGGGCACAAAAAAAATTTGGCCTCCCAAGGACACTATATTCTGACCGTGGGGTCAGGAGTTTTCCTCCTCTGGGTGCAAGGAGCTTGATTTTTAAAAACAGCAAGAAATACCATTTTTAAGTATGAAATTCCACCCCGAATCAAGTCCCCTGAAGGATTTTTCAATTTGGGCACAAAAAAAATTTGGCCTCCCAAGCACACTTTTTTCTGACCCCGGGGTCAGGAGTTTTCCTCCTCTGGGTGCAAAAAGCTTGATTTTTAGAAACAGCAAGAAATACCATTTTTAAGCATGAAAATCCACCCCGAGTCAAGTCCCTTGAAGGATTTTCCAATTTGGGCACAAAAAAAATTTGGCCTCCCAAGCACACTTTTTTCTGACCCCGGGGTCAGGAGTTTTCCTCCTCTGGGTGCAAGGAGCTTGATTTTTAAAAACAGCAAGAAATACCATTTTTAAGTATGAAATTCCACCCCGAATCAAGTCCCCTGAAGGATTTTTCAATTTGGGCACAAAAAAAATTTGGCATCCCAAGCACACTTTTTTCTGACCCCGTGGTCAGGAGTTTTCCTCCTCTGGGTGCAAGGAGCTTGATTTTTAAAAACAGCAAGAAATACCATTTTTAAGCATGAAATTCCACCCCGAATCAAGTCCCCTGAAGGATTTGTCAATTTCGGGACAAATAAAAATTGGCCTCCCAAGCCCACTTTTTTCTGACCGCGGGGTCAGGAGTTTTCCTCCTCTGGGTGCAAAGAGCTTGATTTTTAAAAACAGCAAGAAATACCATTTTAAAGTATGAAATTCCACCCCGAATCAAGTCCCCTGAAGGATTTTTCAATTTGGGCACAAAAAAAAATTGGCCTCCCAAGGACACTATATTCTGACCGTGGGGTCAGGAATTTTCCTCCTCTGGCTTCAAAAAGCTTGATTTTTAGAAACAGCAAGAAATACCATTTTTAAGCATGAAATTCCACCCCGAGTCAAGTCCCTTGAAGGATTTTCCAATTTGGGCACAAAAAAAATTTGGCCTCCCAAGAACACTTTTTTCTGACCCCGGGGTCAGGAGTTTTCCTCCTCTGGGTGCAAGGAGCTTGATTTTTAAAAACAGCAAGAAATACCATTTTTAAGTATGAAATTCCACCCCGAATCAAGTCCCCTGAAGGATTTTTCAATTTGGGCACAAAAAAAATTTGGCATCCCAAGCACACTTTTTTCTGACCCCGTGGTCAGGAGTTTTCCTCCTCTGGGTGCAAGGAGCTTGATTTTTAAAAACAGCAAGAAATACCATTTTTAAGCATGAAATTCCACCCCGAATCAAGTCCCCTGAAGGATTTGTCAATTTCGGGACAAATAAAAATTGGCCTCCCAAGCCCACTTTTTTCTGACCCCGGGGTCAGGAGTTTTCCTCCTCTGGGTGCAAAGAGCTTGATTTTTAAAAACAGCAAGAAATACCATTTTAAAGTATGAAATTCCACCCCGAATCAAGTCCCCTGAAGGATTTTTCAATTTGGGCACAAAAAAAATTTGGCCTCCCAAGGACACTATATTCTGACCGTGGGGTCAGGAGTTTTCCTCCTCTGGGTGCAAGGAGCTTGATTTTTAAAAACAGCAAGAAATACCATTTTTAAGTATGAAATTCCACCCCGAATCAAGTCCCCTGAAGGATTTTTCAATTTGGGCACAAAAAAAATTTGGCCTCCCAAGCACACTTTTTTCTGACCCCGGGGTCAGGAGTTTTCCTCCTCTGGGTGCAAAAAGCTTGATTTTTAGAAACAGCAAGAAATACCATTTTTAAGCATGAAAATCCACCCCGAGTCAAGTCCCTTGAAGGATTTTCCAATTTGGGCACAAAAAAAATTTGGCCTCCCAAGCACACTTTTTTGTGACCGTGGGGTCAGGAGTTTTCCTCCTCTGGGTGCAAAAAGCTTGATTTTTAAAAATAGCAAGAAATACCATTTTTAAGTATGAAATTCCACCCCGAGTCAAGTCCCCTGAAGGATTTTCCAATTTGGGCACAAAAAAAATTTGGCCTCCCAAGAACACTTTTTTCTGACCCCGGGGTCAGGAGTTTTCCTCCTCTGGGTGCAAGGAGCTTGATTTTTAAAAACAGCAAGAAATACCATTTTTAAGTATGAAATTCCACCCCGAATCAAGTCCCCTGAAGGATTTTTCAATTTGGGCACAAAAAAAATTTGGCATCCCAAGCACACTTTTTTCTGACCCCGTGGTCAGCAGTTTTCCTCCTCTGGGTGCAAGGAGCTTGATTTTTAAAAACAGCAAGAAATACCATTTTTAAGTATGAAATTCCACCCCGAATCAAGTCCCCTGAAGGATTTTTCAATTTGGGCACAAAAAAAATTTGGCCTCCCAAGTACACTTTTTTCTGACCGCGGTATCAGGAGTTTTCCTCCTCTGGGTGCAAAAACCTTGATTTTTAAAAATAGCAAGAAATACCATTTTTAAGTATGAAATTCCACCCCGAGTCAAGTCCCCTGAAGGATTTTCCAATTTGGGCACAAAAAAAATTTGGCCTCCCAAGAACACTTTTTTCTGACCCCAGGGTCAGGAGTTTTCCTCCTCTGGGTGCAAGGAGCTTGATTTTTAAAAACAACAAGAAATACCATTTTTAAGTATGAAATTCCACCCCGAATCAAGTCCCCTGAAGGATTTTTCAATTTGGTCACAAAAAAAATTTGGCCTCCCAAGCACACTTTTTTCTGACCCCGGGGTCAGGAGTTTTCCTCCTCTGGGTGCAAAAAGCTTGATTTTTAGAAACAGCAAGAAATACCATTTTTAAGCATGAAAATCCACCCCGAGTCAAGTCCCTTGAAGGATTTTCCAATTTGGGCACAAAAAAAATTTGGCCTCCCAAGCACACTTTTTTCTGACCCCGGGGTCAGGAGTTTTCCTCCTCTGGGTGCAAGGAGCTTGATTTTTAAAAACAGCAAGAAATACCATTTTTAAGTATGAAATTCCACCCCGAATCAAGTCCCCTGAAGGATTTTTCAATTTGGGCACAAAAAAAAATTGGCATCCCAAGCACACTTTTTTCTGACCCCGTGGTCAGGAGTTTTCCTCCTCTGGGTGCAAGGAGCTTGATTTTTAAAAACAGCAAGAAATACCATTTTTAAGCATGAAAATCCACCCCGAGTCAAGTCCCTTGAAGGATTTTCCAATTTGGGCACAAAAAAAATTTGGCCTCCCAAGCACACTTTTTTCTGACCGTGGGGTCAGGAGTTTTCCTCCTCTGGGTGCAAAAAGCTTGATTTTTAGAAAGAGCAAGAAATACCATTTTTAAGCATGAAATTCCACCCCGAGTCAAGTCCCTTGAAGGATTTTCCAATTTGGGCACAAAAAAAATTTGGCCACCCAAGCACACTTTTTTCTGACTGCGGGGTCAGGAGTTTTCCTCCTCTGGGTGCAAAAAGCTTGATTTTTAAAAATAGCAAGAAATGCCATTTTTAAGTATGAAATTCCACCCCGAGTCAAGTCCCCTGAAGGATTTTCCAATTTGGGCACAAAAAAAATTTGGCCTCCCAAGAACACTTTTTTCTGACCCCGGGGTCAGGAGTTTTCCTCCTCTGGGTGCAAGGAGCTTGATTTTTAAAAACAGCAAGAAATACCATTTTTAAGTATGAAATTCCACCCCGAATCAAGTCCCCTGAAGGATTTTTCAATTTGGGCACAAAAAAAATTTGGCATCCCAAGCACACTTTTTTCTGACCCCGTGGTCAGGAGTTTTCCTCCTCTGGGTGCAAGGAGCTTGATTTTTAAAAACAGCAAGAAATACCATTTTTAAGCATGAAATTCCACCCCGAATCAAGTCCCCTGAAGGATTTGTCAATTTCGGGACAAATAAAATTTGGCCTCCAAAGCACACTTTTTTCTGACTGCGGGGTCAGGAGTTTTCCTCCTCTGGGTGCAAAAAGCTTGATTTTTAAAAACAGCAAGAAATACCATTTTTAAGTATGAAATTCCACCCCGAATCAAGTCCCCTGAAGGATTTTTCAATTTGGGCACAAAAAAAATTTGGCCTCCCAAGCACACTTTTTTCTGACTGCGGGGTCAGGAGTTTTCCTCCTCTGGGTGCAAAAAGCTTGATTTTTAAAAATAGCAAGAAATGCCATTTTTAAGTATGAAATTCCACCCCGAGTCAAGTCCCCTGAAGGATTTTCCAATTTGGGCACAAAAAAAATTTGGCCTCCCAAGAACACTTTTTTCTGACCCCGGGGTCAGGAGTTTTCCTCCTCTGGGTGCAAGGAGCTTGATTTTTAAAAACAGCAAGAAATACCATTTTTAAGTATGAAATTCCACCCCGAATCAAGTCCCCTGAAGGATTTTTCAATTTGGGCACAAAAAAAATTTGGCATCCCAAGCACACTTTTTTCTGACCCCGTGGTCAGGAGTTTTCCTCCTCTGGGTGCAAGGAGCTTGATTTTTAAAAACAGCAAGAAATACCATTTTTAAGCATGAAATTCCACCCTGAATCAAGTCCCCTGAAGGATTTGTCAATTTCGGGACAAATAAAAATTGGCCTCCCAAGCCCACTTTTTTCTGACCCCGGGGTCAGGAGTTTTCCTCCTCTGGGTGCAAAGAGCTTGATTTTTAAAAACAGCAAGAAATACCATTTTAAAGTATGAAATTCCACCCCGAATCAAGTCCCCTGAAGGATTTTTCAATTTGGGCACAAAAAAAATTTGGCCTCCCAAGGACACTATATTCTGACCGTGGGGTCAGGAGTTTTCCTCCTCTGGGTGCAAGGAGCTTGATTTTTAAAAACAGCAAGAAATACCATTTTTAAGTATGAAATTCCACCCCGAATCAAGTCCCCTGAAGGATTTTTCAATTTGGGCACAAAAAAAATTTGGCCTCCCAAGCACACTTTTTTCTGACCCCGGGGTCAGGAGTTTTCCTCCTCTGGGTGCAAAAAGCTTGATTTTTAGAAACAGCAAGAAATACCATTTTTAAGCATGAAAATCCACCCCGAGTCAAGTCCCTTGAAGGATTTTCCAATTTGGGCACAAAAAAAATTTGGCCTCCCAAGCACACTTTTTTGTGACCGTGGGGTCAGGAGTTTTCCTCCTCTGGGTGCAAAAAGCTTGATTTTTAAAAATAGCAAGAAATACCATTTTTAAGTATGAAATTCCACCCCGAGTCAAGTCCCCTGAAGGATTTTCCAATTTGGGCACAAAAAAAATTTGGCCTCCCAAGAACACTTTTTTCTGACCCCGGGGTCAGGAGTTTTCCTCCTCTGGGTGCAAGGAGCTTGATTTTTAAAAACAGCAAGAAATACCATTTTTAAGTTTGAAATTCCACCCCGAATCAAGTCCCCTGAAGGATTTTTCAATTTGGGCACAAAAAAAATTTGGCATCCCAAGCACACTTTTTTCTGACCCCGTGGTCAGCAGTTTTCCTCCTCTGGGTGCAAGGAGCTTGATTTTTAAAAACAGCAAGAAATACCATTTTTAAGTATGAAATTCCACCCCGAATCAAGTCCCCTGAAGGATTTTTCAATTTGGGCACAAAAAAAATTTGGCCTCCCAAGTACACTTTTTTCTGACCGCGGTATCAGGAGTTTTCCTCCTCTGGGTGCAAAAACCTTGATTTTTAAAAATAGCAAGAAATACCATTTTTAAGTATGAAATTCCACCCCGAGTCAAGTCCCCTGAAGGATTTTCCAATTTGGGCACAAAAAAAATTTGGCCTCCCAAGAACACTTTTTTCTGACCCCGGGGTCAGGAGTTTTCCTCCTCTGGGTGCAAGGAGCTTGATTTTTAAAAACAACAAGAAATACCATTTTTAAGTATGAAATTCCACCCCGAATCAAGTCCCCTGAAGGATTTTTCAATTTGGTCACAAAAAAAATTTGGCCTCCCAAGCACACTTTTTTCTGACCCCGGGGTCAGGAGTTTTCCTCCTCTGGGTGCAAAAAGCTTGATTTTTAGAAACAGCAAGAAATACCATTTTTAAGCATGAAAATCCACCCCGAGTCAAGTCCCTTGAAGGATTTTCCAATTTGGGCACAAAAAAAATTTGGCCTCCCAAGCACACTTTTTTCTGACCCCGGGGTCAGGAGTTTTCCTCCTCTGGGTGCAAGGAGCTTGATTTTTAAAAACAGCAAGAAATACCATTTTTAAGTATGAAATTCCACCCCGAATCAAGTCCCCTGAAGGATTTTTCAATTTGGGCACAAAAAAAATTTGGCATCCCAAGCACACTTTTTTCTGACCCCGTGGTCAGGAGTTTTCCTCCTCTGGGTGCAAGGAGCTTGATTTTTAAAAACAGCAAGAAATACCATTTTTAAGCATGAAATTCCACCCCGAATCAAGTCCCCTGAAGGATTTGTCAATTTCGGGACAAATAAAAATTGGCCTCCCAAGCCCACTTTTTTCTGACCGCGGGGTCAGGAGTTTTCCTCCTCTGGGTGCAAAGAGCTTGATTTTTAAAAACAGCAAGAAATACCATTTTAAAGTATGAAATTCCACCCCGAATCAAGTCCCCTGAAGGATTTTTCAATTTGGGCACAAAAAAAAATTGGCCTCCCAAGGACACTATATTCTGACCGTGGGGTCAGGAATTTTCCTCCTCTGGCTTCAAAAAGCTTGATTTTTAGAAACAGCAAGAAATACCATTTTTAAGCATGAAATTCCACCCCGAGTCAAGTCCCTTGAAGGATTTTCCAATTTGGGCACAAAAAAAATTTGGCCTCCCAAGAACACTTTTTTCTGACCCCGGGGTCAGGAGTTTTCCTCCTCTGGGTGCAAGGAGCTTGATTTTTAAAAACAGCAAGAAATACCATTTTTAAGTATGAAATTCCACCCCGAATCAAGTCCCCTGAAGGATTTTTCAATTTGGGCACAAAAAAAATTTGGCATCCCAAGCACACTTTTTTCTGACCCCGTGGTCAGGAGTTTTCCTCCTCTGGGTGCAAGGAGCTTGATTTTTAAAAACAGCAAGAAATACCATTTTTAAGCATGAAATTCCACCCCGAATCAAGTCCCCTGAAGGATTTGTCAATTTCGGGACAAATAAAAATTGGCCTCCCAAGCCCACTTTTTTCTGACCCCGGGGTCAGGAGTTTTCCTCCTCTGGGTGCAAAGAGCTTGATTTTTAAAAACAGCAAGAAATACCATTTTAAAGTATGAAATTCCACCCCGAATCAAGTCCCCTGAAGGATTTTTCAATTTGGGCACAAAAAAAATTTGGCCTCCCAAGCACACTTTTTTCTGACCCCGGGGTCAGGAGTTTTCCTCCTCTGGGTGCAAAAAGCTTGATTTTTAGAAACAGCAAGAAATACCATTTTTAAGCATGAAAATCCACCCCGAGTCAAGTCCCTTGAAGGATTTTCCAATTTGGGTACAAAAAAAATTTGGCCTCCCAAGCACACTTTTTTGTGACCGTGGGGTCAGGAGTTTTCCTCCTCTGGGTGCAAAAAGCTTGATTTTTAAAAATAGCAAGAAATACCATTTTTAAGTATGAAATTCCACCCCGAGTCAAGTCCCCTGAAGGATTTTCCAATTTGGGCACAAAAAAAATTTGGCCTCCCAAGAACACTTTTTTCTGACCCCGGGGTCAGGAGTTTTCCTCCTCTGGGTGCAAGGAGCTTGATTTTTAAAAACAGCAAGAAATACCATTTTTAAGTATGAAATTCCACCCCGAATCAAGTCCCCTGAAGGATTTTTCAATTTGGGCACAAAAAAAATTTGGCATCCCAAGCACACTTTTTTCTGACCCCGTGGTCAGCAGTTTTCCTCCTCTGGGTGCAAGGAGCTTGATTTTTAAAAACAGCAAGAAATACCATTTTTAAGTATGAAATTCCACCCCGAATCAAGTCCCCTGAAGGATTTTTCAATTTGGGCACAAAAAAAATTTGGCCTCCCAAGTACACTTTTTTCTGACCGCGGTATCAGGAGTTTTCCTCCTCTGGGTGCAAAAACCTTGATTTTTAAAAATAGCAAGAAATACCATTTTTAAGTATGAAATTCCACCCCGAGTCAAGTCCCCTGAAGGATTTTCCAATTTGGGCACAAAAAAAATTTGGCCTCCCAAGAACACTTTTTTCTGACCCCAGGGTCAGGAGTTTTCCTCCTCTGGGTGCAAGGAGCTTGATTTTTAAAAACAACAAGAAATACCATTTTTAAGTATGAAATTCCACCCCGAATCAAGTCCCCTGAAGGATTTTTCAATTTGGTCACAAAAAAAATTTGGCCTCCCAAGCACACTTTTTTCTGACCCCGGGGTCAGGAGTTTTCCTCCTCTGGGTGCAAAAAGCTTGATTTTTAGAAACAGCAAGAAATACCATTTTTAAGCATGAAAATCCACCCCGAGTCAAGTCCCTTGAAGGATTTTCCAATTTGGGCACAAAAAAAATTTGGCCTCCCAAGCACACTTTTTTCTGACCCCGGGGTCAGGAGTTTTCCTCCTCTGGGTGCAAGGAGCTTGATTTTTAAAAACAGCAAGAAATACCATTTTTAAGTATGAAATTCCACCCCGAATCAAGTCCCCTGAAGGATTTTTCAATTTGGGCACAAAAAAAAATTGGCATCCCAAGCACACTTTTTTCTGACCCCGTGGTCAGGAGTTTTCCTCCTCTGGGTGCAAGGAGCTTGATTTTTAAAAACAGCAAGAAATACCATTTTTAAGCATGAAATTCCACCCCGAATCAAGTCCCCTGAAGGATTTGTCAATTTCGGGACAAATAAAAATTGGCCTCCCAAGCCCACTTTTTTCTGACCGCGGGGTCAGGAGTTTTCCTCCTCTGGGTGCAAAGAGCTTGATTTTTAAAAACAGCAAGAAATACCATTTTAAAGTATGAAATTCCACCCCGAATCAAGTCCCCTGAAGGATTTTTCAATTTGGGCACAAAAAAAATTGGCCTCCCAAGGACACTATATTCTGACCGTGGGGTCAGGAGTTTTCCTCCTCTGGCTTCAAAAAGCTTGATTTTTAGAAACAGCAAGAAATACCATTTTTAAGCATGAAATTCCACCCCGAGTCAAGTCCCTTGAAGGATTTTCCAATTTGGGCACAAAAAAAATTTGGCCTCCCAAGCACACTTTTCTCTGACCCCGTGGTCAGTAGTTTTCCTCCTCTGGGTGCAAGGAGCTTGATTTTTAAAAACAGCAAGAAATACCATTTTTAAGTATGAAATTCCACCCCGAATCAAGTCCCCTGAAGGATTTTTCAATTTGGGCACAAAAAAAATTTGGCCTCCCAAGCACACTTTTTTCTGACCCCGGGGTCAGGAGTTTTCCTCCTCTGGGTGCAAGGAGCTTGATTTTTAAAAACAGCAAGAAATACCATTTTTAAGTATGAAATTCCACCCCGAATCAAGTCCCCTGAAGGATTTTTCAATTTGGGCACAAAAAAAATTTGGCCTCCCAAGCACACTTTTTTCTGACCCCGGGGTCAGGAGTTTTCCTCCTCTAGGTGCAAAAAGCTTGATTTTTAGAAACAGCAAGAAATACCATTTTTAAGCATGAAAATCCACCCCGAGTCAAGTCCCTTGAAGGATTTTCCAATTTGGGCACAAAAAAAATTTGGCCTCCCAAGAACACTTTTTTCTGACCCCGGGGTCAGGAGTTTTCCTCCTCTGGGTGCAAGGAGCTTGATTTTTAAAAACAGCAAGAAATACCATTTTTAAGTATGAAATTCCACCCCGAATCAAGTCCCCTGAAGGATTTTTCAATTTGGGCACAAAAAAAATTTGGGATCCCAAGCACACTTTTTTCTGACCCCGTGGTCAGCAGTTTTCCTCCTCTGGGTGCAAGGAGCTTGATTTTTAAAAACAGCAAGAAATACCATTTTTAAGTATGAAATTCCACCCCGAATCAAGTCCCCTGAAGGATTTTTCAATTTGGGCACAAAAAAAATTTGGCCTCCCAAGTACACTTTTTTCTGACCGCGGTATCAGGAGTTTTCCTCCTCTGGGTGCAAAAACCTTGATTTTTAAAAATAGCAAGAAATACCATTTTTAAGTATGAAATTCCACCCCGAGTCAAGTCCCCTGAAGGATTTTCCAATTTGGGCACAAAAAAAATTTGGCCTCCCAAGAACACTTTTTTCTGACCCCAGGGTCAGGAGTTTTCCTCCTCTGGGTGCAAGGAGCTTGATTTTTAAAAACAACAAGAAATACCATTTTTAAGTATGAAATTCCACCCCGAATCAAGTCCCCTGAAGGATTTTTCAATTTGGTCACAAAAAAAATTTGGCCTCCCAAGCACACTTTTTTCTGACCCCGGGGTCAGGAGTTTTCCTCCTCTGGGTGCAAAAAGCTTGATTTTTAGAAACAGCAAGAAATACCATTTTTAAGCATGAAAATCCACCCCGAGTCAAGTCCCTTGAAGGATTTTCCAATTTGGGCACAAAAAAAATTTGGCCTCCCAAGCACACTTTTTTCTGACCCCGGGGTCAGGAGTTTTCCTCCTCTGGGTGCAAGGAGCTTGATTTTTAAAAACAGCAAGAAATACCATTTTTAAGTATGAAATTCCACCCCGAATCAAGTCCCCTGAAGGATTTTTCAATTTGGGCACAAAAAAAAATTGGCATCCCAAGCACACTTTTTTCTGACCCCGTGGTCAGGAGTTTTCCTCCTCTGGGTGCAAGGAGCTTGATTTTTAAAAACAGCAAGAAATACCATTTTTAAGCATGAAATTCCACCCCGAATCAAGTCCCCTGAAGGATTTGTCAATTTCGGGACAAATAAAAATTGGCCTCCCAAGCCCACTTTTTTCTGACCGCGGGGTCAGGAGTTTTCCTCCTCTGGGTGCAAAGAGCTTGATTTTTAAAAACAGCAAGAAATACCATTTTAAAGTATGAAATTCCACCCCGAATCAAGTCCCCTGAAGGATTTTTCAATTTGGGCACAAAAAAAATTGGCCTCCCAAGGACACTATATTCTGACCGTGGGGTCAGGAGTTTTCCTCCTCTGGCTTCAAAAAGCTTGATTTTTAGAAACAGCAAGAAATACAATTTTTAAGCATGAAATTCCACCCCGAGTCAAGTCCCTTGAAGGATTTTCCAATTTGGGCACAAAAAAAATTTGGCCTCCCAAGCACACTTTTCTCTGACCCCGTGGTCAGTAGTTTTCCTCCTCTGGGTGCAAGGAGCTTGATTTTTAAAAACAGCAAGAAATACCATTTTTAAGTATGAAATTCCACCCCGAATCAAGTCCCCTGAAGGATTTTTCAATTTGGGCACAAAAAAAATTTGGCCTCCCAAGCACACTTTTTTCTGACCCCGGGGTCAGGAGTTTTCCTCCTCTGGGTGCAAGGAGCTTGATTTTTAAAAACAGCAAGAAATACCATTTTTAAGTATGAAATTCCACCCCGAATCAAGTCCCCTGAAGGATTTTTCAATTTGGGCACAAAAAAAATTTGGCCTCCCAAGCACACTTTTTTCTGACCCCGGGGTCAGGAGTTTTCCTCCTCTAGGTGCAAAAAGCTTGATTTTTAGAAACAGCAAGAAATACCATTTTTAAGCATGAAAATCCACCCCGAGTCAAGTCCCTTGAAGGATTTTCCAATTTGGGCACAAAAAAAATTTGGCCTCCCAAGCACACTTTTTTCTGACCGTGGGGTCAGGAGTTTTCCTGCTCTGGGTGCAAAAAGCTTGATTTTTAAAAATAGCAAGAAATACCATTTTTAAGTATGAAATTCCACCCCGAGTCAAGTCCCCTGAAGGATTTTCCAATTTGGGCACAAAAAAAATTTGGCCACCCAAGCACACTTTTCTCTGACCCCGTGGTCAGGAGTTTTCCTCCTCTGGGTGCAAGGAGCTTGATTTTTAAAAACAGCAAGAAATACCATTTTTAAGTATGAAATTCCACCCCGAATCAAGTCCCCTGAAGGATTTTTCAATTTGGGCACAAAAAAAATTGGCCTCCCAAGGACACTATATTCTGACCGTGGGGTCAGGAGTTTTCCTCCTCTGGCTTCAAAAAGCTTGATTTTTAGAAACAGCAAGAAATACAATTTTTAAGCATGAAATTCCACCCCGAGTCAAGTCCCTTGAAGGATTTTCCAATTTGGGCACAAAAAAAATTTGGCCTCCCAAGCACACTTTTCTCTGACCCCGTGGTCAGTAGTTTTCCTCCTCTGGGTGCAAGGAGCTTGATTTTTAAAAACAGCAAGAAATACCATTTTTAAGTATGAAATTCCACCCCGAATCAAGTCCCCTGAAGGATTTTTCAATTTGGGCACAAAAAAAATTTGGCCTCCCAAGCACACTTTTTTCTGACCCCGGGGTCAGGAGTTTTCCTCCTCTGGGTGCAAGGAGCTTGATTTTTAAAAACAGCAAGAAATACCATTTTTAAGTATGAAATTCCACCCCGAATCAAGTCCCCTGAAGGATTTTTCAATTTGGGCACAAAAAAAATTTGGCCTCCAAAGCACACTTTTTTCTGACCGCGGGGTCAGGAGTTTTCCTCCTCTGGGTGCAAAAAGCTTGATTTTTAAAAACAGCAAGAAATACCATTTTTAAGTATGAAATTCCACCCCGAGTCAAGTCCCCTGAAGGATTTTCCAATTTGGGCACAAAAAAAATTTGGCCTCCAAAGCACACTTTTTTCTGACCGCGGGGTCAGGAGTTTTCCTCCTCTGGGTGCAAAAAGCTTGATTTTTAAAAATAGCAAGAAATATCATTTTTAAGTATGAAATTCCACCCTGAGTCAAGTCCCCTGAAGGATTTTCCAATTTGGGCACAAAAAAAATTTGGCCTCCCAAGCACACTTTTTTCTGACCCCGGGGTCAGGAGTTTTCCTCCTCTGAGTGCAAGGAGCTTGATTTTTAAAAACAGCAAGAAATACCATTTTTAAGTATGAAATTCCACCCCGAATCAAGTCCCCTGAAGGATTTTTCAATTTGGGCACAAAAAAAATTTGGCCTCCCAAGCACACTTTTTTCTGACCCCGGGGTCAGGAGTTTTCCTCCTCTTGGTGCAAAAAGGTTGATTTTTAAAAACAGCAAGAAATACCATTTTTAAGTATGAAATTCCACCCCAAATCAAGTCGCCTGAAGGATATTTCAATTTGGGCACAAAAAAAATTTGGCCTCCCAAGCACACTTTTTTCTGACCCCGGGGTCAGGAGTTTTCCTCCTCTGGGTTCAAGGAGCTTGATTTTTAAAAACAGCAAGAAATACCATTTTTAAGTATGAAATTCCACCCCGAGTCAAGTCCCCTGAAGAATTTTTCAATATGGGCACAAAAAAAATTTGGCCTCCCAAGCACACTTTTTTCTGACCCCGGGGTCAGGAGTTTTCCTCCTCTGGGTGCAAAAAGCTTGATTTTTAAAAATAGCAAGAAATATCATTTTTAAGTATGAAATTCCACCCCGAGTCAAGTCCCCTGAAGGATTTTTCAATTTGGGCACAAAAAAAATTTGGCATCCCAAGCACACTTTTTTCTGACCCCGTGGTCAGCAGTTTTCCTCCTCTGGGTACAAGGAGCTTGATTTTTAAAAACAGCAAGAAATACCATTTTTAAGTATGAAATTCCACCCCGAGTCAAGTCCCTTGAAGGATTTTCCAATTTGGGCACAAAAAAAATTTGGCCTCCCAAGCACACTTTTTTCTGACCGTGGGGTCAGGAGTTTTCCTTCTCTGGCTTCAAAAAGCTTGATTTTTAGAAACAGCAAGAAATACCATTTTTAAGTATGAAATTCCACCCCGAATCAAGTCCCCTGAAGGATTTTTCAATTTGGGCACAAAAAAAATTTGGCATCCCAAGCACACTTTTTTCTGACCCCGTGGTCAGGAGTTTTCCTCCTCTGGGTGCAAGGAGCTTGATTTTTAAAAACAGCAAGAAATACCATTTTTAAGCATGAAATTCCACCCCGAATCAAGTCCCCTGAAGGATTTGTCAATTTCGGGACAAATAAAAATTGGCCTCCCAAGCCCACTTTTTTCTGACCCCGGGGTCAGGAGTTTTCCTCCTCTGGGTGCAAAGAGCTTGATTTTTAAAAACAGCAAGAAATACCATTTTAAAGTATGAAATTCCACCCCGAATCAAGTCCCCTGAAGGATTTTTCAATTTGGGCACAAAAAAAATTTGGCCTCCCAAGGACACTATATTCTGACCGTGGGGTCAGGAGTTTTCCTCCTCTGGGTGCAAGGAGCTTGATTTTTAAAAACAGCAAGAAATACCATTTTTAAGTATGAAATTCCACCCCGAATCAAGTCCCCTGAAGGATTTTTCAATTTGGGCACAAAAAAAATTTGGCCTCCCAAGTACACTTTTTTCTGACCGCGGTATCAGGAGTTTTCCTCCTCTGGGTGCAAAAACCTTGATTTTTAAAAATAGCAAGAAATACCATTTTTAAGTATGAAATTCCACCCCGAGTCAAGTCCCCTGAAGGATTTTCCAATTTGGGCACAAAAAAAATTTGGCCTCCCAAGCACACTTTTTTCTGACCCCGGGGTCAGGAGTTTTCCTCCTCTGGGTGCAAGGAGCTTGATTTTTAAAAACAGCAAGAAATACCATTTTTAAGTATGAAATTCCACCCCGAATCAAGTCCCCTGAAGGATTTTTCAATTTGGGCACAAAAAAAATTTGGCATCCCAAGCACACTTTTTTCTGACCCCGTGGTCAGGAGTTTTCCTCCTCTGGGTGCAAGGAGCTTGATTTTTAAAAACAGCAAGAAATACCATTTTTAAGCATGAAATTACACCCCGAATCAAGTCCCCTGAAGGATTTGTCAATTTCGGGACAAATAAAAATTGGCCTCCCAAGCCCACTTTTTTCTGACCGCGGGGTCAGGAGTTTTCCTCCTCTGGGTGCAAAGAGCTTGATTTTTTAAAACAGCAAGAAATACCATTTTAAAGTATGAAAATCCACCCCGAGTCAAGTCCCTTGAAGGATTTTCCAATTTGGGCACAAAAAAAATTTGGCCTCCCAAGCACACTTTTTTCTGACCGTGGGGTCAGGAGTTTTCCTCCTCTGGCTTCAAAAAGCTTGATTTTTAGAAACAGCAAGAAATACCATTTTTAAGCATGAAATTCCACCCCGAGTCAAGTCCCTTGAAGGATTTTCCAATTTGGGCACAAAAAAAATTTGGCCTCCCAAGCACACTTTTCTCTGACCCCGTGGTCAGTAGTTTTCCTCCTCTGGGTGCAAGGAGCTTGATTTTTAAAAACAGCAAGAAATACCATTTTTAAGTATGAAATTCCACCCCGAATCAAGTCCCCTGAAGGATTTTTCAATTTGGGCACAAAAAAAATTTGGCCTCCCAAGCACACTTTTTTCTGACCGCGGTATCAGGAGTTTTCCTCCTCTGTGTGCAAAAAGCTTGATTTTTAAAAATAGCAAGAAATACCAATTTTTAAGTATGAAATTCCACCCCGAGTCAATTCCCTGAAGGATTTTCCAATTTGGGCACAAAAAAAATTTGGCCTCCCAAGAACACTTTTTTCTGACCCCGGGGTCAGGAGTTTTCCTCCTCTGGGTGCAAGGAGCTTGATTTTTAAAAACAGCAAGAAATACCATTTTTAAGTATGAAATTCCACCCCGAATCAAGTCCCCTGAAGGATTTTTCAATTTGGGCACAAAAAAAATTTGGCCTCCCAAGCACACTTTTTTCTGACCGTGGGGTCAGGAGTTTTCCTCCTCTGGCTTCAAAAAGCTTGATTTTTAGAAACAGCAAGAAATACCATTTTTAAGCATGAAATTCCACCCCGAGTCAAGTCCCTTGAAGGATTTTCCAATTTGGGCACAAAAAAAATTTGGCCACCCAAGCACACTTTTCTCTGACCCCGTGGTCAGGAGTTTTCCTCCTCTGGGTGCAAGGAGCTTGATTTTTAAAAACAGCAAGAAATACCATTTTTAAGTATGAAATTCCACCCCGAATCAAGTCCCCTGAAGGATTTTTCAATTTGGGCAAAAAAAAAATTTGGCCTCCCAAGCACACTTTTTTCTGACCGCGGGGTCAGGAGTTTTCCTCCTCTGGGTGCAAAAAGCTTGATTTTTAAAAACAGCAAGAAATACCATTTTTAAGCATGAAATTCCACCCCGAATCAAGTCCCCTGAAGGATTTGTCAATTTCGGGACAAATAAAAATTGGCCTCCCAAGCCCACTTTTTTCTGACCCCGGGGTCAGGAGTTTTCCTCCTCTGGGTGCAAAGAGCTTGATTTTTAAAAACAGCAAGAAATACCATTTTAAAGTATGAAATTCCACCCCGAATCAAGTCCCCTGAAGGATTTTTCAATTTGGGCACAAAAAAAATTTGGCCTCCCAAGGACACTATATTCTGACCGTGGGGTCAGGAGTTTTCCTCCTCTGGGTGCAAGGAGCTTGATTTTTAAAAACAGCAAGAAATACCATTTTTAAGTATGAAATTCCACCCCGAATCAAGTCCCCTGAAGGATTTTTCAATTTGGGCACAAAAAAAATTTGGCCTCCCAAGTACACTTTTTTCTGACCGCGGTATCAGGAGTTTTCCTCCTCTGGGTGCAAAAACCTTGATTTTTAAAAATAGCAAGAAATACCATTTTTAAGTATGAAATTCCACCCCGAGTCAAGTCCCCTGAAGGATTTTCCAATTTGGGCACAAAAAAAATTTGGCCTCCCAAGCACACTTTTTTCTGACCCCGGGGTCAGGAGTTTTCCTCCTCTGGGTGCAAGGAGCTTGATTTTTAAAAACAGCAAGAAATACCATTTTTAAGTATGAAATTCCACCCCGAATCAAGTCCCCTGAAGGATTTTTCAATTTGGGCACAAAAAAAATTTGGCATCCCAAGCACACTTTTTTCTGACCCCGTGGTCAGGAGTTTTCCTCCTCTGGGTGCAAGGAGCTTGATTTTTAAAAACAGCAAGAAATACCATTTTTAAGCATGAAATTACACCCCGAATCAAGTCCCCTGAAGGATTTGTCAATTTCGGGACAAATAAAAATTGGCCTCCCAAGCCCACTTTTTTCTGACCGCGGGGTCAGGAGTTTTCCTCCTCTGGGTGCAAAGAGCTTGATTTTTAAAAACAGCAAGAAATACCATTTTAAAGTATGAAAATCCACCCCGAGTCAAGTCCCTTGAAGGATTTTCCAATTTGGGCACAAAAAAAATTTGGCCTCCCAAGCACACTTTTTTCTGACCGTGGGGTCAGGAGTTTTCCTCCTCTGGCTTCAAAAAGCTTGATTTTTAGAAACAGCAAGAAATACCATTTTTAAGCATGAAATTCCACCCCGAGTCAAGTCCCTTGAAGGATTTTCCAATTTGGGCACAAAAAAAATTTGGCCTCCCAAGCACACTTTTCTCTGACCCCGTGGTCAGTAGTTTTCCTCCTCTGGGTGCAAGGAGCTTGATTTTTAAAAACAGCAAGAAATACCATTTTTAAGTATGAAATTCCACCCCGAATCAAGTCCCCTGAAGGATTTTTCAATTTGGGCACAAAAAAAATTTGGCCTCCCAAGCACACTTTTTTCTGACCGCGGTATCAGGAGTTTTCCTCCTCTGGGTGCAAAAAGCTTGATTTTTAAAAATAGCAAGAAATACCAATTTTTAAGTATGAAATTCCACCCCGAGTCAAGTCCCCTGAAGGATTTTCCAATTTGGGCACAAAAAAAATTTGGCCTCCCAAGAACACTTTTTTCTGACCCCGGGGTCAGGAGTTTTCCTCCTCTGGGTGCAAGGAGCTTGATTTTTAAAAACAGCAAGAAATACCATTTTTAAGTATGAAATTCCACCCCGAATCAAGTCCCCTGAAGGATTTTTCAATTTGGGCACAAAAAAAATTTGGCCTCCCAAGCACACTTTTTTCTGACCCCGGGGTCAGGAGTTTTCCTCCTCTGGGTGCAAAAAGCTTGATTTTTAGAAACAGCAAGAAATACCATTTTTAAGCATGAAAATCCACCCCGAGTCAAGTCCCTTGAAGGATTTTCCAATTTGGGCACAAAAAAAATTTGGCCTCCCAAGCACACTTTTTTCTGACCGTGGGGTCAGGAGTTTTCCTCCTCTGGCTTCAAAAAGCTTGATTTTTAGAAACAGCAAGAAATACCATTTTTAAGCATGAAATTCCACCCCGAGTCAAGTCCCTTGAAGGATTTTCCAATTTGGGCACAAAAAAAATTTGGCCACCCAAGCACACTTTTCTCTGACCCCGTGGTCAGGAGTTTTCCTCCTCTGGGTGCAAGGAGCTTGATTTTTAAAAACAGCAAGAAATACCATTTTTAAGTATGAAATTCCACCCCGAATCAAGTCCCCTGAAGGATTTTTCAATTTGGGCAAAAAAAAAATTTGGCCTCCCAAGCACACTTTTTTCTGACCGCGGGGTCAGGAGTTTTCCTCCTCTGGGTGCAAAAAGCTTGATTTTTAAAAACAGCAAGAAATACCATTTTTAAGTATGAAATTCCACCCCGAATCAAGTCCCCTGAAGGATTTTTCAATTTGGGCACAAAAAAAATTTGGCCTCCCAAGCACACTTTTTTCTGACTGCGGGGTCAGGAGTTTTCCTCCTCTGGGTGCAAAAAGCTTGATTTTTAAAAATAGCAAGAAATGCCATTTTTAAGTATGAAATTCCACCCCGAGTCAAGTCCCCTGAAGGATTTTCCAATTTGGGCACAAAAAAAATTTGGCCTCCCAAGAACACTTTTTTCTGACCCCGGGGTCAGGAGTTTTCCTCCTCTGGGTGCAAGGAGCTTGATTTTTAAAAACAGCAAGAAATACCATTTTTAAGTATGAAATTCCACCCCGAATCAAGTCCCCTGAAGGATTTTTCAATTTGGGCACAAAAAAAATTTGGCATCCCAAGCACACTTTTTTCTGACCCCGTGGTCAGCAGTTTTCCTCCTCTGGGTGCAAGGAGCTTGATTTTTAAAAACAGCAAGAAATACCATTTTTAAGTATGAAATTCCACCCCGAGTCAAGTCCCCTGAAGGATTTTCCAATTTGGGCACAAAAAAAATTTGGCCTCCCAATCACACTTTTTTCTGACCGTGGGGTCAGGAGTTTTCCTTCTCTGGCTTCAAAAAGCTTGATTTTTAGAAACAGCAAGAAATACCATTTTTAAGCATGAAATTCCACCCCGAGTCAAGTCCCTTGAAGGATTTTCCAATTTGGGCACAAAAAAAATTTGGCCACCCAAGCACACTTTTCTCTGACCCCGTGGTCAGGAGTTTTCCTCCTCTGGGTGCAAGGAGCTTGATTTTTAAAAACAGCAAGAAATACCATTTTTAAGTATGAAATTCCACCCCGAATCAAGTCCCCTGAAGGATTTTTCAATTTGGGCACAAAAAAAATTTGGCCTCCCAAGCACACTTTTTTCTGACCGCGGGGTCAGGAGTTTTCCTCCTCTGGGTGCAAAAAGCTTGATTTTTAAAAACAGCAAGAAATACCATTTTTAAGTATGAAATTCCACCCCGAATCAAGTCCCCTGAAGGATTTTTCAATTTGGGCACAAAAAAAATTTGGCCTCCAAAGCACACTTTTTTCTGACCGTGGGGTCAGGAGTTTTCCTCCTCTGGCTTCAAAAAGCTTGATTTTTAGAAACAGCAAGAAATACCATTTTTAAGCATGAAATTCCACCCCGAATCAAGTCCCTTGAAGGATTTTCCAATTTGGGCACAAAAAAAATTTGGCCTCCCAAGCACACTTTTCTCTGACCCCGTGGTCAGTAGTTTTCCTCCTGTGGGTGCAAGGAGCTTGATTTTTAAAAACAGCAAGAAATACCATTTTTAAGTATGAAATTCCACCCCGAATCAAGTCCCCTGAAGGATTTTTCAATTTGGGCACAAAAAAAATTTGGCCTCCCAAGCACACTTTTTTCTGACCGCGGTATCAGGAGTTTTCCTCCTCTGGGTGCAAAAAGCTTGATTTTTAAAAATAGCAAGAAATACCATTTTTAAGTATGAAATTCCACCCCGAGTCAAGTCCCCTGAAGGATTTTCCAATTTGGGCACAAAAAAAATTTGGCCACCCAAGCACACTTTTCTCTGACCCCGTGGTCAGGAGTTTTCCTCCTCTGGGTGCAAAAAGCTTGATTTTTAAAAACAGCAAGAAATACCATTTTTAAGTATGAAATTCCACCCCGAATCAAGTCCCCTGAAGGATTTTTCAATTTGGGCACAAAAAAAATTTGGCCTCCCAAGCACACTTTTTTCTGACTGCGGGGTCAGGAGTTTTCCTCCTCTGGGTGCAAAAAGCTTGATTTTTAAAAATAGCAAGAAATGCCATTTTTAAGTATGAAATTCCACCCCGAGTCAAGTCCCCTGAAGGATTTTCCAATTTGGGCACAAAAAAAATTTGGCCTCCCAAGAACACTTTTTTCTGACCCCGGGGTCAGGAGTTTTCCTCCTCTGGGTGCAAGGAGCTTGATTTTTAAAAACAGCAAGAAATACCATTTTTAAGTATGAAATTCCACCCCGAATCAAGTCCCCTGAAGGATTTTTCAATTTGGGCACAAAAAAAATTTGGCATCCCAAGCACACTTTTTTCTGACCCTGTGGTCAGGAGTTTTCCTCCTCTGGGTGCAAGGAGCTTGATTTTTAAAAACAGCAAGAAATACCATTTTTAAGCATGAAATTCCACCCCGAATCAAGTCCCCTGAAGGATTTGTCAATTTCGGGACAAATAAAAATTGGCCTCCCAAGCCCACTTTTTTCTGACCCCGGGGTCAGGAGTTTTCCTCCTCTGGGTGCAAAGAGCTTGATGTTTAAAAACAGCAAGAAATACCATTTTAAAGTATGAAATTCCACCCCGAATCAAGTCCCCTGAAGGATTTTTCAATTTGGGCACAAAAAAAATTTGGCATCCCAAGCACACTTTTTTCTGACCCCGTGGTCAGGAGTTTTCCTCCTCTGGGTGCAAGGAGCTTGATTTTTAAAAACAGCAAGAAATACCATTTTTAAGCATGAAATTACACCCCGAAACAAGTCCCCTGAAGGATTTGTCAATTTCGGGACAAATAAAAATTGGCCTCCCAAGCCCACTTTTTTCTGACCGCGGGGTCAGGAGTTTTCCTCCTCTGGGTGCAAAGAGCTTGATTTTTAAAAACAGCAAGAAATACCATTTTAAAGTATGAAATTCCACCCCGAATCAAGTCCCCTGAAGGATTTTTCAATTTGGACACAAAAAAAATTTGGCCTCCCAAGCACACTTTTTTCTGACCCCGGGGTCAGGAGTTTTCCTCCTCTGGGTGCAAAAAGCTTGATTTTTAGAAACAGCAAGAAATACCATTTTTAAGCATGAAAATCCACCCCGAGTCAAGTCCCTTGAAGGATTTTCCAATTTGGGCACAAAAAAAATTTGGCCTCCCAAGCACACTTTTTTCTGACCGTGGGGTCAGGAGTTTTCCTCCTCTGGCTTCAAAAAGCTTGATTTTTAGAAACAGCAAGAAATACCATTTTTAAGCATGAAATTCCACCCCGAGTCAAGTCCCTTGAAGGATTTTCCAATTTGGGCACAAAAAAAATTTGGCATCCCAAGCACACTTTTTTCTGACCCCGTGGTCAGGAGTTTTCCTCCTCTGGGTGCAAGGAGCTTGATTTTTAAAAACAGCAAGAAATACCATTTTTAAGCATGAAATTCCACCCCGAATCAAGTCCCCTGAAGGATTTGTCAATTTCGGGACAAATAAAAATTGGCCTCCCAAGCCCACTTTTTTCTGACCCCGGGGTCAGGAGTTTTCCTCCTCTGGGTGCAAAGAGCTTGATTTTTAAAAACAGCAAGAAATACCATTTTAAAGTATGAAATTCCACCCCGAATCAAGTCCCCTGAAGGATTTTTCAATTTGGGCACAAAAAAAATTTGGCATCCCAAGCACACTTTTTTCTGACCCCGTGGTCAGGAGTTTTCCTCCTCTGGGTGCAAGGAGCTTGATTTTTAAAAACAGCAAGAAATACCATTTTTAAGCATGAAATTACACCCCGAATCAAGTCCCCTGAAGGATTTGTCAATTTTGGGACAAATAAAAATTGGCCTCCCAAGCCCACTTTTTTCTGACCGCGGGGTCAGGAGTTTTCCTCCTCTGGGTGCAAAGAGCTTGATTTTTAAAAACAGCAAGAAATACCATTTTAAAGTATGAAATTCCACCCCGAATCAAGTCCCCTGAAGGATTTTTCAATTTGGGCACAAAAAAAATTTGGCCTCCCAAGCACACTTTTTTCTGACCCCGGGGTCAGGAGTTTTCCTCCTCTGGGTGCAAAAAGCTTGATTTTTAGAAACAGCAAGAAATACCATTTTTAAGCATGAAAATCCACCCCGAGTCAAGTCCCTTGAAGGATTTTCCAATTTGGGCACAAAAAAAATTTGGCCTCCCAAGCACACTTTTTTCTGACCGTGGGGTCAGGAGTTTTCCTCCTCTGGCTTCAAAAAGCTTGATTTTTAGAAACAGCAAGAAATACCATTTTTAAGCATGAAATTCCACCCCGAGTCAAGTCCCTTGAAGGATTTTCCAATTTGGGCACAAAAAAAATTTGGCCTCCCAAGCACACTTTTCTCTGACCCCGTGGTCAGTAGTTTTCCTCCTCTGGGTGCAAGGAGCTTGATTTTTTAAAACAGCAAGAAATACCATTTTTAAGTATGAAATTCCACCCCGAATCAAGTCCCCTGAAGGATTTTTCAATTTGGGCACAAAAAAAATTTGGCCTCCCAAGCACACTTTTTTCTGACCGCGGTATCAGGAGTTTTCCTCCTCTGGGTGCAAAAAGCTTGATTTTTAAAAATAGCAAGAAATACCAATTTTTAAGTATGAAATTCCACCCCGAGTCAAGTCCCCTGAAGGATTTTCCAATTTGGGCACAAAAAAAATTTGGCCTCCCAAGAACACTTTTTTCTGACCCCGGGGTCAGGAGTTTTCCTCCTCTGGGTGCAAGGAGCTTGATTTTTAAAAACAGCAAGAAATACCATTTTTAAGTATGAAATTCCACCCCGAATCAAGTCCCCTGAAGGATTTTTCAATTTGGGCACAAAAAAAATTTGGCCTCCCAAGCACACTTTTTTCTGACCCCGGGGTTAGGAGTTTTCCTCCTCTGGGTGCAAAAAGCTTGATTTTTAGAAACAGCAAGAAATACCATTTTTAAGCATGAAAATCCACCCCGAGTCAAGTCCCTTGAAGGATTTTCCAATTTGGGCACAAAAAAAATTTGGCCTCCCAAGCACACTTTTTTCTGACCGTGGGGTCAGGAGTTTTCCTCCTCTGGCTTCAAAAAGCTTGATTTTTAGAAACAGCAAGAAATACCATTTTTAAGCATGAAATTCCACCCCGAGTCAAGTCCCTTGAAGGATTTTCCAATTTGGGCACAAAAAAAATTTGGCCACCCAAGCACACTTTTCTCTGACCCCGTGGTCAGGAGTTTTCCTCCTCTGGGTGCAAGGAGCTTGATTTTTAAAAACAGCAAGAAATACCATTTTTAAGTATGAAATTCCACCCCGAATCAAGTCCCCTGAAGGATTTTTCAATTTGGGCAAAAAAAAAATTTGGCCTCCCAAGCACACTTTTTTCTGACCGCGGGGTCAGGAGTTTTCCTCCTCTGGGTGCAAAAAGCTTGATTTTTAAAAACAGCAAGAAATACCATTTTTAAGTATGAAATTCCACCCCGAATCAAGTCCCCTGAAGGATTTTTCAATTTGGGCACAAAAAAAATTTGGCCTCCCAAGCACACTTTTTTCTGACTGCGGGGTCAGGAGTTTTCCTCCTCTGGGTGCAAAAAGCTTGATTTTTAAAAATAGCAAGAAATGCCATTTTTAAGTATGAAATTCCACCCCGAGTCAAGTCCCCTGAAGGATTTTCCAATTTGGGCACAAAAAAAATTTGGCCTCCCAAGAACACTTTTTTCTGACCCCGGGGTCAGGAGTTTTCCTCCTCTGGGTGCAAGGAGCTTGATTTTTAGAAACAGCAAGAAATACCATTTTTAAGCATGAAATTCCACCCCGAGTCAAGTCCCTTGAAGGATTTTCCAATTTGGGCACAAAAAAAATTTGGCCACCCAAGCACACTTTTCTCTGACCCCGTGGTCAGGAGTTTTCCTCCTCTGGGTGCAAGGAGCTTGATTTTTAAAAACAGCAAGAAATACCATTTTTAAGTATGAAATTCCACCCCGAATCAAGTCCCCTGAAGGATTTTTCAATTTGGGCACAAAAAAAATTTGGCCTCCCAAGCACACTTTTTTCTGACCGCGGGGTCAGGAGTTTTCCTCCTCTGGGTGCAAAAAGCTTGATTTTTAAAAACAGCAAGAAATACCATTTTTAAGTATGAAATTCCACCCCGAATCAAGTCCCCTGAAGGATTTTTCAATTTGGGCACAAAAAAAATTTGGCCTCCAAAGCACACTTTTTTCTGACCGTGGGGTCAGGAGTTTTCCTCCTCTGGCTTCAAAAAGCTTGATTTTTAGAAACAGCAAGAAATACCATTTTTAAGCATGAAATTCCACCCCGAATCAAGTCCCTTGAAGGATTTTCCAATTTGGGCACAAAAAAAATTTGGCCTCCCAAGCACACTTTTCTCTGACCCCGTGGTCAGTAGTTTTCCTCCTGTGGTTGCAAGGAGCTTGATTTTTAAAAACAGCAAGAAATACCATTTTTAAGTATGAAATTCCACCCCGAATCAAGTCCCCTGAAGGATTTTTCAATTTGGGCACAAAAAAAATTTGGCCTCCCAAGCACACTTTTTTCTGACCGCGGTATCAGGAGTTTTCCTCCTCTGGGTGCAAAAAGCTTGATTTTTAAAAATAGCAAGAAATACCATTTTTAAGTATGAAATTCCACCCCGAGTCAAGTCCCCTGAAGGATTTTCCAATTTGGGCACAAAAAAAATTTGGCCACCCAAGCACACTTTTCTCTGACCCCGTGGTCAGGAGTTTTCCTCCTCTGGGTGCAAAAAGCTTGATTTTTAAAAACAGCAAGAAATACCATTTTTAAGTATGAAATTCCACCCCGAATCAAGTCCCCTGAAGGATTTTTCAATTTGGGCACAAAAAAAATTTGGCCTCCCAAGCACACTTTTTTCTGACTGCGGGGTCAGGAGTTTTCCTCCTCTGGGTGCAAAAAGCTTGATTTTTAAAAATAGCAAGAAATGCCATTTTTAAGTATGAAATTCCACCCCGAGTCAAGTCCCCTGAAGGATTTTCCAATTTGGGCACAAAAAAAATTTGGCCTCCCAAGAACACTTTTTTCTGACCCCGGGGTCAGGAGTTTTCCTCCTCTGGGTGCAAGGAGCTTGATTTTTAAAAACAGCAAGAAATACCATTTTTAAGTATGAAATTCCACCCCGAATCAAGTCCCCTGAAGGATTTTTCAATTTGGGCACAAAAAAAATTTGGCATCCCAAGCACACTTTTTTCTGACCCTGTGGTCAGGAGTTTTCCTCCTCTGGGTGCAAGGAGCTTGATTTTTAAAAACAGCAAGAAATACCATTTTTAAGCATGAAATTCCACCCCGAATCAAGTCCCCTGAAGGATTTGTCAATTTCGGGACAAATAAAAATTGGCCTCCCAAGCCCACTTTTTTCTGACCCCGGGGTCAGGAGTTTTCCTCCTCTGGGTGCAAAGAGCTTGATGTTTAAAAACAGCAAGAAATACCATTTTAAAGTATGAAATTCCACCCCGAATCAAGTCCCCTGAAGGATTTTTCAATTTGGGCACAAAAAAAATTTGGCATCCCAAGCACACTTTTTTCTGACCCCGTGGTCAGGAGTTTTCCTCCTCTGGGTGCAAGGAGCTTGATTTTTAAAAACAGCAAGAAATACCATTTTTAAGCATGAAATTACACCCCGAAACAAGTCCCCTGAAGGATTTGTCAATTTCGGGACAAATAAAAATTGGCCTCCCAAGCCCACTTTTTTCTGACCGCGGGGTCAGGAGTTTTCCTCCTCTGGGTGCAAAGAGCTTGATTTTTAAAAACAGCAAGAAATACCATTTTAAAGTATGAAATTCCACCCCGAATCAAGTCCCCTGAAGGATTTTTCAATTTGGACACAAAAAAAATTTGGCCTCCCAAGCACACTTTTTTCTGACCCCGGGGTCAGGAGTTTTCCTCCTCTGGGTGCAAAAAGCTTGATTTTTAGAAACAGCAAGAAATACCATTTTTAAGCATGAAAATCCACCCCGAGTCAAGTCCCTTGAAGGATTTTCCAATTTGGGCACAAAAAAAATTTGGCCTCCCAAGCACACTTTTTTCTGACCGTGGGGTCAGGAGTTTTCCTCCTCTGGCTTCAAAAAGCTTGATTTTTAGAAACAGCAAGAAATACCATTTTTAAGCATGAAATTCCACCCCGAGTCAAGTCCCTTGAAGGATTTTCCAATTTGGGCACAAAAAAAATTTGGCATCCCAAGCACACTTTTTTCTGACCCCGTGGTCAGGAGTTTTCCTCCTCTGGGTGCAAGGAGCTTGATTTTTAAAAACAGCAAGAAATACCATTTTTAAGCATGAAATTACACCCCGAATCAAGTCCCCTGAAGGATTTGTCAATTTCGGGACAAATAAAAATTGGCCTCCCAAGCCCACTTTTTTCTGACCGCGGGGTCAGGAGTTTTCCTCCTCTGGGTGCAAAGAGCTTGATTTTTAAAAACAGCAAGAAATACCATTTTAAAGTATGAAATTCCACCCCGAATCAAGTCCCCTGAAGGATTTTTCAATTTGGGCACAAAAAAAATTTGGCCTCCCAAGCACACTTTTTTCTGACCCCGGGGTCAGGAGTTTTCCTCCTCTGGGTGCAAAAAGCTTGATTTTTAGAAACAGCAAGAAATACCATTTTTAAGCATGAAAATCCACCCCGAGTCAAGTCCCTTGAAGGATTTTCCAATTTGGGCACAAAAAAAATTTGGCCTCCCAAGCACACTTTTTTCTGACCGTGGGGTCAGGAGTTTTCCTCCTCTGGCTTCAAAAAGCTTGATTTTTAGAAACAGCAAGAAATACCATTTTTAAGCATGAAATTCCACCCCGAGTCAAGTCCCTTGAAGGATTTTCCAATTTGGGCACAAAAAAAATTTGGCCTCCCAAGCACACTTTTCTCTGACCCCGTGGTCAGTAGTTTTCCTCCTCTGGGTGCAAGGAGCTTGATTTTTTAAAACAGCAAGAAATACCATTTTTAAGTATGAAATTCCACCCCGAATCAAGTCCCCTGAAGGATTTTTCAATTTGGGCACAAAAAAAATTTGGCCTCCCAAACACACTTTTTTCTGACCGCGGTATCAGGAGTTTTCCTCCTCTGGGTGCAAAAAGCTTGATTTTTAAAAATAGCAAGAAATACCATTTTTAAGTATGAAATTCCACCCCGAGTCAAGTCCCCTGAAGGATTTTTCAATTTGGGCACAAAAAAAATTTGGCATCCCAAGCACACTTTTTTCTGACCCTGTGGTCAGGAGTTTTCCTCCTCTGGGTGCAAGGAGCTTGATTTTTAAAAACAGCAAGAAATACCATTTTTAAGCATGAAATTCCACCCCGAATCAAGTCCCCTGAAGGATTTGTCAATTTCGGGACAAATAAAAATTGGCCTCCCAAGCCCACTTTTTTCTGACCCCGGGGTCAGGAGTTTTCCTCCTCTGGGTGCAAAGAGCTTGATGTTTAAAAACAGCAAGAAATACCATTTTAAAGTATGAAATTCCACCCCGAATCAAGTCCCCTGAAGGATTTTTCAATTTGGGCACAAAAAAAATTTGGCATCCCAAGCACACTTTTTTCTGACCCCGTGGTCAGGAGTTTTCCTCCTCTGGGTGCAAGGAGCTTGATTTTTAAAAACAGCAAGAAATACCATTTTTAAGCATGAAATTACACCCCGAAACAAGTCCCCTGAAGGATTTGTCAATTTCGGGACAAATAAAAATTGGCCTCCCAAGCCCACTTTTTTCTGACCGCGGGGTCAGGAGTTTTCCTCCTCTGGGTGCAAAGAGCTTGATTTTTAAAAACAGCAAGAAATACCATTTTAAAGTATGAAATTCCACCCCGAATCAAGTCCCCTGAAGGATTTTTCAATTTGGACACAAAAAAAATTTGGCCTCCCAAGCACACTTTTTTCTGACCCCGGGGTCAGGAGTTTTCCTCCTCTGGGTGCAAAAAGCTTGATTTTTAGAAACAGCAAGAAATACCATTTTTAAGCATGAAAATCCACCCCGAGTCAAGTCCCTTGAAGGATTTTCCAATTTGGGCACAAAAAAAATTTGGCCTCCCAAGCACACTTTTTTCTGACCGTGGGGTCAGGAGTTTTCCTCCTCTGGCTTCAAAAAGCTTGATTTTTAGAAACAGCAAGAAATACCATTTTTAAGCATGAAATTCCACCCCGAGTCAAGTCCCTTGAAGGATTTTCCAATTTGGGCACAAAAAAAATTTGGCATCCCAAGCACACTTTTTTCTGACCCCGTGGTCAGGAGTTTTCCTCCTCTGGGTGCAAGGAGCTTGATTTTTAAAAACAGCAAGAAATACCATTTTTAAGCATGAAATTACACCCCGAATCAAGTCCCCTGAAGGATTTGTCAATTTCGGGACAAATAAAAATTGGCCTCCCAAGCCCACTTTTTTCTGACCGCGGGGTCAGGAGTTTTCCTCCTCTGGGTGCAAAGAGCTTGATTTTTAAAAACAGCAAGAAATACCATTTTAAAGTATGAAATTCCACCCCGAATCAAGTCCCCTGAAGGATTTTTCAATTTGGGCACAAAAAAAATTTGGCCTCCCAAGCACACTTTTTTCTGACCCCGGGGTCAGGAGTTTTCCTCCTCTGGGTGCAAAAAGCTTGATTTTTAGAAACAGCAAGAAATACCATTTTTAAGCATGAAAATCCACCCCGAGTCAAGTCCCTTGAAGGATTTTCCAATTTGGGCACAAAAAAAATTTGGCCTCCCAAGCACACTTTTTTCTGACCGTGGGGTCAGGAGTTTTCCTCCTCTGGCTTCAAAAAGCTTGATTTTTAGAAACAGCAAGAAATACCATTTTTAAGCATGAAATTCCACCCCGAGTCAAGTCCCTTGAAGGATTTTCCAATTTGGGCACAAAAAAAATTTGGCCTCCCAAGCACACTTTTCTCTGACCCCGTGGTCAGTAGTTTTCCTCCTCTGGGTGCAAGGAGCTTGATTTTTTAAAACAGCAAGAAATACCATTTTTAAGTATGAAATTCCACCCCGAATCAAGTCCCCTGAAGGATTTTTCAATTTGGGCACAAAAAAAATTTGGCCTCCCAAACACACTTTTTTCTGACCGCGGTATCAGGTGTTTTCCTCCTCTGGGTGCAAAAAGCTTGATTTTTAAAAATAGCAAGAAATACCATTTTTAAGTATGAAATTCCACCCCGAGTCAAGTCCCCTGAAGGATTTTCCAATTTGGGCACAAAAACAATTTGGCCTCCCAAGAACACTTTTTTCTGACCCCGGGGTCAGGAGTTTTCCTCCTCTGGGTGCAAGGAGCTTGATTTTTAAAAACAGCAAGAAATACCATTTTTAAGTATGAAATTCCACCCCGAATCAAGTCCCCTGAAGGATTTTTCAATTTGGGCACAAAAAAAATTTGGCATCCCAAGCACACTTTTTTCTGACCCCGTGGTCAGGAGTTTTCCTCCTCTGGGTGCAAGGAGCTTGATTTTTAAAAACAGCAAGAAATACCATTTTTAAGCATGAAATTCCACCCCGAATCAAGTCCCCTGAAGGATTTGTCAATTTCGGGACAAATAAAAATTGGCCTCCCAAGCCCACTTTTTTCTGACCCCGGGGTCAGGAGTTTTCCTCCTCTGGGTGCAAAGAGCTTGATTTTTAAAAACAGCAAGAAATACCATTTTAAAGTATGAAATTCCACCCCGAATCAAGTCCCCTGAAGGATTTTTCAATTTGGGCACAAAAAAAATTTGGCATCCCAAGCACACTTTTTTCTGACCCCGTGGTCAGGAGTATTCCTCCTCTGGGTGCAAGGAGCTTGATTTTTAAAAACAGCAAGAAATACCATTTTTAAGCATGAAATTACACCCCGAATCAAGTCCCCTGAAGGATTTGTCAATTTCGGGACAAATAAAAATTGGCCTCCCAAGCCCACTTTTTTCTGACCGCGGGGTCAGGAGTTTTCCTCCTCTGGGTGCAAAGAGCTTGATTTTTAAAAACAGCAAGAAATACCATTTTAAAGTATGAAATTCCACCCCGAATCAAGTCCCCTGAAGGATTTTTCAATTTGGACACAAAAAAAATTTGGCCTCCCAAGCACACTTTTTTCTGACCCCGGGGTCAGGAGTTTTCCTCCTCTGGGTGCAAAAAGCTTGATTTTTAGAAACAGCAAGAAATACCATTTTTAAGCATGAAAATCCACCCCGAGTCAAGTCCCTTGAAGGATTTTCCAATTTGGGCACAAAAAAAATTTGGCCTCCCAAGCACACTTTTTTCTGACCGTGGGGTCAGGAGTTTTCCTCCTCTGGCTTCAAAAAGCTTGATTTTTAGAAACAGCAAGAAATACCATTTTTAAGCATGAAATTCCACCCCGAGTCAAGTCCCTTGAAGGATTTTCCAATTTGGGCACAAAAAAAATTTGGCATCCCAAGCACACTTTTTTCTGACCCCGTGGTCAGGAGTTTTCCTCCTCTGGGTGCAAGGAGCTTGATTTTTAAAAACAGCAAGAAATACCATTTTTAAGCATGAAATTCCACCCCGAATCAAGTCCCCTGAAGGATTTGTCAATTTCGGGACAAATAAAAATTGGCCTCCCAAGCCCACTTTTTTCTGACCCCGGGGTCAGGAGTTTTCCTCCTCTGGGTGCAAGGAGCTTGATTTTTAAAAACAGCAAGAAATACCATTTTTAAGTATGAAATTCCACCCCGAATCAAGTCCCCTGAAGGATTTTTCAATTTGGGCACAAAAAAAATTTGGCCTCCCAAGCACACTTTTTTCTGACCGCGGTATCAGGAGTTTTCCTCCTCTGGGTGCAAAAAGCTTGATTTTTAAAAATAGCAAGAAATACCATTTTTAAGTATGAAATTCCACCCCGAGTCAAGTCCCCTGAAGGATTTTCCAATTTGGGCACAAAAAAAATTTGGCCTCCCAAGAACACTTTTTTCTGACCCCGGGGTCAGGAGTTTTCCTCCTCTGGGTGCAAGGAGCTTGATTTTTAAAAACAGCAAGAAATACCATTTTTAAGTATGAAATTCCACCCCGAATCAAGTCCCCTGAAGGATTTTTCAATTTGGGCACAAAAAAAATTTGGCCTCCCAAGCACACTTTTTTCTGACCCCGGGGTCAGGAGTTTTCCTCCTCTGGGTGCAAAAAGCTTGATTTTTAGAAACAGCAAGAAATACCATTTTTAAACATGAAAATCCACCCCGAGTCAAGTCCCTTGAAGGATTTTCCAATTTGGGCACAAAAAAAATTTGGCCTCCCAAGCACACTTTTTTCTGACCGTGGGGTCAGGAGTTTTCCTCCTCTGGCTTCAAAAAGCTTGATTTTTAGAAACAGCAAGAAATACCATTTTTAAGCATGAAATTCCACCCCGAGTCAAGTCCCTTGAAGGATTTTCCAATTTGGGCACAAAAAAAATTTGGCCACCCAAGCACACTTTTCTCTGACCCCGTGGTCAGGAGTTTTCCTCCTCTGGGTGCAAGGAGCTTGATTTTTAAAAACAGCAAGAAATACCATTTTTAAGTATGAAATTCCACCCCGAATCAAGTCCCCTGAAGGATTTTTCAATTTGGGCACAAAAAAAATTTGGCCTCCCAAGCACACTTTTTTCTCACCGCGGGGTCAGGAGTTTTCCTCCTCTGGGTGCAAAAAGCTTGATTTTTAAAAACAGCAAGAAATACCATTTTTAAGTATGAAATTCCACCCCGAATCAAGTCCCCTGAAGGATTTTTCAATTTGGGCACAAAAAAAATTTGGCCTCCCAAGCACACTTTTTTCTGACTGCGGGGTCAGGAGTTTTCCTCCTCTGGGTGCAAAAAGCTTGATTTTTAAAAATAGCAAGAAATGCCATTTTTAAGTATGAAATTCCACCCCGAGTCAAGTCCCCTGAAGGATTTTCCAATTTGGGCACAAAAAAAATTTGGCCTCCCAAGAACACTTTTTTCTGACCCCGGGGTCAGGAGTTTTCCTCCTCTGGGTGCAAGGAGCTTGATTTTTAAAAACAGCAAGAAATACCATTTTTAAGTATGAAATTCCACCCCGAATCAAGTCCCCTGAAGGATTTTTCAATTTGGGCACAAAAAAAATTTGGCATCCCAAGCACACTTTTTTCTGACCCCATGGTCAGGAGTTTTCCTCCTCTGGGTGCAAGGAGCTTGATTTTTAAAAATAGCAAGAAATGCCATTTTTAAGTATGAAATTCCACCCCGAGTCAAGTCCCCTGAAGGATTTTCCAATTTGGGCACAAAAAAAATTTGGCCTCCCAAGAACACTTTTTTCTGACCCCGGGGTCAGGAGTTTTCCTCCTCTGGGTGCAAGGAGCTTGATTTTTAAAAACAGCAAGAAATACCATTTTTAAGTATGAAATTCCACCCCGAATCAAGTCCCCTGAAGGATTTTTCAATTTGGGCACAAAAAAAATTTGGCATCCCAAGCACACTTTTTTCTGACCCCATGGTCAGGAGTTTTCCTCCTCTGGGTGCAAGGAGCTTGATTTTTAAAAACAGCAAGAAATACCATTTTTAAGCATGAAATTCCACCCCGAATCAAGTCCCCTGAAGGATTTGTCAATTTCGGGACAAATAAAAATTGGCCTCCCAAGCCCACTTTTTTCTGACCCCGGGGTCAGGAGTTTTCCTCCTCTGGGTGCAAAGAGCTTGATTTTTAAAAACAGCAAGAAATACCATTTTAAAGTATGAAATTCCACCCCGAATCAAGTCCCCTGAAGGATTTTTCAATTTGGGCACAAAAAAAATTTGGCCTCCCAAGGACACTATATTCTGACCGTGGGGTCAGGAGTTTTCCTCCTCTGGGTGCAAGGAGCTTGATTTTTAAAAACAGCAAGAAATACCATTTTTAAGTATGAAATTCCACCCCGAATCAAGTCCCCTGAAGGATTTTTCAATTTGGGCACAAAAAAAATTTGGCCTCCCAAGCACACTTTTTTCTGACCGTGGGGTCAGGAGTTTTCCTCCTCTGGGTGCAAAAAGCTTGATTTTTAAAAATAGCAAGAAATACCATTTTTAAGTATGAAATTCCACCCCGAATCAAGTCCCCTGAAGGATTTTTCAATTTGGGCACAAAAAAAATTTGGCCTCCCAAGTACACTTCTTTCTGACCGCGGTATCAGGAGTTTTCCTCCTCTGGGTGCAAAGAGCTTGATTTTTAAAAACAGCAAGAAATACCATTTTAAAGTATGAAATTCCACCCCGAATCAAGTCCCCTGAAGGATTTTTCAATTTGGGCACAAAAAAAATTTGGCCTCCCAAGCACACTTTTTTCTGACCCCGGGGTCAGGAGTTTTCCTCCTCTGGGTGCAAAAAGCTTGATTTTTAGAAACAGCAAGAAATACCATTTTTAAGCATGAAAATCCACCCCGAGTCAAGTCCCTTGAAGGATTTTCCAATTTGGGCACAAAAAAAATTTGGCCTCCCAAGCACACTTTTTTCTGACCGTGGGGTCAGGAGTTTTCCTCCTCTGGCTTCAAAAAGCTTGATTTTTAGAAACAGCAAGAAATACCATTTTTAAGCATGAAATTCCACCCCGAGTCAAGTCCCTTGAAGGATTTTCCAATTTGGGCACAAAAAAAATTTGGCCACCCAAGCACACTTTTCTCTGACCCCGTGGTCAGGAGTTTTCCTCCTCTGGGTGCAAGGAGCTTGATTTTTAAAAACAGCAAGAAATACCATTTTGAAGTATGAAATTCCACCCCTAATCAAGTCCCCTGAAGGATTTTTCAATTTGGGCACAAAAAAAATTTGGCCTCCCAAGCACACTTTTTTCTGACCGCGGGGTCAGGAGTTTTCCTCCTCTGGGTGCAAAAAGCTTGATTTTTAAAAACAGCAAGAAATACCATTTTTAAGTATGAAATTCCACCCCGAATCAAGTCCCCTGAAGGATTTTTCAATTTGGGCACAAAAAAAATTTGGCCTCCCAAGCACACTTTTTTCTGACTGCGGGGTCAGGAGTTTTCCTCCTCTGGGTGCAAAAAGCTTGATTTTTAAAAATAGCAAGAAATGCCATTTTTAAGTATGAAATTCCACCCCGAGTCAAGTCCCCTGAAGGATTTTCCAATTTGGGCACAAAAAAAATTTGGCATCCCAAGCACACTTTTTTCTGACCCCGTGGTCAGGAGTTTTCCTCCTCTGGGTGCAAGGAGCTTGATTTTTAGAAACAGCAAGAAATACCATTTTTAAGCATGAAAATCCACCCCGAGTCAAGTCCCTTGAAGGATTTTCCAATTTGGGCACAAAAAAAATTTGGCCTCCCAAGCACACTTTTTTCTGACCCCGTGGTCAGGAGTTTTCCTCCTCTGGGTGCAAGGAGCTTGATTTTTAAAAACAGCAAGAAATACCATTTTAAAGTATGAAATTCCACCCCGAATCAAGTCCCCTGAAGGATTTTTCAATTTGGACACAAAAAAAATTTGGCCTCCCAAGCACACTTTTTTCTGACCCCGGGGTCAGGAGTTTTCCTCCTCTGGGTGCAAAAAGCTTGATTTTTAAAAACAGCAAGAAATACCATTTTTAAGTATGAAATTCCACCCCGAATCAAGTCCCCTGAAGGATTTTTCAATTTGGGCACAAAAAAAATTTGGCCTCCCAAGCACACTTTTTTCTGACTGCGGGGTCAGGAGTTTTCCTCCTCTGGGTGCAAAAAGCTTGATTTTTAAAAATAGCAAGAAATGCCATTTTTAAGTATGAAATTCCACCCCGAGTCAAGTCCCCTGAAGGATTTTCCAATTTGGGCACAAAAAAAATTTGGCCTCCCAAGAACACTTTTTTCTGACCCCGGGGTCAGGAGTTTTCCTCCTCTGGGTGCAAGGAGCTTGATTTTTAAAAACAGCAAGAAATACCATTTTTAAGTATGAAATTCCACCCCGAATCAAGTCCCCTGAAGGATTTTTCAATTTGGGCACAAAAAAAATTTGGCATCCCAAGCACACTTTTTTCTGACCCCGTGGTCAGGAGTTTTCCTCCTCTGGGTGCAAGGAGCTTGATTTTTAAAAACAGCAAGAAATACCATTTTTAAGCATGAAATTCCACCCCGAATCAAGTCCCCTGAAGGATTTGTCAATTTCGGGACAAATAAAAATTGGCCTCCCAAGCCCACTTTTTTCTGACCCCGGGGTCAGGAGTTTTCCTCCTCTGGGTGCAAAGAGCTTGATTTTTAAAAACAGCAAGAAATACCATTTTAAAGTATGAAATTCCACCCCGAATCAAGTCCCCTGAAGGATTTTTCAATTTGGGCACAAAAAAAATTTGGCATCCCAAGCACACTTTTTTCTGACCCCGTGGTCAGGAGTATTCCTCCTCTGGGTGCAAGGAGCTTGATTTTTAAAAACAGCAAGAAATACCATTTTTAAGCATGAAATTACACCCCGAATCAAGTCCCCTGAAGGATTTGTCAATTTCGGGACAAATAAAAATTGGCCTCCCAAGCCCACTTTTTTCTGACCGCGGGGTCAGGAGTTTTCCTCCTCTGGGTGCAAAGAGCTTGATTTTTAAAAACAGCAAGAAATACCATTTTAAAGTATGAAATTCCACCCCGAATCAAGTCCCCTGAAGGATTTTTCAATTTGGACACAAAAAAAATTTGGCCTCCCAAGCACACTTTTTTCTGACCCCGGGGTCAGGAGTTTTCCTCCTCTGGGTGCAAAAAGCTTGATTTTTAGAAACAGCAAGAAATACCATTTTTAAGCATGAAAATCCACCCCGAGTCAAGTCCCTTGAAGGATTTTCCAATTTGGGCACAAAAAAAATTTGGCCTCCCAAGCACACTTTTTTCTGACCGTGGGGTCAGGAGTTTTCCTCCTCTGGCTTCAAAAAGCTTGATTTTTAGAAACAGCAAGAAATACCATTTTTAAGCATGAAATTCCACCCCGAGTCAAGTCCCTTGAAGGATTTTCCAATTTGGGCACAAAAAAAATTTGGCATCCCAAGCACACTTTTTTCTGACCCCGTGGTCAGGAGTTTTCCTCCTCTGGGTGCAAGGAGCTTGATTTTTAAAAACAGCAAGAAATACCATTTTTAAGCATGAAATTCCACCCCGAATCAAGTCCCCTGAAGGATTTGTCAATTTCGGGACAAATAAAAATTGGCCTCCCAAGCCCACTTTTTTCTGACCCCGGGGTCAGGAGTTTTCCTCCTCTGGGTGCAAGGAGCTTGATTTTTAAAAACAGCAAGAAATACCATTTTTAAGTATGAAATTCCACCCCGAATCAAGTCCCCTGAAGGATTTTTCAATTTGGGCACAAAAAAAATTTGGCCTCCCAAGCACACTTTTTTCTGACCGCGGTATCAGGAGTTTTCCTCCTCTGGGTGCAAAAAGCTTGATTTTTAAAAATAGCAAGAAATACCATTTTTAAGTATGAAATTCCACCCCGAGTCAAGTCCCCTGAAGGATTTTCCAATTTGGGCACAAAAAAAATTTGGCCTCCCAAGAACACTTTTTTCTGACCCCGGGGTCAGGAGTTTTCCTCCTCTGGGTGCAAGGAGCTTGATTTTTAAAAACAGCAAGAAATACCATTTTTAAGTATGAAATTCCACCCCGAATCAAGTCCCCTGAAGGATTTTTCAATTTGGGCACAAAAAAAATTTGGCCTCCCAAGCACACTTTTTTCTGACCCCGGGGTCAGGAGTTTTCCTCCTCTGGGTGCAAAAAGCTTGATTTTTAGAAACAGCAAGAAATACCATTTTTAAACATGAAAATCCACCCCGAGTCAAGTCCCTTGAAGGATTTTCCAATTTGGGCACAAAAAAAATTTGGCCTCCCAAGCACACTTTTTTCTGACCGTGGGGTCAGGAGTTTTCCTCCTCTGGCTTCAAAAAGCTTGATTTTTAGAAACAGCAAGAAATACCATTTTTAAGCATGAAATTCCACCCCGAGTCAAGTCCCTTGAAGGATTTTCCAATTTGGGCACAAAAAAAATTTGGCCACCCAAGCACACTTTTCTCTGACCCCGTGGTCAGGAGTTTTCCTCCTCTGGGTGCAAGGAGCTTGATTTTTAAAAACAGCAAGAAATACCATTTTTAAGTATGAAATTCCACCCCGAATCAAGTCCCCTGAAGGATTTTTCAATTTGGGCACAAAAAAAATTTGGCCTCCCAAGCACACTTTTTTCTCACCGCGGGGTCAGGAGTTTTCCTCCTCTGGGTGCAAAAAGCTTGATTTTTAAAAACAGCAAGAAATACCATTTTTAAGTATGAAATTCCACCCCGAATCAAGTCCCCTGAAGGATTTTTCAATTTGGGCACAAAAAAAATTTGGCCTCCCAAGCACACTTTTTTCTGACTGCGGGGTCAGGAGTTTTCCTCCTCTGGGTGCAAAAAGCTTGATTTTTAAAAATAGCAAGAAATGCCATTTTTAAGTATGAAATTCCACCCCGAGTCAAGTCCCCTGAAGGATTTTCCAATTTGGGCACAAAAAAAATTTGGCCTCCCAAGAACACTTTTTTCTGACCCCGGGGTCAGGAGTTTTCCTCCTCTGGGTGCAAGGAGCTTGATTTTTAAAAACAGCAAGAAATACCATTTTTAAGTATGAAATTCCACCCCGAATCAAGTCCCCTGAAGGATTTTTCAATTTGGGCACAAAAAAAATTTGGCATCCCAAGCACACTTTTTTCTGACCCCATGGTCAGGAGTTTTCCTCCTCTGGGTGCAAGGAGCTTGATTTTTAAAAATAGCAAGAAATGCCATTTTTAAGTATGAAATTCCACCCCGAGTCAAGTCCCCTGAAGGATTTTCCAATTTGGGCACAAAAAAAATTTGGCCTCCCAAGAACACTTTTTTCTGACCCCGGGGTCAGGAGTTTTCCTCCTCTGGGTGCAAGGAGCTTGATTTTTAAAAACAGCAAGAAATACCATTTTTAAGTATGAAATTCCACCCCGAATCAAGTCCCCTGAAGGATTTTTCAATTTGGGCACAAAAAAAATTTGGCATCCCAAGCACACTTTTTTCTGACCCCATGGTCAGGAGTTTTCCTCCTCTGGGTGCAAGGAGCTTGATTTTTAAAAACAGCAAGAAATACCATTTTTAAGCATGAAATTCCACCCCGAATCAAGTCCCCTGAAGGATTTGTCAATTTCGGGACAAATAAAAATTGGCCTCCCAAGCCCACTTTTTTCTGACCCCGGGGTCAGGAGTTTTCCTCCTCTGGGTGCAAAGAGCTTGATTTTTAAAAACAGCAAGAAATACCATTTTAAAGTATGAAATTCCACCCCGAATCAAGTCCCCTGAAGGATTTTTCAATTTGGGCACAAAAAAAATTTGGCCTCCCAAGGACACTATATTCTGACCGTGGGGTCAGGAGTTTTCCTCCTCTGGGTGCAAGGAGCTTGATTTTTAAAAACAGCAAGAAATACCATTTTTAAGTATGAAATTCCACCCCGAATCAAGTCCCCTGAAGGATTTTTCAATTTGGGCACAAAAAAAATTTGGCCTCCCAAGCACACTTTTTTCTGACCGTGGGGTCAGGAGTTTTCCTCCTCTGGGTGCAAAAAGCTTGATTTTTAAAAATAGCAAGAAATACCATTTTTAAGTATGAAATTCCACCCCGAATCAAGTCCCCTGAAGGATTTTTCAATTTGGGCACAAAAAAAATTTGGCCTCCCAAGTACACTTCTTTCTGACCGCGGTATCAGGAGTTTTCCTCCTCTGGGTGCAAAGAGCTTGATTTTTAAAAACAGCAAGAAATACCATTTTAAAGTATGAAATTCCACCCCGAATCAAGTCCCCTGAAGGATTTTTCAATTTGGGCACAAAAAAAATTTGGCCTCCCAAGCACACTTTTTTCTGACCCCGGGGTCAGGAGTTTTCCTCCTCTGGGTGCAAAAAGCTTGATTTTTAGAAACAGCAAGAAATACCATTTTTAAGCATGAAAATCCACCCCGAGTCAAGTCCCTTGAAGGATTTTCCAATTTGGGCACACAAAAAATTTGGCCTCCCAAGCACACTTTTTTCTGACCGTGGGGTCAGGAGTTTTCCTCCTCTGGCTTCAAAAAGCTTGATTTTTAGAAACAGCAAGAAATACCATTTTTAAGCATGAAATTCCACCCCGAGTCAAGTCCCTTGAAGGATTTTCCAATTTGGGCACAAAAAAAATTTGGCCACCCAAGCACACTTTTCTCTGACCCCGTGGTCAGGAGTTTTCCTCCTCTGGGTGCAAGGAGCTTGATTTTTAAAAACAGCAAGAAATACCATTTTGAAGTATGAAATTCCACCCCTAATCAAGTCCCCTGAAGGATTTTTCAATTTGGGCACAAAAAAAATTTGGCCTCCCAAGCACACTTTTTTCTGACCGCGGGGTCAGGAGTTTTCCTCCTCTGGGTGCAAAAAGCTTGATTTTTAAAAACAGCAAGAAATACCATTTTTAAGTATGAAATTCCACCCCGAATCAAGTCCCCTGAAGGATTTTTCAATTTGGGCACAAAAAAAATTTGGCCTCCCAAGCACACTTTTTTCTGACTGCGGGGTCAGGAGTTTTCCTCCTCTGGGTGCAAAAAGCTTGATTTTTAAAAATAGCAAGAAATGCCATTTTTAAGTATGAAATTCCACCCCGAGTCAAGTCCCCTGAAGGATTTTCCAATTTGGGCACAAAAAAAATTTGGCATCCCAAGCACACTTTTTTCTGACCCCGTGGTCAGGAGTTTTCCTCCTCTGGGTGCAAGGAGCTTGATTTTTAAAAACAGCAAGAAATACCATTTTTAAGCATGAAATTCCACCCCGAATCAAGTCCCCTGAAGGATTTGTCAATTTCGGGACAAATAAAAATTGGCCTCCCAAGCCCACTTTTTTCTGACCGCGGGGTCAGGAGTTTTCCTCCTCTGGGTGCAAAGAGCTTGATTTTTAAAAACAGCAAGAAATACCATTTTAAAGTATGAAATTCCACCCCGAATCAAGTCCCCTGAAGGATTTTTCAATTTGGGCACAAAAAAAATTTGGCCTCCCAAGGACACTATATTCTGACCGTGGGGTCAGGAGTTTTCCTCCTCTGGGTGCAAGGAGCTTGATTTTTAAAAACAGCAAGAAATACCATTTTTAAGTATGAAATTCCACCCCGAATCAAGTCCCCTGAAGGATTTTTCAATTTGGGCACAAAAAAAATTTAGCCTCCCAAGCACACTTTTTTCTGACCCCGGGGTCAGGAGTTTTCCTCCTCTGGGTGCAAAAAGCTTGATTTTTAGAAACAGCAAGAAATACCATTTTTAAGCATGAAAATCCACCCCGAGTCAAGTCCCTTGAAGGATTTTCCAATTTGGGCACAAAAAAAATTTGGCCTCCCAAGCACACTTTTTTCTGACCGTGGGGTCAGGAGTTTTCCTCCTCTGGGTGCAAAAAGCTTGATTTTTAAAAATAGCAAGAAATACCATTTTTAAGTATGAAATTCCACCCCGAGTCAAGTCCCCTGAAGGATTTTCCAATTTGGGCACAAAAAAAATTTGGCCTCCCAAGAACACTTTTTTCTGACCCCGGGGTCAGGAGTTTTCCCCCTCTGGGTGCAAGGAGCTTGATTTTTAAAAACAGCAAGAAATACCATTTTTAAGCATGAAATTCCACCCCGAATCAAGTCCCCTGAAGGATTTTTCAATTTGGGCACAAAAAAAATTTGGCCTCCCAAGTACACTTTTTTCTGACCGCGGTATCAGGAGTTTTCCTCCTCTGGGTGCAAAAACCTTGATTTTTAAAAATAGCAAGAAATACCATTTTTAAGTATGAAATTCCACCCCGAGTCAAGTCCCCTGAAGGATTTTCCAATTTGGGCACAAAAAAAATTTGGCCTCCCAAGAACACTTTTTTCTGACCCCGGGGTCAGGAGTTTTCCTCCTCTGGGTGCAAGGAGCTTGATTTTTAAAAACAACAAGAAATACCATTTTTAAGTATGAAATTCCACCCCGAATCAAGTCCCCTGAAGGATTTTTCAATTTGGTCACAAAAAAAATTTGGCCTCCCAAGCACACTTTTTTCTGACCCCGGGGTCAGGAGTTTTCCTCCTCTGGGTGCAAAAAGCTTGATTTTTAGAAACAGCAAGAAATACCATTTTTAAGCATGAAAATCCACCCCGAGTCAAGTCCCTTGAAGGATTTTCCAATTTGGGCACAAAAAAAATTTGGCCTCCCAAGCACACTTTTTTCTGACCCCGGGGTCAGGAGTTTTCCTCCTCTGGGTGCAAGGAGCTTGATTTTTAAAAACAGCAAGAAATACCATTTTTAAGCATGAAATTCCACCCCGAATCAAGTCCCCTGAAGGATTTGTCAATTTCGGGACAAATAAAAATTGGCCTCCCAAGCCCACTTTTTTCTGACCGCGGGGTCAGGAGTTTTCCTCCTCTGGGTGCAAAGAGCTTGATTTTTAAAAACAGCAAGAAATACCATTTTAAAGTATGAAATTCCACCCCGAATCAAGTCCCCTGAAGGATTTTTCAATTTGGGCACAAAAAAAATTTGGCCTCCCAAGCACACTTTTTTCTGACCCCGGGGTCAGGAGTTTTCCTCCTCTGGGTGCAAAAAGCTTGATTTTTAGAAACAGCAAGAAATACCATTTTTAAGCATGAAAATCCACCCTGAGTCAAGTCCCTTGAAGGATTTTCCAATTTGGGCACAAAAAAAATTTGGCCTCCCAAGCACACTTTTTTCTGACCCCGGGGTCAGGAGTTTTCCTCCTCTGGGTGCAAAAAGCTTGATTTTTAGAAACAGCAAGAAATACCATTTTTAAGCATGAAAATCCACCCCGAGTCAAGTCCCTTGAAGGATTTTCCAATTTGGGCACAAAAAAAATTTGGCCTCCCAAGCACACTTTTTTCTGACCCCGGGGTCAGGAGTTTTCCTCCTCTGGGTGCAAGGAGCTTGATTTTTAAAAACAGCAAGAAATACCATTTTTAAGCATGAAATTCCACCCCGAATCAAGTCCCCTGAAGGATTTGTCAATTTCGGGACAAATAAAAATTGGCCTCCCAAGCCCACTTTTTTCTGACCGCGGGGTCAGGAGTTTTCCTCCTCTGGGTGCAAAGAGCTTGATTTTTAAAAACAGCAAGAAATACCATTTTAAAGTATGAAATTCCACCCCGAATCAAGTCCCCTGAAGGATTTTTCAATTTGGGCACAAAAAAAATTTGGCCTCCCAAGCACACTTTTTTCTGACCCCGGGGTCAGGAGTTTTCCTCCTCTGGGTGCAAAAAGCTTGATTTTTAGAAACAGCAAGAAATACCATTTTTAAGCATGAAAATCCACCCTGAGTCAAGTCCCTTGAAGGATTTTCCAATTTGGGCACAAAAAAAATTTGGCCTCCCAAGCACACTTTTTTCTGACCGTGGGGTCAGGAGTTTTCCTCCTCTGGCTTCAAAAAGCTTGATTTTTAGAAACAGCAAGAAATACCATTTTTAAGCATGAAATTCCACCCCGAGTCAAGTCCCTTGAAGGATTTTCCAATTTGGGCACAAAAAAAATTTGGCCTCCCAAGCACACTTTTCTCTGACCCCGTGGTCAGTAGTTTTCCTCCTCTGGGTGCAAGGAGCTTGATTTTTAAAAACAGCAAGAAATACCATTTTTAAGTATGAAATTCCACCCCGAATCAAGTCCCCTGAAGGATTTTTCAATTTGGGCACAAAAAAAATTTGGCCTCCCAAGCACACTTTTTTCTGACCGCGGTATCAGGAGTTTTCCTCCTCTGGGTGCAAGGAGCTTGATTTTTAAAAACAACAAGAAATACCATTTTTAAGCATGAAATTCCACCCCGAGTCAAGTCCCTTGAAGGATTTTCCAATTTGGGCACAAAAAAAATTTGGCCTCCCAAGAACACTTTTTTCTGACCCCGTGGTCAGGAGTTTTCCTCCTCTGGGTGCAAGGAGCTTGATTTTTAAAAACAGCAAGAAATACCATTTTTAAGTATGAAATTCCACCCCGAATCAAGTCCCCTGAAGGATTTTTCAATTTGGGCACAAAAAAAATTTGGCCTCCCAAGCACACTTTTTTCTGACCGCGGGGTCAGGAGTTTTCCTCCTCTGGGTGCAAAAAGCTTGATTTTTAAAAACAGCAAGAAATACCATTTTTAAGTATGAAATTCCACCCCGAATCAAGTCCCCTGAAGGATTTTTCAATTTGGGCACAAAAAAAATTTGGCCTCCCAAGCACACTTTTTTCTGACTGCGGGGTCAGGAGTTTTCCTCCTCTGGGTGCAAAAAGCTTGATTTTTAAAAATAGCAAGAAATGCCATTTTTAAGTATGAAATTCCACCCCGAGTCAAGTCCCCTGAAGGATTTTCCAATTTGGGCACAAAAAAAATTTGGCATCCCAAGCACACTTTTTTCTGACCCCGTGGTCAGGAGTTTTCCTCCTCTGGGTGCAAGGAGCTTGATTTTTAAAAACAGCAAGAAATACCATTTTTAAGCATGAAATTCCACCCCGAATCAAGTCCCCTGAAGGATTTGTCAATTTCGGGACAAATAAAAATTGGCCTCCCAAGCCCACTTTTTTCTGACCGCGGGGTCAGGAGTTTTCCTCCTCTGGGTGCAAAGAGCTTGATTTTTAAAAACAGCAAGAAATACCATTTTAAAGTATGAAATTCCACCCCGAATCAAGTCCCCTGAAGGATTTTTCAATTTGGGCACAAAAAAAATTTGGCCTCCCAAGGACACTATATTCTGACCGTGGGGTCAGGAGTTTTCCTCCTCTGGGTGCAAGGAGCTTGATTTTTAAAAACAGCAAGAAATACCATTTTTAAGTATGAAATTCCACCCCGAATCAAGTCCCCTGAAGGATTTTTCAATTTGGGCACAAAAAAAATTTAGCCTCCCAAGCACACTTTTTTCTGACCCCGGGGTCAGGAGTTTTCCTCCTCTGGGTGCAAAAAGCTTGATTTTTAGAAACAGCAAGAAATACCATTTTTAAGCATGAAAATCCACCCCGAGTCAAGTCCCTTGAAGGATTTTCCAATTTGGGCACAAAAAAAATTTGGCCTCCCAAGCACACTTTTTTCTGACCGTGGGGTCAGGAGTTTTCCTCCTCTGGGTGCAAAAAGCTTGATTTTTAAAAATAGCAAGAAATACCATTTTTAAGTATGAAATTCCACCCCGAGTCAAGTCCCCTGAAGGATTTTCCAATTTGGGCACAAAAAAAATTTGGCCTCCCAAGAACACTTTTTTCTGACCCCGGGGTCAGGAGTTTTCCCCCTCTGGGTGCAAGGAGCTTGATTTTTAAAAACAGCAAGAAATACCATTTTTAAGCATGAAATTCCACCCCGAATCAAGTCCCCTGAAGGATTTTTCAATTTGGGCACAAAAAAAATTTGGCCTCCCAAGTACACTTTTTTCTGACCGCGGTATCAGGAGTTTTCCTCCTCTGGGTGCAAAAACCTTGATTTTTAAAAATAGCAAGAAATACCATTTTTAAGTATGAAATTCCACCCCGAGTCAAGTCCCCTGAAGGATTTTCCAATTTGGGCACAAAAAAAATTTGGCCTCCCAAGAACACTTTTTTCTGACCCCGGGGTCAGGAGTTTTCCTCCTCTGGGTGCAAGGAGCTTGATTTTTAAAAACAACAAGAAATACCATTTTTAAGTATGAAATTCCACCCCGAATCAAGTCCCCTGAAGGATTTTTCAATTTGGTCACAAAAAAAATTTGGCCTCCCAAGCACACTTTTTTCTGACCCCGGGGTCAGGAGTTTTCCTCCTCTGGGTGCAAAAAGCTTGATTTTTAGAAACAGCAAGAAATACCATTTTTAAGCATGAAAATCCACCCCGAGTCAAGTCCCTTGAAGGATTTTCCAATTTGGGCACAAAAAAAATTTGGCCTCCCAAGCACACTTTTTTCTGACCCCGGGGTCAGGAGTTTTCCTCCTCTGGGTGCAAGGAGCTTGATTTTTAAAAACAGCAAGAAATACCATTTTTAAGCATGAAAATCCACCCCGAGTCAAGTCCCTTGAAGGATTTTCCAATTTGGGCACAAAAAAAATTTGGCCTCCCAAGCACACTTTTTTCTGACCCCGGGGTCAGGAGTTTTCCTCCTCTGGGTGCAAGGAGCTTGATTTTTAAAAACAGCAAGAAATACCATTTTTAAGCATGAAATTCCACCCCGAATCAAGTCCCCTGAAGGATTTGTCAATTTCGGGACAAATAAAAATTGGCCTCCCAAGCCCACTTTTTTCTGACCGCGGGGTCAGGAGTTTTCCTCCTCTGGGTGCAAAGAGCTTGATTTTTAAAAACAGCAAGAAATACCATTTTAAAGTATGAAATTCCACCCCGAATCAAGTCCCCTGAAGGATTTTTCAATTTGGGCACAAAAAAAATTTGGCCTCCCAAGCACACTTTTTTCTGACCCCGGGGTCAGGAGTTTTCCTCCTCTGGGTGCAAAAAGCTTGATTTTTAGAAACAGCAAGAAATACCATTTTTAAGCATGAAAATCCACCCTGAGTCAAGTCCCTTGAAGGATTTTCCAATTTGGGCACAAAAAAAATTTGGCCTCCCAAGCACACTTTTTTCTGACCGTGGGGTCAGGAGTTTTCCTCCTCTGGCTTCAAAAAGCTTGATTTTTAGAAACAGCAAGAAATACCATTTTTAAGCATGAAATTCCACCCCGAGTCAAGTCCCTTGAAGGATTTTCCAATTTGGGCACAAAAAAAATTTGGCCTCCCAAGCACACTTTTCTCTGACCCCGTGGTCAGTAGTTTTCCTCCTCTGGGTGCAAGGAGCTTGATTTTTAAAAACAGCAAGAAATACCATTTTTAAGTATGAAATTCCACCCCGAATCAAGTCCCCTGAAGGATTTTTCAATTTGGGCACAAAAAAAATTTGGCCTCCCAAGCACACTTTTTTCTGACCGCGGTATCAGGAGTTTTCCTCCTCTGGGTGCAAGGAGCTTGATCTTTAAAAACAACAAGAAATACCATTTTTAAGCATGAAATTCCACCCCGAGTCAAGTCCCTTGAAGGATTTTCCAATTTGGGCACAAAAAAAATTTGGCCTCCCAAGAACACTTTTTTCTGACCCCGTGGTCAGGAGTTTTCCTCCTCTGGGTGCAAGGAGCTTGATTTTTAAAAACAGCAAGAAATACCATTTTTAAGTATGAAATTCCACCCCGAATCAAGTCCCCTGAAGGATTTTTCAATTTGGGCACAAAAAAAATTTGGCCTCCCAAGCACACTTTTTTCTGACCGCGGGGTCAGGAGTTTTCCTCCTCTGGGTGCAAAAAGCTTGATTTTTAAAAACAGCAAGAAATACCATTTTTAAGTATGAAATTCCACCCCGAATCAAGTCCCCTGAAGGATTTTTCAATTTGGGCACAAAAAAAATTTGGCCTCCCAAGCACACTTTTTTCTGACTGCGGGGTCAGGAGTTTTCCTCCTCTGGGTGCAAAAAGCTTGATTTTTAAAAATAGCAAGAAATGCCATTTTTAAGTATGAAATTCCACCCCGAGTCAAGTCCCCTGAAGGATTTTCCAATTTGGGCACAAAAAAAATTTGGCATCCCAAGCACACTTTTTTCTGACCCCGTGGTCAGGAGTTTTCCTCCTCTGGGTGCAAGGAGCTTGATTTTTAAAAACAGCAAGAAATACCATTTTTAAGCATGAAATTCCACCCCGAATCAAGTCCCCTGAAGGATTTGTCAATTTCGGGACAAATAAAAATTGGCCTCCCAAGCCCACTTTTTTCTGACCGCGGGGTCAGGAGTTTTCCTCCTCTGGGTGCAAAGAGCTTGATTTTTAAAAACAGCAAGAAATACCATTTTAAAGTATGAAATTCCACCCCGAATCAAGTCCCCTGAAGGATTTTTCAATTTGGGCACAAAAAAAATTTGGCCTCCCAAGGACACTATATTCTGACCGTGGGGTCAGGAGTTTTCCTCCTCTGGGTGCAAGGAGCTTGATTTTTAAAAACAGCAAGAAATACCATTTTTAAGTATGAAATTCCACCCCGAATCAAGTCCCCTGAAGGATTTTTCAATTTGGGCACAAAAAAAATTTAGCCTCCCAAGCACACTTTTTTCTGACCCCGGGGTCAGGAGTTTTCCTCCTCTGGGTGCAAAAAGCTTGATTTTTAGAAACAGCAAGAAATACCATTTTTAAGCATGAAAATCCACCCCGAGTCAAGTCCCTTGAAGGATTTTCCAATTTGGGCACAAAAAAAATTTGGCCTCCCAAGCACACTTTTTTCTGACCGTGGGGTCAGGAGTTTTCCTCCTCTGGGTGCAAAAAGCTTGATTTTTAAAAATAGCAAGAAATACCATTTTTAAGTATGAAATTCCACCCCGAGTCAAGTCCCCTGAAGGATTTTCCAATTTGGGCACAAAAAAAATTTGGCCTCCCAAGAACACTTTTTTCTGACCCCGGGGTCAGGAGTTTTCCCCCTCTGGGTGCAAGGAGCTTGATTTTTAAAAACAGCAAGAAATACCATTTTTAAGCATGAAATTCCACCCCGAATCAAGTCCCCTGAAGGATTTTTCAATTTGGGCACAAAAAAAATTTGGCCTCCCAAGTACACTTTTTTCTGACCGCGGTATCAGGAGTTTTCCTCCTCTGGGTGCAAAAACCTTGATTTTTAAAAATAGCAAGAAATACCATTTTTAAGTATGAAATTCCACCCCGAGTCAAGTCCCCTGAAGGATTTTCCAATTTGGGCACAAAAAAAATTTGGCCTCCCAAGAACACTTTTTTCTGACCCCGGGGTCAGGAGTTTTCCTCCTCTGGGTGCAAGGAGCTTGATTTTTAAAAACAACAAGAAATACCATTTTTAAGTATGAAATTCCACCCCGAATCAAGTCCCCTGAAGGATTTTTCAATTTGGTCACAAAAAAAATTTGGCCTCCCAAGCACACTTTTTTCTGACCCCGGGGTCAGGAGTTTTCCTCCTCTGGGTGCAAAAAGCTTGATTTTTAGAAACAGCAAGAAATACCATTTTTAAGCATGAAAATCCACCCCGAGTCAAGTCCCTTGAAGGATTTTCCAATTTGGGCACAAAAAAAATTTGGCCTCCCAAGCACACTTTTTTCTGACCCCGGGGTCAGGAGTTTTCCTCCTCTGGGTGCAAGGAGCTTGATTTTTAAAAACAGCAAGAAATACCATTTTTAAGCATGAAATTCCACCCCGAATCAAGTCCCCTGAAGGATTTGTCAATTTCGGGACAAATAAAAATTGGCCTCCCAAGCCCACTTTTTTCTGACCGCGGGGTCAGGAGTTTTCCTCCTCTGGGTGCAAAGAGCTTGATTTTTAAAAACAGCAAGAAATACCATTTTAAAGTATGAAATTCCACCCCGAATCAAGTCCCCTGAAGGATTTTTCAATTTGGGCACAAAAAAAATTTGGCCTCCCAAGCACACTTTTTTCTGACCCCGGGGTCAGGAGTTTTCCTCCTCTGGGTGCAAAAAGCTTGATTTTTAGAAACAGCAAGAAATACCATTTTTAAGCATGAAAATCCACCCTGAGTCAAGTCCCTTGAAGGATTTTCCAATTTGGGCACAAAAAAAATTTGGCCTCCCAAGCACACTTTTTTCTGACCCCGGGGTCAGGAGTTTTCCTCCTCTGGGTGCAAAAAGCTTGATTTTTAGAAACAGCAAGAAATACCATTTTTAAGCATGAAAATCCACCCCGAGTCAAGTCCCTTGAAGGATTTTCCAATTTGGGCACAAAAAAAATTTGGCCTCCCAAGCACACTTTTTTCTGACCCCGGGGTCAGGAGTTTTCCTCCTCTGGGTGCAAGGAGCTTGATTTTTAAAAACAGCAAGAAATACCATTTTTAAGCATGAAATTCCACCCCGAATCAAGTCCCCTGAAGGATTTGTCAATTTCGGGACAAATAAAAATTGGCCTCCCAAGCCCACTTTTTTCTGACCGCGGGGTCAGGAGTTTTCCTCCTCTGGGTGCAAAGAGCTTGATTTTTAAAAACAGCAAGAAATACCATTTTAAAGTATGAAATTCCACCCCGAATCAAGTCCCCTGAAGGATTTTTCAATTTGGGCACAAAAAAAATTTGGCCTCCCAAGCACACTTTTTTCTGACCCCGGGGTCAGGAGTTTTCCTCCTCTGGGTGCAAAAAGCTTGATTTTTAGAAACAGCAAGAAATACCATTTTTAAGCATGAAAATCCACCCTGAGTCAAGTCCCTTGAAGGATTTTCCAATTTGGGCACAAAAAAAATTTGGCCTCCCAAGCACACTTTTTTCTGACCGTGGGGTCAGGAGTTTTCCTCCTCTGGCTTCAAAAAGCTTGATTTTTAGAAACAGCAAGAAATACCATTTTTAAGCATGAAATTCCACCCCGAGTCAAGTCCCTTGAAGGATTTTCCAATTTGGGCACAAAAAAAATTTGGCCTCCCAAGCACACTTTTCTCTGACCCCGTGGTCAGTAGTTTTCCTCCTCTGGGTGCAAGGAGCTTGATTTTTAAAAACAGCAAGAAATACCATTTTTAAGTATGAAATTCCACCCCGAATCAAGTCCCCTGAAGGATTTTTCAATTTGGGCACAAAAAAAATTTGGCCTCCCAAGCACACTTTTTTCTGACCGCGGGGTCAGGAGTTTTCCTCCTCTGGGTGCAAAAAGCTTGATTTTTAAAAACAGCAAGAAATACCATTTTTAAGTATGAAATTCCACCCCGAATCAAGTCCCCTGAAGGATTTTTCAATTTGGGCACAAAAAAAATTTGGCCTCCCAAGCACACTTTTTTCTGACTGCGGGGTCAGGAGTTTTCCTCCTCTGGGTGCAAAAAGCTTGATTTTTAAAAATAGCAAGAAATGCCATTTTTAAGTATGAAATTCCACCCCGAGTCAAGTCCCCTGAAGGATTTTCCAATTTGGGCACAAAAAAAATTTGGCCTCCCAAGAACACTTTTTTCTGACCCCGGGGTCAGGAGTTTTCCTCCTCTGGGTGCAAGGAGCTTGATTTTTAAAAACAGCAAGAAATACCATTTTTAAGCATGAAATTCCACCCCGAATCAAGTCCCCTGAAGGATTTGTCAATTTCGGGACAAATAAAAATTGGCCTCCCAAGCCCACTTTTTTCTGACCGCGGGGTCAGGAGTTTTCCTCCTCTGGGTGCAAAGAGCTTGATTTTTAAAAACAGCAAGAAATACCATTTTAAAGTATGAAATTCCACCCCGAATCAAGTCCCCTGAAGGATTTTTCAATTTGGGCACAAAAAAAATTTGGCCTCCCAAGGACACTATATTCTGACCGTGGGGTCAGGAGTTTTCCTCCTCTGGGTGCAAGGAGCTTGATTTTTAAAAACAGCAAGAAATACCATTTTTAAGTATGAAATTCCACCCCGAATCAAGTCCCCTGAAGGATTTTTCAATTTGGGCACAAAAAAAATTTAGCCTCCCAAGCACACTTTTTTCTGACCCCGGGGTCAGGAGTTTTCCTCCTCTGCGTGCAAAAAGCTTGATTTTTAGAAACAGCAAGAAATACCATTTTTAAGCATGAAAATCCACCCCGAGTCAAGTCCCTTGAAGGATTTTCCAATTTGGGCACAAAAAAAATTTGGCCTCCCAAGCACACTTTTTTCTGACCGTGGGGTCAGGAGTTTTCCTCCTCTGGGTGCAAAAAGCTTGATTTTTAAAAATAGCAAGAAATACCATTTTTAAGTATGAAATTCCACCCCGAGTCAAGTCCCCTGAAGGATTTTCCAATTTGGGCACAAAAAAAATTTGGCCTCCCAAGAACACTTTTTTCTGACCCCGGGGTCAGGAGTTTTCCTCCTCTGGGTGCAAGGAGCTTGATTTTTAAAAACAGCAAGAAATACCATTTTTAAGCATGAAATTCCACCCCGAATCAAGTCCCCTGAAGGATTTTTCAATTTGGGCACAAAAAAAATTTGGCCTCCCAAGTACACTTTTTTCTGACCGCGGTATCAGGAGTTTTCCTCCTCTGGGTGCAAAAACCTTGATTTTTAAAAATAGCAAGAAATACCATTTTTAAGTATGAAATTCCACCCCGAGTCAAGTCCCCTGAAGGATTTTCCAATTTGGGCACAAAAAAAATTTGGCCTCCCAAGAACACTTTTTTCTGACCCCGGGGTCAGGAGTTTTCCTCCTCTGGGTGCAAGGAGCTTGATTTTTAAAAACAACAAGAAATACCATTTTTAAGTATGAAATTCCACCCCGAATCAAGTCCCCTGAAGGATTTTTCAATTTGGTCACAAAAAAAATTTGGCCTCCCAAGCACACTTTTTTCTGACCCCGGGGTCAGGAGTTTTCCTCCTCTGGGTGCAAAAAGCTTGATTTTTAGAAACAGCAAGAAATACCATTTTTAAGCATGAAAATCCACCCCGAGTCAAGTCCCTTGAAGGATTTTCCAATTTGGGCACAAAAAAAATTTGGCCTCCCAAGCACACTTTTTTCTGACCCCGGGGTCAGGAGTTTTCCTCCTCTGGGTGCAAGGAGCTTGATTTTTAAAAACAGCAAGAAATACCATTTTTAAGCATGAAATTCCACCCCGAATCAAGTCCCCTGAAGGATTTGTCAATTTCGGGACAAATAAAAATTGGCCTCCCAAGCCCACTTTTTTCTGACCGCGGGGTCAGGAGTTTTCCTCCTCTGGGTGCAAAGAGCTTGATTTTTAAAAACAGCAAGAAATACCATTTTAAAGTATGAAATTCTACCCCGAATCAAGTCCCCTGAAGGATTTTTCAATTTGGGCACAAAAAAAATTTGGCCTCCCAAGGACACTATATTCTGACCGTGGGGTCAGGAGTTTTCCTCCTCTGGCTTCAAAAAGCTTGATTTTTAGAAACAGCAAGAAATACCATTTTTAAGCATGAAATTCCACCCCGAGTCAAGTCCCTTGAAGGATTTTCCAATTTGGGCACAAAAAAAATTTGGCCTCCCAAGCACACTTTTCTCTGACCCCGTGGTCAGTAGTTTTCCTCCTCTGGGTGCAAGGAGCTTGATTTTTAAAAACAGCAAGAAATACCATTTTTAAGTATGAAATTCCACCCCGAATCAAGTCCCCTGAAGGATTTTTCAATTTGGTCACAAAAAAAATTTGGCCTCCCAAGCACACTTTTTTCTGACCCCGGGGTCAGGAGTTTTCCTCCTCTGGGTGCAAAAAGCTTGATTTTTAGAAACAGCAAGAAATACCATTTTTAAGCATGAAAATCCACCCCGAGTCAAGTCCCTTGAAGGATTTTCCAATTTGGGCACAAAAAAAATTTGGCCTCCCAAGCACACTTTTTTCTGACCCCGGGGTCAGGAGTTTTCCTCCTCTGGGTGCAAGGAGCTTGATTTTTAAAAACAGCAAGAAATACCATTTTTAAGCATGAAATTCCACCCCGAATCAAGTCCCCTGAAGGATTTGTCAATTTCGGGACAAATAAAAATTGGCCTCCCAAGCCCACTTTTTTCTGACCGCGGGGTCAGGAGTTTTCCTCCTCTGGGTGCAAAGAGCTTGATTTTTAAAAACAGCAAGAAATACCATTTTAAAGTATGAAATTCTACCCCGAATCAAGTCCCCTGAAGGATTTTTCAATTTGGGCACAAAAAAAATTTGGCCTCCCAAGGACACTATATTCTGACCGTGGGGTCAGGAGTTTTCCTCCTCTGGCTTCAAAAAGCTTGATTTTTAGAAACAGCAAGAAATACCATTTTTAAGCATGAAATTCCACCCCGAGTCAAGTCCCTTGAAGGATTTTCCAATTTGGGCACAAAAAAAATTTGGCCTCCCAAGCACACTTTTCTCTGACCCCGTGGTCAGTAGTTTTCCTCCTCTGGGTGCAAGGAGCTTGATTTTTAAAAACAGCAAGAAATACCATTTTTAAGTATGAAATTCCACCCCGAATCAAGTCCCCTGAAGGATTTTTCAATTTGGGCACAAAAAAAATTTGGCCTCCCAAGCACACTTTTTTCTGACCCCGGGGTCAGGAGTTTTCCTCCTCTGGGTGCAAAAAGCTTGATTTTTAGAAACAGCAAGAAATACCATTTTTAAGCATGAAAATCCACCCCGAGTCAAGTCCCTTGAAGGATTTTCCAATTTGGGCACAAAAAAAATTTGGCCTCCCAAGCACACTTTTTTCTGACCGTAGGGTCAGGAGTTTTCCTCCTCTGGCTTCAAAAAGCTTGATTTTTAGAAACAGCAAGAAATACCATTTTTAAGCATGAAATTCCACCCCGAGTCAAGTCCCTTGAAGGATTTTCCAATTTGGGCACAAAAAAAATTTGGCATCCCAAGCACACTTTTTTCTGACCCCGTGGTCAGGAGTTTTCCTCCTCTGGGTGCAAGGAGCTTGATTTTTAAAAACAGCAAGAAATACCATTTTTAAGCATGAAATTCCACCCCGAATCAAGTCCCCTGAAGGATTTGTCAATTTCGGGACAAATAAAAATTGGCCTCCCAAGCCCACTTTTTTCTGACCCCGGGGTCAGGAGTTTTCCTCCTCTGGGTGCAAAGAGCTTGATTTTTAAAAACAGCAAGAAATACCATTTTAAAGTATGAAATTCCACCCCGAATCAAGTCCCCTGAAGGATTTTTCAATTTGGGCACAAAAAAAATTTGGCATCCCAAGCACACTTTTTTCTGACCCCGTGGTCAGGAGTTTTCCTCCTCTGGGTGCAAGGAGCTTGATTTTTAAAAACAGCAAGAAATACCATTTTTAAGCATGAAATTACACCCCGAATCAAGTCCCCTGAAGGATTTGTCAATTTCGGGACAAATAAAAATTGGCCTCCCAAGCCCACTTTTTTCTGACCGCGGGGTCAGGAGTTTTCCTCCTCTGGGTGCAAAGAGCTTGATTTTTAAAAACAGCAAGAAATACCATTTTAAAGTATGAAATTCCACCCCGAATCAAGTCCCCTGAAGGATTTTTCAATTTGGGCACAAAAAAAATTTGGCCTCCCAAGCACACTTTTTTCTGACCCCGGGGTCAGGAGTTTTCCTCCTCTGGCTTCAAAAAGCTTGATTTTTAGAAACAGCAAGAAATACCATTTTTAAGCATGAAAATCCACCCCGAGTCAAGTCCCTTGAAGGATTTTCCAATTTGGGCACAAAAAAAATTTGGCCTCCCAAGCACTCTTTTTTCTGACCGTGGGGTCAGGAGTTTTCCTCCTCTGGCTTCAAAAAGCTTGATTTTTAGAAACAGCAAGAAATACCATTTTTAAGCATGAAATTCCACCCCGAGTCAAGTCCCTTGAAGGATTTTCCAATTTGGGCACAAAAAAAATTTGGCCTCCCAAGCACACTTTTCTCTGACCCCGTGGTCAGTAGTTTTCCTCCTCTGGGTGCAAGGAGCTTGATTTTTAAAAACAGCAAGAAATACCATTTTTAAGTATGAAATTCCACCCCGAATCAAGTCCCCTGAAGGATTTTTCAATTTGGGCACAAAAAAAATTTGGCCTCCCAAGCACACTTTTTTCTGACCGCGGTATCAGGAGTTTTCCTCCTCTGGGTGCAAAAAGCTTGATTTTTAAAAATAGCAAGAAATACCATTTTTAAGTATGAAATTCCACCCCGAGTCAAGTCCCCTGAAGGATTTTCCAATTTGGGCACAAAAAAAATTTGGCCTCCCAAGAACACTTTTTTCTGACCCCGGGGTCAGGAGTTTTCCTCCTCTGGGTGCAAGGAGCTTGATTTTTAAAAACAGCAAGAAATACCATTTTTAAGTATGAAATTCCACCCCGAATCAAGTCCCCTGAAGGATTTTTCAATTTGGGCACAAAAAAAATTTGGCCTCCCAAGCACACTTTTTTCTGACCCCGGGGTCAGGAGTTTTCCTCCTCTGGGTGCAAAAAGCTTGATTTTTAGAAACAGCAAGAAATACCATTTTTAAGCATGAAAATCCATCCCGAGTCAAGTCCCTTGAAGGATTTTCCAATTTGGGCACAAAAAAAATTTGGCCTCCCAAGCACACTTTTTTCTGACCGTGGGGTCAGGAGTTTTCCTCCTCTGGCTTCAAAAAGCTTGATTTTTAGAAACAGCAAGAAATACCATTTTTAAGCATGAAATTCCACCCCGAGTCAAGTCCCTTGAAGGATTTTCCAATTTGGGCACAAAAAAAATTTGGCCACCCAAGCACACTTTTCTCTGACCCCGTGGTCAGGAGTTTTCCTCCTCTGGGTGCAAGGAGCTTGATTTTTAAAAACAGCAAGAAATACCATTTTTAAGTATGAAATTCCACCCCGAATCAAGTCCCCTGAAGGATTTTTCAATTTGGGCACAAAAAAAATTTGGCCTCCCAAGCACACTTTTTTCTCACCGCGGGGTCAGGAGTTTTCCTCCTCTGGGTGCAAAAAGCTTGATTTTTAAAAACAGCAAGAAATACCATTTTTAAGTATGAAATTCCACCCCGAATCAAGTCCCCTGAAGGATTTTTCAATTTGGGCACAAAAAAAATTTGGCCTCCCAAGCACACTTTTTTCTGACTGCGGGGTCAGGAGTTTTCCTCCTCTGGGTGCAAAAAGCTTGATTTTTAAAAATAGCAAGAAATGCCATTTTTAAGTATGAAATTCCACCCCGAGTCAAGTCCCCTGAAGGATTTTCCAATTTGGGCACAAAAAAAAATTTGGCCTCCCAAGAACACTTTTTTCTGACCCCGGGGGTCAGGAGTTTTCCTCCTCTGGGTGCAAGGAGCTTGATTTTTAAAAACAGCAAGAAATACCATTTTTAAGTATGAAATTCCACCCCGAATCAAGTCCCCTGAAGGATTTTTCAATTTGGGCACAAAAAAAATTTGGCATCCCAAGCACACTTTTTTCTGACCCCGGGGTCAGGAGTTTTCCTCCTCTGGGTGCAAAGAGCTTGATTTTTAAAAACAGCAAGAAATACCATTTTAAAGTATGAAATTCCACCCCGAATCAAGTCCCCTGAAGGATTTTTCAATTTGGGCACAAAAAAAATTTGGCCTCCCAAGGACACTATATTCTGACCGTGGGGTCAGGAGTTTTCCTCCTCTGGGTGCAAGGAGCTTGATTTTTAAAAACAGCAAGAAATACCATTTTTAAGTATGAAATTCCACCCCGAATCAAGTCCCCTGAAGGATTTTTCAATTTGGGCACAAAAAAAATTTGGCCTCCCAAGCACACTTTTTTCTGACCGTGGGGTCAGGAGTTTTCCTCCTCTGGGTGCAAAAAGCTTGATTTTTAAAAATAGCAAGAAATACCATTTTTAAGTATGAAATTCCACCCCGAATCAAGTCCCCTGAAGGATTTTTCAATTTGGGCACAAAAAAAATTTGGCCTCCCAAGTACACTTTTTTCTGACCGCGGTATCAGGAGTTTTCCTCCTCTGGGTGCAAAGAGCTTGATTTTTAAAAACAGCAAGAAATACCATTTTAAAGTATGAAATTCCACCCCGAATCAAGTCCCCTGAAGGATTTTTCAATTTGGGCACAAAAAAATTTGGCCTCCCAAGCACACTTTTTTCTGACCCCGGGGTCAGGAGTTTTCCTCCTCTGGGTGCAAAAAGCTTGATTTTTAGAAACAGCAAGAAATACCATTTTTAAGCATGAAAATCCACCCCGAGTCAAGTCCCTTGAAGGATTTTCCAATTTGGGCACAAAAAAAATTTGGCCTCCCAAGCACACTTTTTTCTGACCGTGGGGTCAGGAGTTTTCCTCCTCTGGCTTCAAAAAGCTTGATTTTTAGAAACAGCAAGAAATACCATTTTTAAGCATGAAATTCCACCCCGAGTCAAGTCCCTTGAAGGATTTTCCAATTTGGGCACAAAAAAAATTTGGCCACCCAAGCACACTTTTCTCTGACCCCGTGGTCAGGAGTTTTCCTCCACTGGGTGCAAGGAGCTTGATTTTTAAAAACAGCAAGAAATACCATTTTTAAGTATGAAATTCCACCCCGAATCAAGTCCCCTGAAGGATTTTTCAATTTGGGCACAAAAAAAATTTGGCCTCCCAAGCACACTTTTTTCTGACTGCGGGGTCAGGAGTTTTCCTCCTCTGGGTGCAAAAAGCTTGATTTTTAAAAATAGCAAGAAATGCCATTTTTAAGTATGAAATTCCACCCCGAGTCAAGTCCCCTGAAGGATTTTCCAATTTGGGCACAAAAAAAATTTGGCATCCCAAGCACACTTTTTTCTGACCCCGTGGTCAGGAGTTTTCCTCCTCTGGGTGCAAGGAGCTTGATTTTTAAAAACAGCAAGAAATACCATTTTTAAGCATGAAATTCCACCCCGAATCAAGTCCCCTGAAGGATTTGTCAATTTCGGGACAAATAAAAATTGGCCTCCCAAGCCCACTTTTTTCTGACCGCGGGGTCAGGAGTTTTCCTCCTCTGGGTGCAAAGAGCTTGATTTTTAAAAACAGCAAGAAATACCATTTTAAAGTATGAAATTCCACCCCGAATCAAGTCCCCTGAAGGATTTTTCAATTTGGGCACAAAAAAAATTTGGCCTCCCAAGGACACTATATTCTGACCGTGGGGTCAGGAGTTTTCCTCCTCTGGGTGCAAGGAGCTTGATTTTTAAAAACAGCAAGAAATACCATTTTTAAGTATGAAATTCCACCCCGAATCAAGTCCCCTGAAGGATTTTTCAATTTGGGCACAAAAAAAATTTAGCCTCCCAAGCACACTTTTTTCTGACCCCGGGGTCAGGAGTTTTCCTCCTCTGGGTGCAAAAAGCTTGATTTTTAGAAACAGCAAGAAATACCATTTTTAAGCATGAAAATCCACCCCGAGTCAAGTCCCTTGAAGGATTTTCCAATTTGGGCACAAAAAAAATTTGGCCTCCCAAGCACACTTTTTTCTGACCGTGGGGTCAGGAGTTTTCCTCCTCTGGGTGCAAAAAGCTTGATTTTTAAAAATAGCAAGAAATACCATTTTTAAGTATGAAATTCCACCCCGAGTCAAGTCCCCTGAAGGATTTTTCAATTTGGGCACAAAAAAAATTTGGCCTCCCAAGGACACTATATTCTGACCGTGGGGTCAGGAGTTTTCCTCCTCTGGGTGCAAGGAGCTTGATTTTTAAAAACAGCAAGAAATACCATTTTTAAGTATGAAATTCCACCCCGAATCAAGTCCCCTGAAGGATTTTTCAATTTGGGCACAAAAAAAATTTGGCCTCCCAAGCACACTTTTTTCTGACCGTGGGGTCAGGAGTTTTCCTCCTCTGGGTGCAAAAAGCTTGATTTTTAAAAATAGCAAGAAATACCATTTTTAAGTATGAAATTCCACCCCGAATCAAGTCCCCTGAAGGATTTTTCAATTTGGGCACAAAAAAAATTTGGCCTCCCAAGTACACTTTTTTCTGACCGCGGTATCAGGAGTTTTCCTCCTCTGGGTGCAAAGAGCTTGATTTTTAAAAACAGCAAGAAATACCATTTTAAAGTATGAAATTCCACCCCGAATCAAGTCCCCTGAAGGATTTTTCAATTTGGGCACAAAAAAAATTTGGCCTCCCAAGCACACTTTTTTCTGACCCCGGGGTCAGGAGTTTTCCTCCTCTGGGTGCAAAAAGCTTGATTTTTAGAAACAGCAAGAAATACCATTTTTAAGCATGAAAATCCACCCCGAGTCAAGTCCCTTGAAGGATTTTCCAATTTGGGCACAAAAAAAATTTGGCCTCCCAAGCACACTTTTTTCTGACCGTGGGGTCAGGAGTTTTCCTCCTCTGGCTTCAAAAAGCTTGATTTTTAGAAACAGCAAGAAATACCATTTTTAAGCATGAAATTCCACCCCGAGTCAAGTCCCTTGAAGGATTTTCCAATTTGGGCACAAAAAAAATTTGGCCACCCAAGCACACTTTTCTCTGACCCCGTGGTCAGGAGTTTTCCTCCACTGGGTGCAAGGAGCTTGATTTTTAAAAACAGCAAGAAATACCATTTTTAAGTATGAAATTCCACCCCGAATCAAGTCCCCTGAAGGATTTTTCAATTTGGGCACAAAAAAAATTTGGCCTCCCAAGCACACTTTTTTCTGACTGCGGGGTCAGGAGTTTTCCTCCTCTGGGTGCAAAAAGCTTGATTTTTAAAAATAGCAAGAAATGCCATTTTTAAGTATGAAATTCCACCCCGAGTCAAGTCCCCTGAAGGATTTTCCAATTTGGGCACAAAAAAAATTTGGCATCCCAAGCACACTTTTTTCTGACCCCGTGGTCAGGAGTTTTCCTCCTCTGGGTGCAAGGAGCTTGATTTTTAAAAACAGCAAGAAATACCATTTTTAAGCATGAAATTCCACCCCGAATCAAGTCCCCTGAAGGATTTGTCAATTTCGGGACAAATAAAAATTGGCCTCCCAAGCCCACTTTTTTCTGACCGCGGGGTCAGGAGTTTTCCTCCTCTGGGTGCAAAGAGCTTGATTTTTAAAAACAGCAAGAAATACCATTTTAAAGTATGAAATTCCACCCCGAATCAAGTCCCCTGAAGGATTTTTCAATTTGGGCACAAAAAAAATTTGGCCTCCCAAGGACACTATATTCTGACCGTGGGGTCAGGAGTTTTCCTCCTCTGGGTGCAAGGAGCTTGATTTTTAAAAACAGCAAGAAATACCATTTTTAAGTATGAAATTCCACCCCGAATCAAGTCCCCTGAAGGATTTTTCAATTTGGGCACAAAAAAAATTTAGCCTCCCAAGCACACTTTTTTCTGACCCCGGGGTCAGGAGTTTTCCTCCTCTGGGTGCAAAAAGCTTGATTTTTAGAAACAGCAAGAAATACCATTTTTAAGCATGAAAATCCACCCCGAGTCAAGTCCCTTGAAGGATTTTCCAATTTGGGCACAAAAAAAATTTGGCCTCCCAAGCACACTTTTTTCTGACCGTGGGGTCAGGAGTTTTCCTCCTCTGGGTGCAAAAAGCTTGATTTTTAAAAATAGCAAGAAATACCATTTTTAAGTATGAAATTCCACCCCGAGTCAAGTCCCCTGAAGGATTTTCCAATTTGGGCACAAAAAAAATTTGGCCTCCCAAGAACACTTTTTTCTCACCCCGGGGTCAGGAGTTTTCCTCCTCTGGGTGCAAGGAGCTTGATTTTTAAAAACAGCAAGAAATACCATTTTTAAGCATGAAATTCCACCCCGAATCAAGTCCCCTGAAGGATTTTTCAATTTGGGCACAAAAAAAATTTGGCCTCCCAAGTACACTTTTTTCTGACCGCGGTATCAGGAGTTTTCCTCCTCTGGGTGCAAAAACCTTGATTTTTAAAAATAGCAAGAAATACCATTTTTAAGTATGAAATTCCACCCCGAGTCAAGTCCCCTGAAGGATTTTCCAATTTGGGCACAAAAAAAATTTGGCCTCCCAAGCACACTTTTTTCTGACCCCGGGGTCAGGAGTTTTCCTCCTCTGGGTGCAAGGAGCTTGATTTTTAAAAACAGCAAGAAATACCATTTTTAAGTATGAAATTCCACCCCGAATCAAGTCCCCTGAAGGATTTTTCAATTTGGGCACAAAAAAAATTTGGCCTCCCAAGCACACTTTTTTCTGACCCCGGGGTCAGCAGTTTTCCTCCTCTGGGTGCAAAAAGCTTGATTTTTAGAAACAGCAAGAAATACCATTTTTAAGCATGAAAATCCACCCCGAGTCAAGTCCCTTGAAGGATTTTCCAATTTGGGCACAAAAAAAATTTGGCCTCCCAAGCACACTTTTTTCTGACCGTGGGGTCAGGAGTTTTCCTCCTCTGGGTGCAAAAAGCTTGATTTTTAAAAATAGCAAGAAATACCATTTTTAAGTATGAAATTCCACCCCGAGTCAAGTCCCCTGAAGGATTTTCCAATTTGGGCACAAAAAAAATTTGGCCTCCCAAGAACACTTTTTTCTGACCCCGGGGTCAGGAGTTTTCCTCCTCTGGGTGCAAGGAGCTTGATTTTAAAAAACAGCAAGAAATACCATTTTTAAGTATGAAATTCCACCCCGAATCAAGTCCCCTGAAGGATTTTTCAATTTGGGCACCAAAAAAATTTGGCCTCCCAAGCACACTTTTTTCTGACCCCGGGGTCAGGAGTTTTCCTCCTCTGGGTGCAAAAAGCTTGATTTTTAGAAACAGCAAGAAATACCATTTTTAAGCATGAAAATCCACCCCGAGTCAAGTCCCTTGAAGGATTTTCCAATTTGGGCACAAAAAAAATTTGGCCTCCCAATCACACTTTTTTCTGACCGTGGGGTCAGGAGTTTTCCTTCTCTGGCTTCAAAAAGCTTGATTTTTAGAAACAGCAAGAAATACCATTTTTAAGCATGAAATTCCACCCCGAGTCAAGTCCCTTGAAGGATTTTCCAATTTGGGCACAAAAAAAATTTGGCCACCCAAGCACACTTTTCTCTGACCCCGTGGTCAGGAGTTTTCCTCCTCTGGGTGCAAGGAGCTTGATTTTTAAAAACAGCAAGAAATACCATTTTTAAGTATGAAATTCCACCCCGAATCAAGTCCCCTGAAGGATTTTTCAATTTGGGCACAAAAAAAATTTGGCCTCCCAAGCACACTTTTTTCTGACCGCGGGGTCAGGAGTTTTCCTCCTCTGGGTGCAAAAAGCTTGATTTTTAAAAACAGCAAGAAATACCATTTTTAAGTATGAAATTCCACCCCGAATCAAGTCCCCTGAAGGATTTTTCAATTTGGGCACAAAAAAAATTTGGCCTCCAAAGCACACTTTTTTCTGACCGCGGGGTCAGGAGTTTTCCTCCTCTGGGTGCAAAAAGCTTGATTTTTAAAAACAGCAAGAAATACCATTTTTAAGTATGAAATTCCACCCCGAGTCAAGTCCCCTGAAGGATTTTCCAATTTGGGCACAAAAAAAATTTGCCCTCCAAAGCACACTTTTTTCTGACCGCGGGGTCAGGAGTTTTCCTCCTCTGGGTGCAAAAAGCTTGATTTTTAAAAATAGCAAGAAATATCATTTTTAAGTATGAAATTCCACCCTGAGTCAAGTCCCCTGAAGGATTTTCCAATTTGGGCACAAAAAAAATTTGGCCTCCCAAGCACACTTTTTTCTGACCCCGGGGTCAGGAGTTTTCCTCCTCTGGGTGCAAAAAGCTTGATTTTTAAAAATAGCAAGAAATACCATTTTTAAGTATGAAATTCCACCCCGAGTCAAGTCCCCTGAAGGATTTTCCAATTTGGGCACAAAAAAAATTTGGCCTCCCAAGCACACTTTTTTCTGACCCCGGGGTCAGGAGTTTTCCTCCTCTGGGTGCAAAAAGCTTGATTTTTAGAAACAGCAAGAAATACCATTTTTAAGCATGAAAATCCACCCCGAGTCAAGTCCCTTGAAGGATTTTCCAATTTGGGCACAAAAAAAATTTGGCCTCCCAATCACACTTTTTTCTGACCGTGGGGTCAGGAGTTTTCCTTCTCTGGCTTCAAAAAGCTTGATTTTTAGAAACAGCAAGAAATACCATTTTTAAGCATGAAATTCCACCCCGAGTCAAGTCCCTTGAAGGATTTTCCAATTTGGGCACAAAAAAAATTTGGCCACCCAAGCACACTTTTCTCTGACCCCGTGGTCAGGAGTTTTCCTCCTCTGGGTGCAAGGAGCATGATTTTTAAAAACAGCAAGAAATACCATTTTTAAGTATGAAATTCCACCCCGAATCAAGTCCCCTGAAGGATTTTTCAATTTGGGCACAAAAAAAATTTGGCCTCCCAAGCACACTTTTTTCTGACCGCGGGGTCAGGAGTTTTCCTCCTCTGGGTGCAAAAAGCTTGATTTTTAAAAACAGCAAGAAATACCATTTTTAAGTATGAAATTCCACCCCGAATCAAGTCCCCTGAAGGATTTTTCAATTTGGGCACAAAAAAAATTTGGCCTCCAAAGCACACTTTTTTCTGACCGCGGGGTCAGGAGTTTTCCTCCTCTGGGTGCAAAAAGCTTGATTTTTAAAAACAGCAAGAAATACCATTTTTAAGTATGAAATTCCACCCCGAGTCAAGTCCCCTGAAGGATTTTCCAATTTGGGCACAAAAAAAATTTGCCCTCCAAAGCACACTTTTTTCTGACCGCGGGGTCAGGAGTTTTCCTCCTCTGGGTGCCAAAAGCTTGATTTTTAAAAATAGCAAGAAATATCATTTTTAAGTATGAAATTCCACCCTGAGTCAAGTCCCCTGAAGGATTTTCCAATTTGGGCACAAAAAAAATTTGGCCTCCCAAGCACACTTTTTTCTGACCCCGGGGTCAGGAGTTTTCCTCCTCTGGGTGCAAAAAGCTTGATTTTTAAAAATAGCAAGAAATACCATTTTTAAGTATGAAATTCCACCCCGAGTCAAGTCCCCTGAAGGATTTTCCAATTTGGGCACAAAAAAAATTTGGCCTCCCAAGCACACTTTTTTCTGACCCCGGGGTCAGGAGTTTTCCTCCTCTGGGTGCAAAAAGCTTGATTTTTAGAAACAGCAAGAAATACCATTTTTAAGCATGAAAATCCACCCCGAGTCAAGTCCCTTGAAGGATTTTCCAATTTGGGCACAAAAAAAATTTGGCCTCCCAATCACACTTTTTTCTGACCGTGGGGTCAGGAGTTTTCCTTCTCTGGCTTCAAAAAGCTTGATTTTTAGAAACAGCAAGAAATACCATTTTTAAGCATGAAATTCCACCCCGAGTCAAGTCCCTTGAAGGATTTTCCAATTTGGGCACAAAAAAAATTTGGCCACCCAAGCACACTTTTCTCTGACCCCGTGGTCAGGAGTTTTCCTCCTCTGGGTGCAAGGAGCTTGATTTTTAAAAACAACAAGAAATACCATTTTTAAGTATGAAATTCCACCCCGAATCAAGTCCCCTGAAGGATTTTTCAATTTGGGCACAAAAAAAATTTGGCCTCCCAAGCACACTTTTTTCTGACCGCGGGGTCAGGAGTTTTCCTCCTCTGGGTGCAAAAAGCTTGATTTTTAAAAACAGCAAGAAATACCATTTTTAAGTATGAAATTCCACCCCGAATCAAGTCCCCTGAAGGATTTTTCAATTTGGGCACAAAAAAAATTTGGCCTCCAAAGCACACTTTTTTCTGACCGCGGGGTCAGGAGTTTTCCTCCTCTGGGTGCAAAAAGCTTGATTTTTTAAAACATCAAGAAATACCATTTTTAAGTATGAAATTCCACCCCGAGTCAAGTCCCCTGAAGGATTTTCCAATTTGGGCACAAAAAAAATTTGGCCTCCAAAGCACACTTTTTTCTGACCGCGGGGTCAGGAGTTTTCCTCCTCTGGGTGCAAAAAGCTTGATTTTTAAAAATAGCAAGAAATATCATTTTTAAGTATGAAATTCCACCCTGAGTCAAGTCCCCTGAAGGATTTTCCAATTTGGGCACAAAAAAAATTTGGCCTCCCAAGCACACTTTTTTCTGACCCCGGGGTCAGGAGTTTTCCTCCTCTGGGTGCAAAAAGCTTGATTTTTAGAAACAGCAAGAAATACCATTTTTAAGCATGAAAATCCACCCCGAGTCAAGTCCCTTGAAGGATTTTCCAATTTGGGCACAAAAAAAATTTGGCCTCCCAAGCACACTTTTTTCTGACCGTGGGGTCAGGAGTTTTCCTCCTCTGGGTGCAAAAAGCTTGATTTTTAAAAATAGCAAGAAATACCATTTTTAAGTATGAAATTCCACCCCGAGTCAAGTCCCCTGAAGGATTTTCCAATTTGGGCACAAAAAAAATTTGGCCTCCCAAGAACACTTTTTTCTGACCCCGGGGTCAGGAGTTTTCCTCCTCTGGGTGCAAGGAGCTTGATTTTTAAAAACAGCAAGAAATACCATTTTTAAGTATGAAATTCCACCCCGAATCAAGTCCCCTGAAGGATTTTTCAATTTGGGCACAAAAAAAATTTGGCATCCCAAGCACACTTTTTTCTGACCCCGTGGTCAGCAGTTTTCCTCCTCTGGGTGCAAGGAGCTTGATTTTTAAAAACAGCAAGAAATACCATTTTTAAGTATGAAATTCCACCCCGAATCAAGTCCCCTGAAGGATTTTTCAATTTGGGCACCAAAAAAATTTGGCCTCCCAAGCACACTTTTTTCTGACCCCGGGGTCAGGAGTTTTCCTCCTCTGGGTGCAAAAAGCTTGATTTTTAGAAACAGCAAGAAATACCATTTTTAAGCATGAAAATCCACCCCGAGTCAAGTCCCTTGAAGGATTTTCCAATTTGGGCACAAAAAAAATTTGGCCTCCCAATCACACTTTTTTCTGACCGTGGGGTCAGGAGTTTTCCTTCTCTGGCTTCAAAAAGCTTGATTTTTAGAAACAGCAAGAAATACCATTTTTAAGCATGAAATTCCACCCCGAGTCAAGTCCCTTGAAGGATTTTCCAATTTGGGCACAAAAAAAATTTGGCCACCCAAGCACACTTTTCTCTGACCCCGTGGTCAGGAGTTTTCCTCCTCTGGGTGCAAGGAGCTTGATTTTTAAAAACAGCAAGAAATACCATTTTTAAGTATGAAATTCCACCCCGAATCAAGTCCCCTGAAGGATTTTTCAATTTGGGCACAAAAAAAATTTGGCCTCCCAAGCACACTTTTTTCTGACCGCGGGGTCAGGAGTTTTCCTCCTCTGGGTGCAAAAAGCTTGATTTTTAAAAACAGCAAGAAATACCATTTTTAAGTATGAAATTCCACCCCGAATCAAGTCCCCTGAAGGATTTTTCAATTTGGGCACAAAAAAAATTTGGCCTCCAAAGCACACTTTTTTCTGACCGCGGGGTCAGGAGTTTTCCTCCTCTGGGTGCAAAAAGCTTGATTTTTAAAAACAGCAAGAAATACCATTTTTAAGTATGAAATTCCACCCCGAGTCAAGTCCCCTGAAGGATTTTCCAATTTGGGCACAAAAAAAATTTGGCCTCCAAAGCACACTTTTTTCTGACCGCGGGGTCAGGAGTTTTCCTCCTCTGGGTGCAAAAAGCTTGATTTTTAAAAATAGCAAGAAATATCATTTTTAAGTATGAAATTCCACCCTGAGTCAAGTCCCCTGAAGGATTTTCCAATTTGGGCACAAAAAAAATTTGGCCTCCCAAGCACACTTTTTTCTGACCCCGGGGTCAGGAGTTTTCCTCCTCTGGGTGCAAGGAGCTTGATTTTTAAAAACAGCAAGAAATACCATTTTTAAGTATGAAATTCCACCCCGAATCAAGTCCCCTGAAGGATTTTTCAATTTGGGCACAAAAAAAATTTGGCCTCCCAAGCACACTTTTTTCTGACCCCGGGGTCAGGAGTTTTCCTCCTCTTGGTGCAAAAAGCTTGATTTTTAAAAACAGCAAGAAATACCATTTTTAAGTATGAAATTCCACCCCAAATCAAGTCGCCTGAAGGATATTTCAATTTGGGCACAAAAAAAATTTGGCCTCCCAAGCACACTTTTTTCTGACCCCGGGGTCAGGAGTTTTCCTCCTCTGGGTTCAAGGAGCTTGATTTTTAAAAACAGCAAGAAATACCATTTTTAAGTATGAAATTCCACCCCGAGTCAAGTCCCCTGAAGGATTTTTCAATTTGGGCACAAAAAAAATTTGGCATCCCAAGCACACTTTTTTCTGACCCCGTGGTCAGGAGTTTTCCTCCTCTGGGTGCAAAAAGCTTGATTTTTAAAAATAGCAAGAAATATCATTTTTAAGTATGAAATTCCACCCCGAGTCAAGTCCCCTGAAGGATTTTCCAATTTGGGCACAAAAAAAATTTGGCCTCCCAAGCACACTTTTTTCTGACCCCGTGGTCAGGAGTTTTCCTCCTCTGGGTGCAAGGAGCTTGATTTTTAAAAACAGCAAGAAATACCATTTTTAAGCATGAAATTCCACCCCGAATCAAGTCCCCTGAAGGATTTTTCAATTTGGGCACAAAAAAAATTTGGCATCCCAAGCACACTTTTTTCTGACCCCGTGGTCAGCAGTTTTCCTCCTCTGGGTGCAAGGAGCTTGATTTTTTAAAAACAGCAAGAAATACCATTTTTAAGTATGAAATTCCACCCCGAATCAAGTCCCCTGAAGGATTTTTCAATTTGGGCACAAAAAAAATTTGGCCTCCCAAGCACACTTTTTTCTGACCCCGGGGTCAGGAGTTTTCCTCCTCTGGGTGCAAAAAGCTTGATTTTTAGAAACAGCAAGAAATACCATTTTTAAGCATGAAAATCCACCCCGAGTCAAGTCCCTTGAAGGATTTTCCAATTTGGGCACAAAAAAAATTTGGCCTCCCAAGCACACTTTTTTCTGACCCCGGGGTCAGTAGTTTTCCTCCTCTGGGTGCAAGGAGCTTGATTTTTAAAAACAGCAAGAAATACCATTTTTAAGCATGAAATTCCACCCCGAATCAAGTCCCCTGAAGGATTTGTCAATTTCGGGACAAATAAAAATTGGCCTCCCAAGCCCACTTTTTTCTGACCGCGGGGTCAGGAGTTTTCCTCCTCTGGGTGCAAAGAGCTTGATTTTTAAAAACAGCAAGAAATACCATTTTAAAGTATGAAATTCCACTCCGAATCAAGTCCCCTGAAGGATTTTTCAATTTGGGCACAAAAAAAATTTGGCCTCCCAAGGACACTATATTCTGACCGTGGGGTCAGGAGTTTTCCTCCTCTGGCTTCAAAAAGCTTGATTTTTAGAAACAGCAAGAAATACCATTTTTAAGCATGAAATTCCACCCCGAGTCAAGTCCCTTGAAGGATTTTCCAATTTGGGCACAAAAAAAATTTGGCCTCCCAAGCACACTTTTCTCTGACCCCGTGGTCAGTAGTTTTCCTCCTCTGGGTTCAAGGAGCTTGATTTTTAAAAACAGCAAGAAATACCATTTTTAAGTATGAAATTCCACCCCGAATCAAGTCCCCTGAAGGATTTTTCAATTTGGGCACAAAAAAAATTTGGCCTCCCAAGCACACTTTTTTCTGACCCCGGGGTCAGGAGTTTTCCTCCTCTGGGTGCAAGGAGCTTGATTTTTAAAAACAGCAAGAAATACCATTTTTAAGTATGAAATTCCACCCCGAATCAAGTCCCCTGAAGGATTTTTCAATTTGGGCACAAAAAAAATTTGGCCTCCCAAGCACACTTTTTTCTGACCCCGGGGTCAGCAGTTTTCCTCCTCTGGGTGCAAAAAGCTTGATTTTTAGAAACAGCAAGAAATACCATTTTTAAGCATGAAAATCCACCCCGAGTCAAGTCCCTTGAAGGATTTTCCAATTTGGGCACAAAAAAAATTTGGCCTCCCAAGCACACTTTTTTCTGACCGTGGGGTCAGGAGTTTTCCTCCTCTGGGTGCAAAAAGCTTGATTTTTAAAAATAGCAAGAAATACCATTTTTAAGTATGAAATTCCACCCCGAATCAAGTCCCCTGAAGGATTTTTCAATTTGGGCACAAAAAAAATTTGGCCTCCCAAGCACACTTTTTTCTGACCCCGGGGTCAGCAGTTTTCCTCCTCTGGGTGCAAAAAGCTTGATTTTTAGAAACAGCAAGAAATACCATTTTTAAGCATGAAAATCCACCCCGAGTCAAGTCCCTTGAAGGATTTTTCAATTTGGGCACAAAAAAAATTTGGCATCCCAAGCACACTTTTTTCTGACCCCGTGGTCAGCAGTTTTCCTCCTCTGGGTGCAAGGAGCTTGATTTTTAAAAACAGCAAGAAATACCATTTTTAAGTATGAAATTCCACCCCGAATCAAGTCCCCTGAAGGATTTTTCAATTTGGGCACAAAAAAAATTTGGCCTCCCAATCACACTTTTTTCTGACCGTGGGGTCAGGAGTTTTCCTTCTCTGGCTTCAAAAAGCTTGATTTTTAGAAACAGCAAGAAATACCATTTTTAAGCATGAAATTCCACCCCGAGTCAAGTCCCTTGAAGGATTTTCCAATTTGGGCACAAAAAAAATTTGGCCACCCAAGCACACTTTTCTCTGACCCCGTGGTCAGGAGTTTTCCTCCTCTGGGTGCAAGGAGCTTGATTTTTAAAAACAGCAAGAAATACCATTTTTAAGTATGAAATTCCACCCCGAATCAAGTCCCCTGAAGGATTTTTCAATTTGGGCACAAAAAAAATTTGGCCTCCCAAGCACACTTTTTTCTGACCGCGGGGTCAGGAGTTTTCCTCCTCTGGGTGCAAAAAGCTTGATTTTTAAAAACAGCAAGAAATACCATTTTTAAGTATGAAATTCCACCCCGAATCAAGTCCCCTGAAGGATTTTTCAATTTGGGCACAAAAAAAATTTGGCCTCCAAAGCACACTTTTTTCTGACCGCGGGGTCAGGAGTTTTCCTCCTCTGGGTGCAAAAAGCTTGATTTTTAAAAACAGCAAGAAATACCATTTTTAAGTATGAAATTCCACCCCGAGTCAAGTCCCCTGAAGGATTTTCCAATTTGGGCACAAAAAAAATTTGCCCTCCAAAGCACACTTTTTTCTGACCGCGGGGTCAGGAGTTTTCCTCCTCTGGGTGCAAAAAGCTTGATTTTTAAAAATAGCAAGAAATATCATTTTTAAGTATGAAATTCCACCCTGAGTCAAGTCCCCTGAAGGATTTTCCAATTTGGGCACAAAAAAAATTTGGCCTCCCAAGCACACTTTTTTCTGACCCCGGGGTCAGGAGTTTTCCTCCTCTGGGTGCAAAAAGCTTGATTTTTAAAAATAGCAAGAAATACCATTTTTAAGTATGAAATTCCACCCCGAGTCAAGTCCCCTGAAGGATTTTCCAATTTGGGCACAAAAAAAATTTGGCCTCCCAAGCACACTTTTTTCTGACCCCGGGGTCAGGAGTTTTCCTCCTCTGGGTGCAAAAAGCTTGATTTTTAGAAACAGCAAGAAATACCATTTTTAAGCATGAAAATCCACCCCGAGTCAAGTCCCTTGAAGGATTTTCCAATTTGGGCACAAAAAAAATTTGGCCTCCCAATCACACTTTTTTCTGACCGTGGGGTCAGGAGTTTTCCTTCTCTGGCTTCAAAAAGCTTGATTTTTAGAAACAGCAAGAAATACCATTTTTAAGCATGAAATTCCACCCCGAGTCAAGTCCCTTGAAGGATTTTCCAATTTGGGCACAAAAAAAATTTGGCCACCCAAGCACACTTTTCTCTGACCCCGTGGTCAGGAGTTTTCCTCCTCTGGGTGCAAGGAGCTTGATTTTTAAAAACAGCAAGAAATACCATTTTTAAGTATGAAATTCCACCCCGAATCAAGTCCCCTGAAGGATTTTTCAATTTGGGCACAAAAAAAATTTGGCCTCCCAAGCACACTTTTTTCTGACCGCGGGGTCAGGAGTTTTCCTCCTCTGGGTGCAAAAAGCTTGATTTTTAAAAACAGCAAGAAATACCATTTTTAAGTATGAAATTCCACCCCGAATCAAGTCCCCTGAAGGATTTTTCAATTTGGGCACAAAAAAAATTTGGCCTCCAAAGCACACTTTTTTCTGACCGCGGGGTCAGGAGTTTTCCTCCTCTGGGTGCAAAAAGCTTGATTTTTTAAAACAGCAAGAAATACCATTTTTAAGTATGAAATTCCACCCCGAGTCAAGTCCCCTGAAGGATTTTCCAATTTGGGCACAAAAAAAATTTGGCCTCCCAAGAACACTTTTTTCTGACCCCGGGGTCAGGAGTTTTCCTCCTCTGGGTGCAAGGAGCTTGATTTTTAAAAACAGCAAGAAATACCATTTTTAAGTATGAAATTCCACCCCGAATCAAGTCCCCTGAAGGATTTTTCAATTTGGGCACCAAAAAAATTTGGCCTCCCAAGCACACTTTTTTCTGACCCCGGGGTCAGGAGTTTTCCTCCTCTGGGTGCAAAAAGCTTGATTTTTAGAAACAGCAAGAAATACCATTTTTAAGCATGAAAATCCACCCCGAGTCAAGTCCCTTGAAGGATTTTCCAATTTGGGCACAAAAAAAATTTGGCCTCCCAATCACACTTTTTTCTGACCGTGGGGTCAGGAGTTTTCCTTCTCTGGCTTCAAAAAGCTTGATTTTTAGAAACAGCAAGAAATACCATTTTTAAGCATGAAATTCCACCCCGAGTCAAGTCCCTTGAAGGATTTTCCAATTTGGGCACAAAAAAAATTTGGCCACCCAAGCACACTTTTCTCTGACCCCGTGGTCAGGAGTTTTCCTCCTCTGGGTGCAAGGAGCTTGATTTTTAAAAACAGCAAGAAATACCATTTTTAAGTATGAAATTCCACCCCGAATCAAGTCCCCTGAAGGATTTTTCAATTTGGGCACAAAAAAAATTTGGCCTCCAAAGCACACTTTTTTCTGACCGCGGGGTCAGGAGTTTTCCTCCTCTGGGTGCAAAAAGCTTGATTTTTTAAAACAGCAAGAAATACCATTTTTAAGTATGAAATTCCACCCCGAGTCAAGTCCCCTGAAGGATTTTCCAATTTGGGCACAAAAAAAATTTGGCCTCCCAAGAACACTTTTTTCTGACCCCGGGGTCAGGAGTTTTCCTCCTCTGGGTGCAAGGAGCTTGATTTTTAAAAACAGCAAGAAATACCATTTTTAAGTATGAAATTCCACCCCGAATCAAGTCCCCTGAAGGATTTTTCAATTTGGGCACCAAAAAAATTTGGCCTCCCAAGCACACTTTTTTCTGACCCCGGGGTCAGGAGTTTTCCTCCTCTGGGTGCAAAAAGCTTGATTTTTAGAAACAGCAAGAAATACCATTTTTAAGCATGAAAATCCACCCCGAGTCAAGTCCCTTGAAGGATTTTCCAATTTGGGCACAAAAAAAATTTGGCCTCCCAATCACACTTTTTTCTGACCGTGGGGTCAGGAGTTTTCCTTCTCTGGCTTCAAAAAGCTTGATTTTTAGAAACAGCAAGAAATACCATTTTTAAGCATGAAATTCCACCCCGAGTCAAGTCCCTTGAAGGATTTTCCAATTTGGGCACAAAAAAAATTTGGCCACCCAAGCACACTTTTCTCTGACCCCGTGGTCAGGAGTTTTCCTCCTCTGGGTGCAAGGAGCTTGATTTTTAAAAACAGCAAGAAATACCATTTTTAAGTATGAAATTCCACCCCGAATCAAGTCCCCTGAAGGATTTTTCAATTTGGGCACAAAAAAAATTTGGCCTCCCAAGCACACTTTTTTCTGACCGCGGGGTCAGGAGTTTTCCTCCTCTGGGTGCAAAAAGCTTGATTTTTAAAAACAGCAAGAAATACCATTTTTAAGTATGAAATTCCACCCCGAATCAAGTCCCCTGAAGGATTTTTCAATTTGGGCACAAAAAAAATTTGGCCTCCAAAGCACACTTTTTTCTGACCGCGGGGTCAGGAGTTTTCCTCCTCTGGGTGCAAAAAGCTTGATTTTTAAAAACAGCAAGAAATACCATTTTTAAGTATGAAATTCCACCCCGAGTCAAGTCCCCTGAAGGATTTTCCAATTTGGGCACAAAAAAAATTTGCCCTCCAAAGCACACTTTTTTCTGACCGCGGGGTCAGGAGTTTTCCTCCTCTGGGTGCAAAAAGCTTGATTTTTAAAAATAGCAAGAAATATCATTTTTAAGTATGAAATTCCACCCTGAGTCAAGTCCCCTGAAGGATTTTCCAATTTGGGCACAAAAAAAATTTGGCCTCCCAAGCACACTTTTTTCTGACCCCGGGGTCAGGAGTTTTCCTCCTCTGGGTGCAAAAAGCTTGATTTTTAAAAATAGCAAGAAATACCATTTTTAAGTATGAAATTCCACCCCGAGTCAAGTCCCCTGAAGGATTTTCCAATTTGGGCACAAAAAAAATTTGGCCTCCCAAGCACACTTTTTTCTGACCCCGGGGTCAGGAGTTTTCCTCCTCTGGGTGCAAAAAGCTTGATTTTTAGAAACAGCAAGAAATACCATTTTTAAGCATGAAAATCCACCCCGAGTCAAGTCCCTTGAAGGATTTTCCAATTTGGGCACAAAAAAAATTTGGCCTCCCAATCACACTTTTTTCTGACCGTGGGGTCAGGAGTTTTCCTTCTCTGGCTTCAAAAAGCTTGATTTTTAGAAACAGCAAGAAATACCATTTTTAAGCATGAAATTCCACCCCGAGTCAAGTCCCTTGAAGGATTTTCCAATTTGGGCACAAAAAAAATTTGGCCACCCAAGCACACTTTTCTCTGACCCCGTGGTCAGGAGTTTTCCTCCTCTGGGTGCAAGGAGCTTGATTTTTAAAAACAACAAGAAATACCATTTTTAAGTATGAAATTCCACCCCGAATCAAGTCCCCTGAAGGATTTTTCAATTTGGGCACAAAAAAAATTTGGCCTCCCAAGCACACTTTTTTCTGACCGCGGGGTCAGGAGTTTTCCTCCTCTGGGTGCAAAAAGCTTGATTTTTTAAAACATCAAGAAATACCATTTTTAAGTATGAAATTCCACCCCGAGTCAAGTCCCCTGAAGGATTTTCCAATTTGGGCACAAAAAAAATTTGGCCTCCAAAGCACACTTTTTTCTGACCGCGGGGTCAGGAGTTTTCCTCCTCTGGGTGCAAAAAGCTTGATTTTTAAAAATAGCAAGAAATATCATTTTTAAGTATGAAATTCCACCCTGAGTCAAGTCCCCTGAAGGATTTTCCAATTTGGGCACAAAAAAAATTTGGCCTCCCAAGCACACTTTTTTCTGACCCCGGGGTCAGGAGTTTTCCTCCTCTGGGTGCAAAAAGCTTGATTTTTAGAAACAGCAAGAAATACCATTTTTAAGCATGAAAATCCACCCCGAGTCAAGTCCCTTGAAGGATTTTCCAATTTGGGCACAAAAAAAATTTGGCCTCCCAAGCACACTTTTTTCTGACCGTGGGGTCAGGAGTTTTCCTCCTCTGGGTGCAAAAAGCTTGATTTTTAAAAATAGCAAGAAATACCATTTTTAAGTATGAAATTCCACCCCGAGTCAAGTCCCCTGAAGGATTTTCCAATTTGGGCACAAAAAAAATTTGGCCTCCCAAGAACACTTTTTTCTGACCCCGGGGTCAGGAGTTTTCCTCCTCTGGGTGCAAGGAGCTTGATTTTTAAAAACAGCAAGAAATACCATTTTTAAGTATGAAATTCCACCCCGAATCAAGTCCCCTGAAGGATTTTTCAATTTGGGCACAAAAAAAATTTGGCATCCCAAGCACACTTTTTTCTGACCCCGTGGTCAGCAGTTTTCCTCCTCTGGGTGCAAGGAGCTTGATTTTTAAAAACAGCAAGAAATACCATTTTTAAGTATGAAATTCCACCCCGAATCAAGTCCCCTGAAGGATTTTTCAATTTGGGCACCAAAAAAATTTGGCCTCCCAAGCACACTTTTTTCTGACCCCGGGGTCAGGAGTTTTCCTCCTCTGGGTGCAAAAAGCTTGATTTTTAGAAACAGCAAGAAATACCATTTTTAAGCATGAAAATCCACCCCGAGTCAAGTCCCTTGAAGGATTTTCCAATTTGGGCACAAAAAAAATTTGGCCTCCCAATCACACTTTTTTCTGACCGTGGGGTCAGGAGTTTTCCTTCTCTGGCTTCAAAAAGCTTGATTTTTAAAAACAGCAAGAAATACCATTTTTAAGTATGAAATTCCACCCCAAATCAAGTCGCCTGAAGGATATTTCAATTTGGGCACAAAAAAAATTTGGCCTCCCAAGCACACTTTTTTCTGACCCCGGGGTCAGGAGTTTTCCTCCTCTGGGTTCAAGGAGCTTGATTTTTAAAAACAGCAAGAAATACCATTTTTAAGTATGAAATTCCACCCCGAGTCAAGTCCCCTGAAGAATTTTTCAATATGGGCACAAAAAAAATTTGGCCTCCCAAGCACACTTTTTTCTGACCCCGGGGTCAGGAGTTTTCCTCCTCTGGGTGCAAAAAGCTTGATTTTTAAAAATAGCAAGAAATATCATTTTTAAGTATGAAATTCCACCCCGAGTCAAGTCCCCTGAAGGATTTTCCAATTTGGGCACAAAAAAAATTTGGCCTCCCAAGCACACTTTTTTCTGACCCCGTGGTCAGGAGTTTTCCTCCTCTGGGTGCAAGGAGCTTGATTTTTAAAAACAGCAAGAAATACCATTTTTAAGCATGAAATTCCACCCCGAATCAAGTCCCCTGAAGGATTTTTCAATTTGGGCACAAAAAAAATTTGGCATCCCAAGCACACTTTTTTCTGACCCCGTGGTCAGCAGTTTTCCTCCTCTGGGTGCAAGGAGCTTGATTTTTAAAAACAGCAAGAAATACCATTTTTAAGTATGAAATTCCACCCCGAATCAAGTCCCCTGAAGGATTTTTCAATTTGGGCACAAAAAAAATTTGGCCTCCCAAGCACACTTTTTTCTGACCCCGGGGTCAGGAGTTTTCCTCCTCTGGGTGCAAAAAGCTTGATTTTTAGAAACAGCAAGAAATACCATTTTTAAGCATGAAAATCCACCCCGAGTCAAGTCCCTTGAAGGATTTTCCAATTTGGGCACAAAAAAAATTTGGCCTCCCAAGCACACTTTTTTCTGACCCCGGGGTCAGGAGTTTTCCTCCTCTGGGTGCAAGGAGCTTGATTTTTAAAAACAGCAAGAAATACCATTTTTAAGCATGAAATTCCACCCCGAATCAAGTCCCCTGAAGGATTTGTCAATTTCGGGACAAATAAAAATTGGCCTCCCAAGCCCACTTTTTTCTGACCGCGGGGTCAGGAGTTTTCCTCCTCTGGGTGCAAAGAGCTTGATTTTTAAAAACAGCAAGAAATACCATTTTAAAGTATGAAATTCCACTCCGAATCAAGTCCCCTGAAGGATTTTTCAATTTGGGCACAAAAAAAATTTGGCCTCCCAAGGACACTATATTCTGACCGTGGGGTCAGGAGTTTTCCTCCTCTGGCTTCAAAAAGCTTGATTTTTAGAAACAGCAAGAAATACCATTTTTAAGCATGAAATTCCACCCCGAGTCAAGTCCCTTGAAGGATTTTCCAATTTGGGCACAAAAAAAATTTGGCCTCCCAAGCACACTTTTCTCTGACCCCGTGGTCAGTAGTTTTCCTCCTCTGGGTTCAAGGAGCTTGATTTTTAAAAACAGCAAGAAATACCATTTTTAAGTATGAAATTCCACCCCGAATCAAGTCCCCTGAAGGATTTTTCAATTTGGGCACAAAAAAAATTTGGCCTCCCAAGCACACTTTTTTCTGACCCCGGGGTCAGGAGTTTTCCTCCTCTGGGTGCAAGGAGCTTGATTTTTAAAAACAGCAAGAAATACCATTTTTAAGTATGAAATTCCACCCCGAATCAAGTCCCCTGAAGGATTTTTCAATTTGGGCACAAAAAAAATTTGGCCTCCCAAGCACACTTTTTTCTGACCCCGGGGTCAGCAGTTTTCCTCCTCTGGGTGCAAAAAGCTTGATTTTTAGAAACAGCAAGAAATACCATTTTTAAGCATGAAAATCCACCCCGAGTCAAGTCCCTTGAAGGATTTTCCAATTTGGGCACAAAAAAAATTTGGCCTCCCAAGCACACTTTTTTCTGACCGTGGGGTCAGGAGTTTTCCTCCTCTGGGTGCAAAAAGCTTGATTTTTAAAAATAGCAAGAAATACCATTTTTAAGTATGAAATTCCACCCCGAATCAAGTCCCCTGAAGGATTTTTCAATTTGGGCACAAAAAAAATTTGGCCTCCCAAGCACACTTTTTTCTGACCCCGGGGTCAGCAGTTTTCCTCCTCTGGGTGCAAAAAGCTTGATTTTTAGAAACAGCAAGAAATACCATTTTTAAGCATGAAAATCCACCCCGAGTCAAGTCCCTTGAAGGATTTTTCAATTTGGGCACAAAAAAAATTTGGCATCCCAAGCACACTTTTTTCTGACCCCGTGGTCAGCAGTTTTCCTCCTCTGGGTGCAAGGAGCTTGATTTTTAAAAACAGCAAGAAATACCATTTTTAAGTATGAAATTCCACCCCGAATCAAGTCCCCTGAAGGATTTTTCAATTTGGGCACAAAAAAAATTTGGCCTCCCAATCACACTTTTTTCTGACCGTGGGGTCAGGAGTTTTCCTTCTCTGGCTTCAAAAAGCTTGATTTTTAGAAACAGCAAGAAATACCATTTTTAAGCATGAAATTCCACCCCGAGTCAAGTCCCTTGAAGGATTTTCCAATTTGGGCACAAAAAAAATTTGGCCACCCAAGCACACTTTTCTCTGACCCCGTGGTCAGGAGTTTTCCTCCTCTGGGTGCAAGGAGCTTGATTTTTAAAAACAGCAAGAAATACCATTTTTAAGTATGAAATTCCACCCCGAATCAAGTCCCCTGAAGGATTTTTCAATTTGGGCACAAAAAAAATTTGGCCTCCCAAGCACACTTTTTTCTGACCGCGGGGTCAGGAGTTTTCCTCCTCTGGGTGCAAAAAGCTTGATTTTTAAAAACAGCAAGAAATACCATTTTTAAGTATGAAATTCCACCCCGAATCAAGTCCCCTGAAGGATTTTTCAATTTGGGCACAAAAAAAATTTGGCCTCCAAAGCACACTTTTTTCTGACCGCGGGGTCAGGAGTTTTCCTTCTCTGGCTTCAAAAAGCTTGATTTTTAAAAACAGCAAGAAATACCATTTTTAAGTATGAAATTCCACCCCAAATCAAGTCGCCTGAAGGATATTTCAATTTGGGCACAAAAAAAATTTGGCCTCCCAAGCACACTTTTTTCTGACCCCGGGGTCAGGAGTTTTCCTCCTCTGGGTTCAAGGAGCTTGATTTTTAAAAACAGCAAGAAATACCATTTTTAAGTATGAAATTCCACCCCGAGTCAAGTCCCCTGAAGAATTTTTCAATATGGGCACAAAAAAAATTTGGCCTCCCAAGCACACTTTTTTCTGACCCCGGGGTCAGGAGTTTTCCTCCTCTGGGTGCAAAAAGCTTGATTTTTAAAAATAGCAAGAAATATCATTTTTAAGTATGAAATTCCACCCCGAGTCAAGTCCCCTGAAGGATTTTCCAATTTGGGCACAAAAAAAATTTGGCCTCCCAAGCACACTTTTTTCTGACCCCGTGGTCAGGAGTTTTCCTCCTCTGGGTGCAAGGAGCTTGATTTTTAAAAACAGCAAGAAATACCATTTTTAAGCATGAAATTCCACCCCGAATCAAGTCCCCTGAAGGATTTTTCAATTTGGGCACAAAAAAAATTTGGCATCCCAAGCACACTTTTTTCTGACCCCGTGGTCAGCAGTTTTCCTCCTCTGGGTGCAAGGAGCTTGATTTTTAAAAACAGCAAGAAATACCATTTTTAAGTATGAAATTCCACCCCGAATCAAGTCCCCTGAAGGATTTTTCAATTTGGGCACAAAAAAAATTTGGCCTCCCAAGCACACTTTTTTCTGACCCCGGGGTCAGGAGTTTTCCTCCTCTGGGTGCAAAAAGCTTGATTTTTAGAAACAGCAAGAAATACCATTTTTAAGCATGAAAATCCACCCCGAGTCAAGTCCCTTGAAGGATTTTCCAATTTGGGCACAAAAAAAATTTGGCCTCCCAAGCACACTTTTTTCTGACCCCGGGGTCAGGAGTTTTCCTCCTCTGGGTGCAAGGAGCTTGATTTTTAAAAACAGCAAGAAATACCATTTTTAAGCATGAAATTCCACCCCGAATCAAGTCCCCTGAAGGATTTGTCAATTTCGGGACAAATAAAAATTGGCCTCCCAAGCCCACTTTTTTCTGACCGCGGGGTCAGGAGTTTTCCTCCTCTGGGTGCAAAGAGCTTGATTTTTAAAAACAGCAAGAAATACCATTTTAAAGTATGAAATTCCACTCCGAATCAAGTCCCCTGAAGGATTTTTCAATTTGGGCACAAAAAAAATTTGGCCTCCCAAGGACACTATATTCTGACCGTGGGGTCAGGAGTTTTCCTCCTCTGGCTTCAAAAAGCTTGATTTTTAGAAACAGCAAGAAATACCATTTTTAAGCATGAAATTCCACCCCGAGTCAAGTCCCTTGAAGGATTTTCCAATTTGGGCACAAAAAAAATTTGGCCTCCCAAGCACACTTTTCTCTGACCCCGTGGTCAGTAGTTTTCCTCCTCTGGGTTCAAGGAGCTTGATTTTTAAAAACAGCAAGAAATACCATTTTTAAGTATGAAATTCCACCCCGAATCAAGTCCCCTGAAGGATTTTTCAATTTGGGCACAAAAAAAATTTGGCCTCCCAAGCACACTTTTTTCTGACCCCGGGGTCAGGAGTTTTCCTCCTCTGGGTGCAAGGAGCTTGATTTTTAAAAACAGCAAGAAATACCATTTTTAAGTATGAAATTCCACCCCGAATCAAGTCCCCTGAAGGATTTTTCAATTTGGGCACAAAAAAAATTTGGCCTCCCAAGCACACTTTTTTCTGACCCCGGGGTCAGCAGTTTTCCTCCTCTGGGTGCAAAAAGCTTGATTTTTAGAAACAGCAAGAAATACCATTTTTAAGCATGAAAATCCACCCCGAGTCAAGTCCCTTGAAGGATTTTCCAATTTGGGCACAAAAAAAATTTGGCCTCCCAAGCACACTTTTTTCTGACCGTGGGGTCAGGAGTTTTCCTCCTCTGGGTGCAAAAAGCTTGATTTTTAAAAATAGCAAATAATACCATTTTTAAGTATGAAATTCCACCCCGAATCAAGTCCCCTGAAGGATTTTTCAATTTGGGCACAAAAAAAATTTGGCCTCCCAAGCACACTTTTTTCTGACCCCGGGGTCAGCAGTTTTCCTCCTCTGGGTGCAAAAAGCTTGATTTTTAGAAACAGCAAGAAATACCATTTTTAAGCATGAAAATCCACCCCGAGTCAAGTCCCTTGAAGGATTTTTCAATTTGGGCACAAAAAAAATTTGGCATCCCAAGCACACTTTTTTCTGACCCCGTGGTCAGCAGTTTTCCTCCTCTGGGTGCAAGGAGCTTGATTTTTAAAAACAGCAAGAAATACCATTTTTAAGTATGAAATTCCACCCCGAATCAAGTCCCCTGAAGGATTTTTCAATTTGGGCACAAAAAAAATTTGGCCTCCCAATCACACTTTTTTCTGACCGTGGGGTCAGGAGTTTTCCTTCTCTGGCTTCAAAAAGCTTGATTTTTAGAAACAGCAAGAAATACCATTTTTAAGCATGAAATTCCACCCCGAGTCAAGTCCCTTGAAGGATTTTCCAATTTGGGCACAAAAAAAATTTGGCCACCCAAGCACACTTTTCTCTGACCCCGTGGTCAGGAGTTTTCCTCCTCTGGGTGCAAGGAGCTTGATTTTTAAAAACAGCAAGAAATACCATTTTTAAGTATGAAATTCCACCCCGAATCAAGTCCCCTGAAGGATTTTTCAATTTGGGCACAAAAAAAATTTGGCCTCCCAAGCACACTTTTTTCTGACCGCGGGGTCAGGAGTTTTCCTCCTCTGGGTGCAAAAAGCTTGATTTTTAAAAACAGCAAGAAATACCATTTTTAAGTATGAAATTCCACCCCGAATCAAGTCCCCTGAAGGATTTTTCAATTTGGGCACAAAAAAAATTTGGCCTCCAAAGCACACTTTTTTCTGACCGCGGGGTCAGGAGTTTTCCTCCTCTGGGTGCAAAAAGCTTGATTTTTAAAAACAGCAAGAAATACCATTTTTAAGTATGAAATTCCACCCCGAGTCAAGTCCCCTGAAGGATTTTCCAATTTGGGCACAAAAAAAATTTGGCCTCCAAAGCACACTTTTTTCTGACCGCGGGGTCAGGAGTTTTCCTCCTCTGGGTGCAAAAAGCTTGATTTTTAAAAATAGCAAGAAATATCATTTTTAAGTATGAAATTCCACCCTGAGTCAAGTCCCCTGAAGGATTTTCCAATTTGGGCACAAAAAAAATTTGGCCTCCCAAGCACACTTTTTTCTGACCCCGGGGTCAGGAGTTTTCCTCCTCTGGGTGCAAGGAGCTTGATTTTTAAAAACAGCAAGAAATACCATTTTTAAGTATGAAATTCCACCCCGAATCAAGTCCCCTGAAGGATTTTTCAATATGGGCACAAAAAAAATTTGGCCTCCCAAGCACACTTTTTTCTGACCCCGGGGTCAGGAGTTTTCCTCCTCTGGGTGCAAAAAGCTTGATTTTTAAAAATAGCAAGAAATATCATTTTTAAGTATGAAATTCCACCCCGAGTCAAGTCCCCTGAAGGATTTTCCAATTTGGGCACAAAAAAAATTTGGCCTCCCAAGCACACTTTTTTCTGACCCCGTGGTCAGGAGTTTTCCTCCTCTGGGTGCAAGGAGCTTGATTTTTAAAAACAGCAAGAAATACCATTTTTAAGCATGAAATTCCACCCCGAATCAAGTCCCCTGAAGGATTTTTCAATTTGGGCACAAAAAAAATTTGGCATCCCAAGCACACTTTTTTCTGACCCCGTGGTCAGCAGTTTTCCTCCTCTGGGTGCAAGGAGCTTGATTTTTAAAAACAGCAAGAAATACCATTTTTAAGTATGAAATTCCACCCCGAATCAAGTCCCTTGAAGGATTTTCCAATTTGGGCACAAAAAAAATTTGGCCTCCCAAGCACACTTTTTTCTGACCCCGGGGTCAGGAGTTTTCCTCCTCTGGGTTCAAGGAGCTTGATTTTTAAAAACAGCAAGAAATACCATTTTTAAGTATGAAATTCCACCCCGAATCAAGTCCCCTGAAGGATTTTTCAATTTGGGCACAAAAAAAATTTGGCCTCCCAAGCACACTTTTTTCTGACCCCGGGGTCAGGAGTTTTCCTCCTCTTGGTGCAAAAAGCTTGATTTTTAAAAACAGCAAGAAATACCATTTTTAAGTATGAAATTCCACCCCAAATCAAGTCGCCTGAAGGATATTTCAATTTGGGCACAAAAAAAATTTGGCCTCCCAAGCACACTTTTTTCTGACCCCGGGGTCAGGAGTTTTCCTCCTCTGGGTTCAAGGAGCTTGATTTTTAAAAACAGCAAGAAATACCATTTTTAAGTATGAAATTCCACCCCGAGTCAAGTCCCCTGAAGAATTTTTCAATATGGGCACAAAAAAAATTTGGCCTCCCAAGCACACTTTTTTCTGACCCCGGGGTCAGGAGTTTTCCTCCTCTGGGTGCAAAAAGCTTGATTTTTAAAAATAGCAAGAAATATCATTTTTAAGTATGAAATTCCACCCCGAGTCAAGTCCCCTGAAGGATTTTCCAATTTGGGCACAAAAAAAATTTGGCCTCCCAAGCACACTTTTTTCTGACCCCGTGGTCAGGAGTTTTCCTCCTCTGGGTGCAAGGAGCTTGATTTTTAAAAACAGCAAGAAATACCATTTTTAAGCATGAAATTCCACCCCGAATCAAGTCCCCTGAAGGATTTTTCAATTTGGGCACAAAAAAAATTTGGCATCCCAAGCACACTTTTTTCTGACCCCGTGGTCAGCAGTTTTCCTCCTCTGGGTGCAAGGAGCTTGATTTTTAAAAACAGCAAGAAATACCATTTTTAAGTATGAAATTCCACCCCGAATCAAGTCCCTTGAAGGATTTTCCAATTTGGGCACAAAAAAAATTTGGCCACCCAAGCACACTTTTCTCTGACCCCGTGGTCAGGAGTTTTCCTCCTCTGGGTGCAAGGAGCTTGAATTTAAAAACAGCAAGAAATACCATTTTTAAGTATGAAATTCCACCCCGAATCAAGTCCCCTGAAGGATTTTTCAATTTGGGCACAAAAAAAATTTGGCCTCCCAAGCACACTTTTTTCTGACCGCGGGGTCAGGAGATTTCCTCCTCTGGGTGCAAAAAGCTTGATTTTTAAAAACAGCAAGAAATACCATTTTTAAGTATGAAATTCCACCCCGAATCAAGTCCCCTGAAGGATTTTTCAATTTGGGCACAAAAAAATTTTTGCCTCCAAAGCACACTTTTTTCTGACCGCGGGGTCAGGAGTTTTCCTCCTCTGGGTGCAAAAAGCTTGATTTTTAAAAACAGCAAGAAATACCATTTTTAAGTATGAAATTCCACCCCGAGTCAAGTCCCCTGAAGGATTTTCCAATTTGGGCACAAAAAAAATTTGGCCTCCAAAGCACACTTTTTTCTGACCGCGGGGTCAGGAGTTTTCCTCCTCTGGGTGCAAAAAGCTTGATTTTTAAAAATAGCAAGAAATATCATTTTTAAGTATGAAATTCCACCCCGAGTCAAGTCCCCTGAAGGATTTTCCAATTTGGGCACAAAAAAAATTTGGCCTCCCAAGCACACTTTTTTCTGACCCCGGGGTCAGGAGTTTTCCTCCTCTGGGTGCAAGGAGCTTGATTTTTAAAAACAGCAAGAAATACCATTTTTAAGTATGAAATTCCACCCCGAATCAAGTCCCCTGAAGGATTTTTCAATTTGGGCACAAAAAAAATTTGGCCTCCCAAGCACACTTTTTTCTGACCCCGGGGTCAGCAGTTTTCCTCCTCTGGGTGCAAAAAGCTTGATTTTTAGAAACAGCAAGAAATACCATTTTTAAGCATGAAAATCCACCCCGAGTCAAGTCCCTTGAAGGATTTTCCAATTTGGGCACAAAAAAAATTTGGCCTCCCAAGCACACTTTTTTCTGACCGTGGGGTCAGGACTTTTCCTCCTCTGGGTGCAAAAAGCTTGATTTTTAAAAATAGCAAGAAATACCATTTTTAAGTATGAAATTCCACCCCGAGTCAAGTCCCCTGAAGGATTTTCCAATTTGGGCACAAAAAAAATTTGGCCTCCCAAGAACACTTTTTTCTGACCCCGGGGTCAGGAGTTTTCCTCCTCTGGGTGCAAGGAGCTTGATTTTTAAAAACAGCAAGAAATACCATTTTTAAGTATGAAATTCCACCCCGAATCAAGTCCCCTGAAGGATTTTTCAATTTGGGCACAAAAAAAATTTGGCATCCCAAGCACACTTTTTTCTGACCCCGTGGTCAGCAGTTTTCCTCCTCTGGGTGCAAGGAGCTTGATTTTTAAAAACAGCAAGAAATACCATTTTTAAGTATGAAATTCCACCCCGAATCAAGTCCCCTGAAGGATTTTTCAATTTGGGCACAAAAAAAATTTGGCCTCCCAAGCACACTTTTTTCTGACCCCGGGGTCAGGAGTTTTCCTCCTCTGGGTGCAAAAAGCTTGATTTTTAGAAACAGCAAGAAATACCATTTTTAAGCATGAAAATCCACCCCGAGTCAAGTCCCTTGAAGGATTTTCCAATTTGGGCACAAAAAAAATTTGGCCTCCCAATCACACTTTTTTCTGACCGTGGGGTCAGGAGTTTTCCTTCTCTGGCTTCAAAAAGCTTGATTTTTAGAAACAGCAAGAAATACCATTTTTAAGCATGAAATTCCACCCCGAGTCAAGTCCCTTGAAGGATTTTCCAATTTGGGCACAAAAAAAATTTCGCCACCCAAGCACACTTTTCTCTGACCCCGTGGTCAGGAGTTTTCCTCCTCTGGGTGCAAGGAGCTTGATTTTTAAAAACAGCAAGAAATACCATTTTTAAGTATGAAATTCCACCCCGAATCAAGTCCCCTGAAGGATTTTCCAATTTGGGCACAAAAAAAATTTGGCCTCCCAAGCACACTTTTTTCTGACCCCGGGGTCAGGAGTTTTCCTCCTCTGGGTGCAAAAAGCTTGATTTTTAAAAACAGCAAGAAATACCATTTTTAAGTATGAAATTCCACCCCGAATCAAGTCCCCTGAAGGATTTTTCAATTTGGGCACAAAAAAAATTTGGCCTCCAAAGCACACTTTTTTCTGACTGCGGGGTCAGGAGTTTTCCTCCTCTGGGTGCAAAAAGCTTGATTTTTAAAAATAGCAAGAAATACCATTTTTAAGTATGAAATTCCACCCCGAGTCAAGTCCCCTGAAGGATTTTCCAATTTGGGCACAAAAAAAATTTGGCCTCCAAAGCACACTTTTTTCTGACCGCGGGGTCAGGAGTTTTCCTCCTCTGGGTGCAAAAAGCTTGATTTTTAAAAATAGCAAGAAATATCATTTTTAAGTATGAAATTCCACCCCGAGTCAAGTCCCCTGAAGGATTTTCCAATTTGGGCACAAAAAAAATTTGGCCTCCCAAGCACACTTTTTTCTGACCCCGGGGTCAGGAGTTTTCCTCCTCTGGGTGCAAGGAGCTTGATTTTTAAAAACAGCAACAAATACCATTTTTAAGTATGAAATTCCACCCCGAATCAAGTCCCCTGAAGGATTTTTCAATTTGGGCACAAAAAAAATTTGGCCTCCCAAGCACACTTTTTTCTGGCCCCGGGGTCAGGAGTTTTCCTCCTCTTGGTGCAAAAAGCTTGATTTTTAAAAACAGCAAGAAATACCATTTTTAAGTATGAAATTCCACCCCGAATCAAGTCGCCTGAAGGATATTTCAATTTGGGCACAAAAAAAATTTGGCCTCCCAAGCACACTTTTTTCTGACCCCGGGGTCAGGAGTTTTCCTCCTCTGGGTTCAAGGAGCTTGATTTTTAAAAACAGCAAGAAATACCATTTTTAAGTATGAAATTCCACCCCGAGTCAAGTCCCCTGAAGAATTTTTCAATATGGGCACAAAAAAAAATTGGCCTCCCAAGCACACTTTTTTCTGATCCCGGGGTCAGGAGTTTTCCTCCTCTGGGTTTAAGGAGCTTGATTTTTAAAAACAGCAAGAAATACCATTTTTAAGTATGAAATTCCACCCCGAGTCAAGTCCCCTGAAGGATTTTTCAATATGGGCACAAAAAAAATTTGGCCTCCCAAGCACACTTTTTTCTGACCGCGGGGTCAGGAGTTTTCCTCCTCTGGGTGCAAAGAGCTTGATTTTTAAAAACAGCAAGAAATACCATTTTTAAGTATGAAATTCCACCCCGAATCAAGTCCCCTGAAGGATTTTTCAATTTGGGCACAAAAAAAATTTGGCATCCCAAGCACACTTTTTTGTGACCCCGTGGTCAGCAGTTTTCCTCCTCTGGGTGCAAGGAGCTTGATTTTTAAAAACAGCAAGAAATACCATTTTTAAGTATGAAATTCCACCCCGAATCAAGTCCCCTGAAGGATTTTCCAATTTGGGCACAAAAAAAATTTGGCCTCCCAAGAACACTTTTTTCTGACCCCGGGGTCAGGAGTTTTCCTCCTCTGGGTGCAAGGAGCTTGATTTTTAAAAACAGCAAGAAATACCATTTTTAAGTATGAAATTCCACCCCGAATCAAGTCCCCTGAAGGATTTTTCAATTTAGGCACAAAAAAAATTTGGCCTCCCAAGCACACTTTTTTCTGACCCCGGGGTCAGGAGTTTTCCTCCTCTGGGTGCAAAAAGCTTGATTTTTAGAAACAGCAAGAAATACCATTTTTAAGCATGAAAATCCACCCCGAGTCAAGTCCCTTGAAGGATTTTCCAATTTGGGCACAAAAAAAATTTGGCCTCCCAAGCACACTTTTTTCTGACCGTGGGGTCAGGAGTTTTCCTCCTCTGGCTTCAAAAAGCTTGATTTTTAGAAACAGCAAGAAATACCATTTTTAAGCATGAAATTCCACCCCGAGTCAAGTCCCTTGAAGGATTTTCCAATTTGGGCACAAAAAAAATTTGGCCACCCAAGCACACTTTTCTCTGACCCCGTGGTCAGGAGTTTTCCTCCTCTGGGTGCAAGGAGCTTGATTTTTAAAAACAGCAAGAAATACCATTTTAAAGTATGAAATTCCACCCCGAATCAAGTCCCCTGAAGGATTTTTCAATTTGGGCACAAAAAAAATTTGGCCTCCCAAGCACACTTTTTTCTGACCGCGGGGTCAGGAGTTTTCCTCCTCTGGGTGCAAAAAGCTTGATTTTTAAAAACAGCAAGAAATACCATTTTTAAGTATGAAATTCCACCCCGAATCAAGTCCCCTGAAGGATTTTTCAATTTGGGCACAAAAAAAATTTGACCTCCCAAGCACACTTTTTTCTGACTGCGGGGTCAGGAGTTTTCCTCCTCTGGGTGCAAAAAGCTTGATTTTTAAAAATAGCAAGAAATACCATTTTTAAGTATGAAATTCCACCCCGAGTCAAGTCCCCTGAAGGATTTTCCAATTTGGGCACAAAAAAAATTTGGCCTCCCAAGAACACTTTTTTCTGACCCCGGGGTCAGGAGTTTTCCTCCTCTGGGTGCAAGGAGCTTGATTTTTAAAAACAGCAAGAAATACCATTTTTAAGTATGAAATTCCACCCCGAATCAAGTCCCCTGAAGGATTTTTCAATTTAGGCACAAAAAAAATTTGGCCTCCCAAGCACACTTTTTTCTGACCCCGGGGTCAGGAGTTTTCCTCCTCTGGGTGCAAAAAGCTTGATTTTTAGAAACAGCAAGAAATACCATTTTTAAGCATGAAAATCCACCCCGAGTCAAGTCCCTTGAAGGATTTTCCAATTTGGGCAAAAAAAAAATTTGGCCTCCCAAGCACACTTTTTTCTGACCGTGGGGTCAGGAGTTTTCCTCCTCTGGCTTCAAAAAGCTTGATTTTTAGAAACAGCAAGAAATACCATTTTTAAGCATGAAATTCCACCCCGAATCAAGTCCCTTGAAGGATTTTCCAATTTGGGCACAAAAAAAATTTGGCCTCCCAAGCACACTTTTTTCTGACCGCGGTATCAGGAGTTTTCCTCCTCTGGGTGCAAAAAGCTTGATTTTTAAAAATAGCAAGAAATACCATTTTTAAGTATGAAATTCCACCCCGAGTCAAGTCCCCTGAAGGATTTTCCAATTTGGGCACAAAAAAAATTTGGCCTCCCAAGAACACTTTTTTCTGACCCCGGGGTCAGGAGTTTTCCTCCTCTGAGTGCAAGGAGCTTGATTTTTAAAAACAGCAAGAAATACCATTTTTAAGTATGAAATTCCACCCCGAATCAAGTCCCCTGAAGGATTTTTCAATTTGGGCACAAAAAAAATTTGGCATCCCAAGCAAACTTTTTTCTGACCCCGTGGTCAGCAGTTTTCCTCCTCTGGGTGCAAGGAGCTTGATTTTTAAAAACAGCAAGAAATACCATTTTTAAGTATGAAATTCCACCCCGAATCAAGTCCCCTGAAGGATTTTTCAATTTGGGCACAAAAAAAATTTGGCCTCCCAAGCACACTTTTTTCTGACCGCGGTATCAGGAGTTTTCCTCCTCTGGGTGCAAAAAGCTTGATTTTTAAAAATAGCAAGAAATACCATTTTTAAGTATGAAATTCCACCCCGAGTCAAGTCCCCTGAAGGATTTTCCAATTTGGGCACAAAAAAAATTTGGCCTCCCAAGAACACTTTTTTCTGACCCCGGGGTCAGGAGTTTTCCTCCTCTGGGTGCAAGGAGCTTGATTTTTAAAAACAGCAAGAAATACCATTTTTAAGTATGAAATTCCACCCCGAATCAAGTCCCCTGAAGGATTTTTCAATTTGGGCACAAAAAAAATTTGGCCTCCCAAGCACACTTTTTTCTGACCGCGGGGTCAGGAGTTTTCCTCCTCTGGGTTTAAGGAGCTTGATTTTTAAAAACAGCAAGAAATACCATTTTTAAGTATGAAATTCCACCCCGAATCAAGTCCCCTGAAGGATTTTTCAATTTGGGCACAAAAAAAATTTGGCCTCCCAAGCACACTTTTTTCTGACCGCGGTATCAGGAGTTTTCCTCCTCTGGGTGCAAAAAGCTTGATTTTTAAAAATAGCAAGAAATACCATTTTTAAGTATGAAATTCCACCCCGAGTCAAGTCCCCTGAAGGATTTTCCAATTTGGGCACAAAAAAAATTTGGCCTCCCAAGAACACTTTTTTCTGACCCCGGGGTCAGGAGTTTTCCTCCTCTGAGTGCAAGGAGCTTGATTTTTAAAAACAGCAAGAAATACCATTTTTAAGTATGAAATTCCACCCCGAATCAAGTCCCCTGAAGGATTTTTCAATTTGGGCACAAAAAAAATTTGGCATCCCAAGCAAACTTTTTTCTGACCCCGTGGTCAGCAGTTTTCCTCCTCTGGGTGCAAGGAGCTTGATTTTTAAAAACAGCAAGAAATACCATTTTTAAGTATGAAATTCCACCCCGAATCAAGTCCCCTGAAGGATTTTTCAATTTGGGCACAAAAAAAATTTGGCCTCCCAAGCACACTTTTTTCTGACCGCGGTATCAGGAGTTTTCCTCCTCTGGGTGCAAAAAGCTTGATTTTTAAAAATAGCAAGAAATACCATTTTTAAGTATGAAATTCCACCCCGAGTCAAGTCCCCTGAAGGATTTTCCAATTTGGGCACAAAAAAAATTTGGCCTCCCAAGAACACTTTTTTCTGACCCCGGGGTCAGGAGTTTTCCTCCTCTGAGTGCAAGGAGCCTGATTTTTAAAAACAGCAAGAAATACCATTTTTAAGTATGAAATTCCACCCCGAATCAAGTCCCCTGAAGGATTTTTCAATTTGGGCACAAAAAAAATTTGGCATCCCAAGCAAACTTTTTTCTGACCCCGTGGTCAGCAGTTTTCCTCCTCTGGGTGCAAGGAGCTTGATTTTTAAAAACAGCAAGAAATACCATTTTTAAGTATGAAATTCCACCCCGAATCAAGTCCCCTGAAGGATTTTTCAATTTGGGCACAAAAAAAATTTGGCCTCCCAAGCACACTTTTTTCTGACCGCGGTATCAGGAGTTTTCCTCCTCTGGGTGCAAAAAGCTTGATTTTTAAAAATAGCAAGAAATACCATTTTTAAGTATGAAATTCCACCCCGAATCAAGTCCCCTGAAGGATTTTCCAATTTGGGCACAAAAAAAATTTGGCCTCCCAAGAACACTTTTTTCTGACCCCGGGGTCAGGAGTTTTCCTCCTCTGGGTGCAAGGAGCTTGATTTTTAAAAACAGCAAGAAATACCATTTTTAAGTATGAAATTCCACCCCGAATCAAGTCCCCTGAAGGATTTTTCAATTTGGGCACAAAAAAAATTTGGCCTCCCAAGCACACTTTTTTCTGACCGCGGGGTCAGGAGTTTTCCTCCTCTGGGTTTAAGGAGCTTGATTTTTAAAAACAGCAAGAAATACCATTTTTAAGTATGAAATTCCACCCCGAATCAAGTCCCCTGAAGGATTTTTCAATTTGGGCACAAAAAAAATTTGGCCTCCCAAGCACACTTTTTTCTGACCGCGGTATCAGGAGTTTTCCTCCTCTGGGTGCAAAAAGCTTGATTTTTAAAAATAGCAAGAAATACCATTTTTAAGTATGAAATTCCACCCCGAATCAAGTCCCCTGAAGGATTTTCCAATTTGGGCACAAAAAAAATTTGGCCTCCCAAGAACACTTTTTTCTGACCCCGGGGTCAGGAGTTTTCCTCCTCTGAGTGCAAGGAGCTTGATTTTTAAAAACAGCAAGAAATACCATTTTTAAGTATGAAATTCCACCCCGAATCAAGTCCCCTGAAGGATTTTTCAATTTGGGCACAAAAAAAATTTGGCATCCCAAGCAAACTTTTTTCTGACCCCGTGGTCAGCAGTTTTCCTCCTCTGGGTGCAAGGAGCTTGATTTTTAAAAACAGCAAGAAATACCATTTTTAAGTATGAAATTCCACCCCGAATCAAGTCCCCTGAAGGATTTTTCAATTTGGGCACAAAAAAAATTTGGCCTCCCAAGCACACTTTTTTCTGACCGCGGTATCAGGAGTTTTCCTCCTCTGGGTGCAAAAAGCTTGATTTTTAAAAATAGCAAGAAATACCATTTTTAAGTATGAAATTCCACCCCGAGTCAAGTCCCCTGAAGGATTTTCCAATTTGGGCACAAAAAAAATTTGGCCTCCCAAGAACACTTTTTTCTGACCCCGGGGTCAGGAGTTTTCCTCCTCTGGGTGCAAGGAGCTTGATTTTTAAAAACAGCAAGAAATACCATTTTTAAGTATGAAATTCCACCCCGAATCAAGTCCCCTGAAGGATTTTTCAATATGGGCACAAAAAAAATTTGGCCTCCCAAGCACACTTTTTTCTGACCCCGGGGTCAGGAGTTTTCCTCCTCTGGGTTTAAGGAGCTTGATTTTTAAAAACAGCAAGAAATACCATTTTTAAGTATGAAATTCCACCCCGAGTCAAGTCCCCTGAAGGATTTTTCAATTTGGGCACAAAAAAAAATTTGGCCTCCCAAGCACACTTTTTTCTGACCGCGGGGTCAGGAGTTTTCCTCCTCTGGGTGCAAAAAGCTTGATTTTTAAAAACAGCAAGAAATACCATTTTTAAGTATGAAATTCCACCCCGAATCAAGTCCCCTGAAGGATTTTTCAATTTGGGCACAAAAAAAATTTGGCCTCCCAAGCACACTTTTTTCTGACCGCGGTATCAGGAGTTTTCCTCCTCTGGGTGCAAAAAGCTTGATTTTTAAAAATAGCAAGAAATACCATTTTTAAGTATGAAATTCCACCCCGAGTCAAGTCCCCTGAAGGATTTTCCAATTTGGGCACAAAAAAAATTTGGCCTCCCAAGAACACTTTTTTCTGACCCCGGGGTCAGGAGTTTTCCTCCTCTGAGTGCAAGGAGCTTGATTTTTAAAAACAGCAAGAAATACCATTTTTAAGTATGAAATTTCACCCCGAATCAAGTCCCCTGAAGGATTTTTCAATTTGGGCACAAAAAAAATTTGGCATCCCAAGCAAACTTTTTTCTGACCCCGTGGTCAGCAGTTTTCCTCCTCTGGGTGCAAGGAGCTTGATTTTTAAAAACAGCAAGAAATACCATTTTTAAGTATGAAATTCCACCCCGAATCAAGTCCCCTGAAGGATTTTTCAATTTGGGCACAAAAAAAATTTGGCCTCCCAAGCACACTTTTTTCTGACCGCGGTATCAGGAGTTTTCCTCCTCTGGGTGCAAAAAGCTTGATTTTTAAAAATAGCAAGAAATACCATTTTTAAGTATGAAATTCCACCCCGAGTCAAGTCCCCTGAAGGATTTTCCAATTTGGGCACAAAAAAAATTTGGCCTCCCAAGAACACTTTTTTCTGACCGCGGGGTCAGGAGTTTTCCTCCTCTGGGTTTAAGGAGCTTGATTTTTAAAAACAGCAAGAAATACCATTTTTAAGTATGAAATTCCACCCCGAGTCAAGTCCCCTGAAGGATTTTTCAATTTGGGCACAAAAAAAATTTGGCCTCCCAAGCACACTTTTTTCTGACCGCGGGGTCAGGAGTTTTCCTCCTCTGGGTGCAAAAAGCTTGATTTTTAAAAACAGCAAGAAATACCATTTTTAAGTATGAAATTCCACCCCGAATCAAGTCCCCTGAAGGATTTTTCAATTTGGGCACAAAAAAAATTTGGCCTCCCAAGCACACTTTTTTCTGACCGCGGTATCAGGAGTTTTCCTCCTCTGGGTGCAAAAAGCTTGATTTTTAAAAATAGCAAGAAATACCATTTTTAAGTATGAAATTCCACCCCGAGTCAAGTCCCCTGAAGGATTTTCCAATTTGGGCACAAAAAAAATTTGGCCTCCCAAGAACACTTTTTTCTGACCCCGGGGTCAGGAGTTTTCCTCCTCTGAGTGCAAGGAGCTTGATTTTTAAAAACAGCAAGAAATACCATTTTTAAGTATGAAATTCCACCCCGAATCAAGTCCCCTGAAGGATTTTTCAATTTGGGCACAAAAAAAATTTGGCATCCCAAGCAAACTTTTTTCTGACCCCGTGGTCAGCAGTTTTCCTCCTCTGGGTGCAAGGAGCTTGATTTTTAAAAACAGCAAGAAATACCATTTTTAAGTATGAAATTCCACCCCGAATCAAGTCCCCTGAAGGATTTTTCAATTTGGGCACAAAAAAAATTTGGCCTCCCAAGCACACTTTTTTCTGACCGCGGTATCAGGAGTTTTCCTCCTCTGGGTGCAAAAAGCTTGATTTTTAAAAATAGCAAGAAATACCATTTTTAAGTATGAAATTCCACCCCGAATCAAGTCCCCTGAAGGATTTTTCAATATGGGCACAAAAAAAATTTGGCCTCCCAAGCACACTTTTTTCTGACCCCGGGGTCAGGAGTTTTCCTCCTCTGGGTGCAAAAAGCTTGATTTTTAAAAATAGCAAGAAATACCATTTTTAAGTATGAAATTCCACCCCGAATCAAGTCCCCTGAAGGATTTTTCAATTTGGGCACAAAAAAAATTTGGCCTCCCAAGCACACTTTTTTCTGACCGCGGGGTCAGGAGTTTTCCTCCTCTGGGTTTAAGGAGCTTGATTTTTAAAAACAGCAAGAAATACCATTTTTAAGTATGAAATTCCACCCCGAATCAAGTCCCCTGAAGGATTTTTCAATTTGGGCACAAAAAAAATTTGGCCTCCCAAGCACACTTTTTTCTGACCGCGGTATCAGGAGTTTTCCTCCTCTGGGTGCAAAAAGCTTGATTTTTAAAAATAGCAAGAAATACCATTTTTAAGTATGAAATTCCACCCCGAGTCAAGTCCCCTGAAGGATTTTCCAATTTGGGCACAAAAAAAATTTGGCCTCCCAAGAACACTTTTTTCTGACCCCGGGGTCAGGAGTTTTCCTCCTCTGAGTGCAAGGAGCTTGATTTTTAAAAACAGCAAGAAATACCATTTTTAAGTATGAAATTCCACCCCGAATCAAGTCCCCTGAAGGATTTTTCAATTTGGGCACAAAAAAAATTTGGCATCCCAAGCAAACTTTTTTCTGACCCCGTGGTCAGCAGTTTTCCTCCTCTGGGTGCAAGGAGCTTGATTTTTAAAAACAGCAAGAAATACCATTTTTAAGTATGAAATTCCACCCCGAATCAAGTCCCCTGAAGGATTTTTCAATTTGGGCACAAAAAAAATTTGGCCTCCCAAGCACACTTTTTTCTGACCGCGGTATCAGGAGTTTTCCTCCTCTGGGTGCAAAAAGCTTGATTTTTAAAAATAGCAAGAAATACCATTTTTAAGTATGAAATTCCACCCCGAATCAAGTCCCCTGAAGGATTTTTCAATATGGGCACAAAAAAAATTTGGCCTCCCAAGCACACTTTTTTCTGACCCCGGGGTCAGGAGTTTTCCTCCTCTGGGTGCAAAAAGCTTGATTTTTAAAAATAGCAAGAAATACCATTTTTAAGTATGAAATTCCACCCCGAGTCAAGTCCCCTGAAGGATTTTCCAATTTGGGCACAAAAAAAATTTGGCCTCCCAAGAACACTTTTTTCTGACCCCGGGGTCAGGAGTTTTCCTCCTCTGGGTGCAAGGAGCTTGATTTTTAAAAACAGCAAGAAATACCATTTTTAAGTATGAAATTCCACCCCGAATCAAGTCCCCTGAAGGATTTTTCAATTTGGGCACAAAAAAAATTTGGCCTCCCAAGCACACTTTTTTCTGACCGCGGGGTCAGGAGTTTTCCTCCTCTGGGTTTAAGGAGCTTGATTTTTAAAAACAGCAAGAAATACCATTTTTAAGTATGAAATTCCACCCCGAATCAAGTCCCCTGAAGGATTTTTCAATTTGGGCACAAAAAAAATTTGGCCTCCCAAGCACACTTTTTTCTGACCGCGGTATCAGGAGTTTTCCTCCTCTGGGTGCAAAAAGCTTGATTTTTAAAAATAGCAAGAAATACCATTTTTAAGTATGAAATTCCACCCCGAGTCAAGTCCCCTGAAGGATTTTCCAATTTGGGCACAAAAAAAATTTGGCCTCCCAAGAACACTTTTTTCTGACCCCGGGGTCAGGAGTTTTCCTCCTCTGAGTGCAAGGAGCTTGATTTTTAAAAACAGCAAGAAATACCATTTTTAAGTATGAAATTCCACCCCGAATCAAGTCCCCTGAAGGATTTTTCAATTTGGGCACAAAAAAAATTTGGCATCCCAAGCAAACTTTTTTCTGACCCCGTGGTCAGCAGTTTTCCTCCTCTGGGTGCAAGGAGCTTGATTTTTAAAAACAGCAAGAAATACCATTTTTAAGTATGAAATTCCACCCCGAATCAAGTCCCCTGAAGGATTTTTCAATTTGGGCACAAAAAAAATTTGGCCTCCCAAGCACACTTTTTTCTGACCGCGGTATCAGGAGTTTTCCTCCTCTGGGTGCAAAAAGCTTGATTTTTAAAAATAGCAAGAAATACCATTTTTAAGTATGAAATTCCACCCCGAGTCAAGTCCCCTGAAGGATTTTCCAATTTGGGCACAAAAAAAATTTGGCCTCCCAAGAACACTTTTTTCTGACCCCGGGGTCAGGAGTTTTCCTCCTCTGAGTGCAAGGAGCTTGATTTTTAAAAACAGCAAGAAATACCATTTTTAAGTATGAAATTCCACCCCGAATCAAGTCCCCTGAAGGATTTTTCAATTTGGGCACAAAAAAAATTTGGCATCCCAAGCAAACTTTTTTCTGACCCCGTGGTCAGCAGTTTTCCTCCTCTGGGTGCAAGGAGCTTGATTTTTAAAAACAGCAAGAAATACCATTTTTAAGTATGAAATTCCACCCCGAATCAAGTCCCCTGAAGGATTTTTCAATTTGGGCACAAAAAAAATTTGGCCTCCCAAGCACACTTTTTTCTGACCGCGGTATCAGGAGTTTTCCTCCTCTGGGTGCAAAAAGCTTGATTTTTAAAAATAGCAAGAAATACCATTTTTAAGTATGAAATTCCACCTCGAGTCAAGTCCCCTGAAGGATTTTCCAATTTGGGCACAAAAAAAATTTGGCCTCCCAAGAACACTTTTTTCTGACCCCGGGGTCAGGAGTTTTCCTCCTCTGGGTGCAAGGAGCTTGATTTTTAAAAACAGCAAGAAATACCATTTTTAAGTATGAAATTCCACCCCGAATCAAGTCCCCTGAAGGATTTTTCAATTTGGGCACAAAAAAAATTTGGCCTCCCAAGCACACTTTTTTCTGACCGCGGGGTCAGGAGTTTTCCTCCTCTGGGTTTAAGGAGCTTGATTTTTAAAAACAGCAAGAAATACCATTTTTAAGTATGAAATTCCACCCCGAATCAAGTCCCCTGAAGGATTTTTCAATTTGGGCACAAAAAAAATTTGGCCTCCCAAGCACACTTTTTTCTGACCGCGGTATCAGGAGTTTTCCTCCTCTGGGTGCAAAAAGCTTGATTTTTAAAAATAGCAAGAAATACCATTTTTAAGTATGAAATTCCACCCCGAGTCAAGTCCCCTGAAGGATTTTCCAATTTGGGCACAAAAAAAATTTGGCCTCCCAAGAACACTTTTTTCTGACCCCGGGGTCAGGAGTTTTCCTCCTCTGAGTGCAAGGAGCTTGATTTTTAAAAACAGCAAGAAATACCATTTTTAAGTATGAAATTCCACCCCGAATCAAGTCCCCTGAAGGATTTTTCAATTTGGGCACAAAAAAAATTTGGCATCCCAAGCAAACTTTTTTCTGACCCCGTGGTCAGCAGTTTTCCTCCTCTGGGTGCAAGGAGCTTGATTTTTAAAAACAGCAAGAAATACCATTTTTAAGTATGAAATTCCACCCCGAATCAAGTCCCCTGAAGGATTTTTCAATTTGGGCACAAAAAAAATTTGGCCTCCCAAGCACACTTTTTTCTGACCGCGGTATCAGGAGTTTTCCTCCTCTGGGTGCAAAAAGCTTGATTTTTAAAAATAGCAAGAAATACCATTTTTAAGTATGAAATTCCACCCCGAGTCAAGTCCCCTGAAGGATTTTCCAATTTGGGCACAAAAAAAATTTGGCCTCCCAAGAACACTTTTTTCTGACCCCGGGGTCAGGAGTTTTCCTCCTCTGGGTGCAAGGAGCTTGATTTTTACAAACAGCAAGAAATACCATTTTTAAGTATGAAATTCCACCCCGAATCAAGTCCCCTGAAGGATTTTTCAATATGGGCACAAAAAAAATTTGGCCTCCCAAGCACACTTTTTTCTGACCCCGGGGTCAGGAGTTTTCCTCCTCTGGGTTTAAGGAGCTTGATTTTTAAAAACAGCAAGAAATACCATTTTTAAGTATGAAATTCCACCCCGAGTCAAGTCCCCTGAAGGATTTTTCAATTTGGGCACAAAAAAAAATTTGGCCTCCCAAGCACACTTTTTTCTGACCGCGGGGTCAGGAGTTTTCCTCCTCTGGGTGCAAAAAGCTTGATTCTTAAAAACAGCAAGAAATACCATTTTTAAGTATGAAATTCCACCCCGAATCAAGTCCCCTGAAGGATTTTTCAATTTGGGCACAAAAAAAATTTGGCCTCCCAAGCACACTTTTTTCTGACCGCGGTATCAGGAGTTTTCCTCCTCTGGGTGCAAAAAGCTTGATTTTTAAAAATAGCAAGAAATACCATTTTTAAGTATGAAATTCCACCCCGAGTCAAGTCCCCTGAAGGATTTTCCAATTTGGGCACAAAAAAAATTTGGCCTCCCAAGAACACTTTTTTCTGACCCCGGGGTCAGGAGTTTTCCTCCTCTGAGTGCAAGGAGCTTGATTTTTAAAAACAGCAAGAAATACCATTTTTAAGTATGAAATTCCACCCCGAATCAAGTCCCCTGAAGGATTTTTCAATTTGGGCACAAAAAAAATTTGGCATCCCAAGCAAACTTTTTTCTGACCCCGTGGTCAGCAGTTTTCCTCCTCTGGGTGCAAGGAGCTTGATTTTTAAAAACAGCAAGAAATACCATTTTTAAGTATGAAATTCCACCCCGAATCAAGTCCCCTGAAGGATTTTTCAATTTGGGCACAAAAAAAATTTGGCCTCCCAAGCACACTTTTTTCTGACCGCGGTATCAGGAGTTTTCCTCCTCTGGGTGCAAAAAGCTTGATTTTTAAAAATAGCAAGAAATACCATTTTTAAGTATGAAATTCCACCCCGAGTCAAGTCCCCTGAAGGATTTTCCAATTTGGGCACAAAAAAAATTTGGCCTCCCAAGAACACTTTTTTCTGACCGCGGGGTCAGGAGTTTTCCTCCTCTGGGTTTAAGGAGCTTGATTTTTAAAAACAGCAAGAAATACCATTTTTAAGTATGAAATTCCACCCCGAGTCAAGTCCCCTGAAGGATTTTTCAATTTGGGCACAAAAAAAATTTGGCCTCCCAAGCACACTTTTTTCTGACCGCGGGGTCAGGAGTTTTCCTCCTCTGGGTGCAAAAAGCTTGATTTTTAAAAACAGCAAGAAATACCATTTTTAAGTATGAAATTCCACCCCGAATCAAGTCCCCTGAAGGATTTTTCAATTTGGGCACAAAAAAATTTGGCCTCCCAAGCACACTTTTTTCTGACCGCGGTATCAGGAGTTTTCCTCCTCTGGGTGCAAAAAGCTTGATTTTTAAAAATAGCAAGAAATACCATTTTTAAGTATGAAATTCCACCCCGAGTCAAGTCCCCTGAAGGATTTTCCAATTTGGGCACAAAAAAAATTTGGCCTCCCAAGAACACTTTTTTCTGACCCCGGGGTCAGGAGTTTTCCTCCTCTGAGTGCAAGGAGCTTGATTTTTAAAAACAGCAAGAAATACCATTTTTAAGTATGAAATTCCACCCCGAATCAAGTCCCCTGAAGGATTTTTCAATTTGGGCACAAAAAAAATTTGGCATCCCAAGCAAACTTTTTTCTGACCCCGTGGTCAGCAGTTTTCCTCCTCTGGGTGCAAGGAGCTTGATTTTTAAAAACAGCAAGAAATACCATTTTTAAGTATGAAATTCCACCCCGAATCAAGTCCCCTGAAGGATTTTTCAATTTGGGCACAAAAAAAATTTGGCCTCCCAAGCACACTTTTTTCTGACCGCGGTATCAGGAGTTTTCCTCCTCTGGGTGCAAAAAGCTTGATTTTTAAAAATAGCAAGAAATACCATTTTTAAGTATGAAATTCCACCCCGAGTCAAGTCCCCTGAAGGATTTTCCAATTTGGGCACAAAAAAAATTTGGCCTCCCAAGAACACTTTTTTCTGACTGCGGGGTCAGGAGTTTTCCTCCTCTGGGTGCAAAAAGCGTGATTTTTAAAAATAGCAAGAAATGCCATTTTTAAGTATGAAATTCCACCCCGAGTCAAGTCCCCTGAAGGATTTTCCAATTTGGGCACAAAAAAAATTTGGCATCCCAAGCACACTTTTTTCTGACCCCGTGGTCAGGAGTTTTCCTCCTCTGGGTGCAAGGAGCTTGATTTTTAAAAACAGCAAGAAATACCATTTTTAAGCATGAAATTCCACCCCGAGTCAAGTCCCCTGAAGGATTTTTCAATTTGGGCACAAAAAAAATTTGGCCTCCAAAGCACACATTTTTCTGACCGCGGGGTCAGGAGTTTTCCTCCTCTGGGTGCAAAAAGCTTGATTTTTAAAAATAGCAAGAAATACCTTTTTTAAGTATGAAATTCCACCCCGAGTCAAGTCCCCTGAAGGATTTTCCAATTTGGGCACAAAAAAATTTTGGCCTCCCAAGCACACTTTTTTCTGACCCCGGGGTCAGGAGTTTTCCTCCTCTGGGGGTAAGGAGCTTGATTTTTAAAAACAGCAAGAAATACCATTTTTAAGTATGAAATTCCACCCCGAATCAAGTCGCCTGAAGGATATTTCAATTTGGGCACAAAAAAAATTTGGCCTCCCAAGCACACTTTTTTCTGACCCCGGGGTCAGGAGTTTTCCTCCTCTGGGTTCAAGGAGCTTGATTTTTAAAAACAGCAAGAAATACCATTTTTAAGTATGAAATTCCACCCCGAGTCAAGTCCCCTGAAGGATTTTTCAATATGGGCACAAAAAAAATTTGGCCTCCCAAGCACACTTTTTTCTGACCCCGGGGTCAGGAGTTTTCCTCCTCTGGGTTTAAGGAGCTTGATTTTTAAAAACAGCAAGAAATACCATTTTTAAGTATGAAATTCCACCCCGAGTCAAGTCCCCTGAAGGATTTTTCAATTTGGGCACAAAAAAAATTTGGCCTCCCAAGCACACTTTTTTCTGACCGCGGGGTCAGGAGTTTTCCTCCTCTGAGTGCAAGGAGCTTGATTTTTAAAAACAGCAAGAAATACCATTTTTAAGTATGAAATTCCACCCCGAATCAAGTCCCCTGAAGGATTTTTCAATTTGGGCACAAAAAAAATTTGGCATCCCAAGCAAACTTTTTTCTGACCCCGTGGTCAGCAGTTTTCCTCCTCTGGGTGCAAGGAGCTTGATTTTTAAAAACAGCAAGAAATACCATTTTTAAGTATGAAATTCCACCCCGAATCAAGTCCCCTGAAGGATTTTTCAATTTGGGCACAAAAAAAATTTGGCCTCCCAAGCACACTTTTTTCTGACCGCGGTATCAGGAGTTTTCCTCCTCTGGGTGCAAAAAGCTTGATTTTTAAAAATAGCAAGAAATACCATTTTTAAGTATGAAATTCCACCCCGAGTCAAGTCCCCTGAAGGATTTTCCAATTTGGGCACAAAAAAAATTTGGCCTCCCAAGAACACTTTTTTCTGACCCCGGGGTCAGGAGTTTTCCTCCTCTGGGTGCAAGGAGCTTGATTTTTAAAAACAGCAAGAAATACCATTTTTAAGTATGAAATTCCACCCCGAATCAAGTCCCCTGAAGGATTTTTCAATATGGGCACAAAAAAAATTTGGCCTCCCAAGCACACTTTTTTCTGACCCCGGGGTCAGGAGTTTTCCTCCTCTGGGTTTAAGGAGCTTGATTTTTAAAAACAGCAAGAAATACCATTTTTAAGTATGAAATTCCACCCCGAGTCAAGTCCCCTGAAGGATTTTTCAATTTGGGCACAAAAAAAAATTTGGCCTCCCAAGCACACTTTTTTCTGACCGCGGGGTCAGGAGTTTTCCTCCTCTGGGTGCAAAAAGCTTGATTTTTAAAAACAGCAAGAAATACCATTTTTAAGTATGAAATTCCACCCCGAATCAAGTCCCCTGAAGGATTTTTCAATTTGGGCACAAAAAAAATTTGGCCTCCCAAGCACACTTTTTTCTGACCGCGGTATCAGGAGTTTTCCTCCTCTGGGTGCAAAAAGCTTGATTTTTAAAAATAGCAAGAAATACCATTTTTAAGTATGAAATTCCACCCCGAGTCAAGTCCCCTGAAGGATTTTCCAATTTGGGCACAAAAAAAATTTGGCCTCCCAAGAACACTTTTTTCTGACCCCGGGGTCAGGAGTTTTCCTCCTCTGAGTGCAAGGAGCTTGATTTTTAAAAACAGCAAGAAATACCATTTTTAAGTATGAAATTCCACCCCGAATCAAGTCCCCTGAAGGATTTTTCAATTTGGGCACAAAAAAAATTTGGCATCCCAAGCAAACTTTTTTCTGACCCCGTGGTCAGCAGTTTTCCTCCTCTGGGTGCAAGGAGCTTGATTTTTAAAAACAGCAAGAAATACCATTTTTAAGTATGAAATTCCACCCCGAATCAAGTCCCCTGAAGGATTTTTCAATTTGGGCACAAAAAAAATTTGGCCTCCCAAGCACACTTTTTTCTGACCGCGGTATCAGGAGTTTTCCTCCTCTGGGTGCAAAAAGCTTGATTTTTAAAAATAGCAAGAAATACCATTTTTAAGTATGAAATTCCACCCCGAGTCAAGTCCCCTGAAGGATTTTCCAATTTGGGCACAAAAAAAATTTGGCCTCCCAAGAACACTTTTTTCTGACCGCGGGGTCAGGAGTTTTCCTCCTCTGGGTTTAAGGAGCTTGATTTTTAAAAACAGCAAGAAATACCATTTTTAAGTATGAAATTCCACCCCGAGTCAAGTCCCCTGAAGGATTTTTCAATTTGGGCACAAAAAAAATTTGGCCTCCCAAGCACACTTTTTTCTGACCGCGGGGTCAGGAGTTTTCCTCCTCTGGGTGCAAAAAGCTTGATTTTTAAAAACAGCAAGAAATACCATTTTTAAGTATGAAATTCCACCCCGAATCAAGTCCCCTGAAGGATTTTTCAATTTGGGCACAAAAAAAATTTGGCCTCCCAAGCACACTTTTTTCTGACCGCGGTATCAGGAGTTTTCCTCCTCTGGGTGCAAAAAGCTTGATTTTTAAAAATAGCAAGAAATACCATTTTTAAGTATGAAATTCCACCCCGAGTCAAGTCCCCTGAAGGATTTTCCAATTTGGGCACAAAAAAAATTTGGCCTCCCAAGAACACTTTTTTCTGACCCCGGGGTCAGGAGTTTTCCTCCTCTGAGTGCAAGGAGCTTGATTTTTAAAAACAGCAAGAAATACCATTTTTAAGTATGAAATTCCACCCCGAATCAAGTCCCCTGAAGGATTTTTCAATTTGGGCACAAAAAAAATTTGGCATCCCAAGCAAACTTTTTTCTGACCCCGTGGTCAGCAGTTTTCCTCCTCTGGGTGCAAGGAGCTTGATTTTTAAAAACAGCAAGAAATACCATTTTTAAGTATGAAATTCCACCCCGAATCAAGTCCCCTGAAGGATTTTTCAATTTGGGCACAAAAAAAATTTGGCCTCCCAAGCACACTTTTTTCTGACCGCGGTATCAGGAGTTTTCCTCCTCTGGGTGCAAAAAGCTTGATTTTTAAAAATAGCAAGAAATACCATTTTTAAGTATGAAATTCCACCCCGAATCAAGTCCCCTGAAGGATTTTTCAATATGGGCACAAAAAAAATTTGGCCTCCCAAGCACACTTTTTTCTGACCCCGGGGTCAGGAGTTTTCCTCCTCTGGGTGCAAAAAGCTTGATTTTTAAAAATAGCAAGAAATACCATTTTTAAGTATGAAATTCCACCCCGAATCAAGTCCCCTGAAGGATTTTTCAATTTGGGCACAAAAAAAATTTGGCCTCCCAAGCACACTTTTTTCTGACCGCGGGGTCAGGAGTTTTCCTCCTCTGGGTTTAAGGAGCTTGATTTTTAAAAACAGCAAGAAATACCATTTTTAAGTATGAAATTCCACCCCGAGTCAAGTCCCCTGAAGGATTTTCCAATTTGGGCACAAAAAAAATTTGGCCTCCCAAGAACACTTTTTTCTGACCCCGGGGTCAGGAGTTTTCCTCCTCTGAGTGCAAGGAGCTTGATTTTTAAAAACAGCAAGAAATACCATTTTTAAGTATGAAATTCCACCCCGAATCAAGTCCCCTGAAGGATTTTTCAATTTGGGCACAAAAAAAATTTGGCATCCCAAGCAAACTTTTTTCTGACCCCGTGGTCAGCAGTTTTCCTCCTCTGGGTGCAAGGAGCTTGATTTTTAAAAACAGCAAGAAATACCATTTTTAAGTATGAAATTCCACCCCGAATCAAGTCCCCTGAAGGATTTTTCAATTTGGGCACAAAAAAAATTTGGCCTCCCAAGCACACTTTTTTCTGACCGCGGTATCAGGAGTTTTCCTCCTCTGGGTGCAAAAAGCTTGATTTTTAAAAATAGCAAGAAATACCATTTTTAAGTATGAAATTCCACCCCGAATCAAGTCCCCTGAAGGATTTTTCAATATGGGCACAAAAAAAATTTGGCCTCCCAAGCACACTTTTTTCTGACCCCGGGGTCAGGAGTTTTCCTCCTCTGGGTGCAAAAAGCTTGATTTTTAAAAATAGCAAGAAATACCATTTTTAAGTATGAAATTCCACCCCGAATCAAGTCCCCTGAAGGATTTTTCAATTTGGGCACAAAAAAAATTTGGCCTCCCAAGCACACTTTTTTCTGACCGCGGGGTCAGGAGTTTTCCTCCTCTGGGTTTAAGGAGCTTGATTTTTAAAAACAGCAAGAAATACCATTTTTAAGTATGAAATTCCACCCGAATCAAGTCCCCTGAAGGATTTTTCAATTTGGGCACAAAAAAAATTTGGCCTCCCAAGCACACTTTTTTCTGACCGCGGTATCAGGAGTTTTCCTCCTCTGGGTGCAAAAAGCTTGATTTTTAAAAATAGCAAGAAATACCATTTTTAAGTATGAAATTCCACCCCGAGTCAAGTCCCCTGAAGGATTTTCCAATTTGGGCACAAAAAAAATTTGGCCTCCCAAGAACACTTTTTTCTGACCCCGGGGTCAGGAGTTTTCCTCCTCTGAGTGCAAGGAGCTTGATTTTTAAAAACAGCAAGAAATACCATTTTTAAGTATGAAATTCCACCCCGAATCAAGTCCCCTGAAGGATTTTTCAATTTGGGCACAAAAAAAATTTGGCATCCCAAGCAAACTTTTTTCTGACCCCGTGGTCAGCAGTTTTCCTCCTCTGGGTGCAAGGAGCTTGATTTTTAAAAACAGCAAGAAATACCATTTTTAAGTATGAAATTCCACCCCGAATCAAGTCCCCTGAAGGATTTTTCAATTTGGGCACAAAAAAAATTTGGCCTCCCAAGCACACTTTTTTCTGACCGCGGTATCAGGAGTTTTCCTCCTCTGGGTGCAAAAAGCTTGATTTTTAAAAATAGCAAGAAATACCATTTTTAAGTATGAAATTCCACCCCGAATCAAGTCCCCTGAAGGATTTTTCAATATGGGCACAAAAAAAATTTGGCCTCCCAAGCACACTTTTTTCTGACCCCGGGGTCAGGAGTTTTCCTCCTCTGGGTGCAAAAAGCTTGATTTTTAAAAATAGCAAGAAATACCATTTTTAAGTATGAAATTCCACCCCGAGTCAAGTCCCCTGAAGGATTTTCCAATTTGGGCACAAAAAAAATTTGGCCTCCCAAGAACACTTTTTTCTGACCCCGGGGTCAGGAGTTTTCCTCCTCTGGGTGCAAGGAGCTTGATTTTTAAAAACAGCAAGAAATACCATTTTTAAGTATGAAATTCCACCCCGAATCAAGTCCCCTGAAGGATTTTTCAATTTGGGCACAAAAAAAATTTGGCCTCCCAAGCACACTTTTTTCTGACCGCGGGGTCAGGAGTTTTCCTCCTCTGGGTTTAAGGAGCTTGATTTTTAAAAACAGCAAGAAATACCATTTTTAAGTATGAAATTCCACCCCGAATCAAGTCCCCTGAAGGATTTTTCAATTTGGGCACAAAAAAAATTTGGCCTCCCAAGCACACTTTTTTCTGACCGCGGTATCAGGAGTTTTCCTCCTCTGGGTGCAAAAAGCTTGATTTTTAAAAATAGCAAGAAATACCATTTTTAAGTATGAAATTCCACCCCGAGTCAAGTCCCCTGAAGGATTTTCCAATTTGGGCACAAAAAAAATTTGGCCTCCCAAGAACACTTTTTTCTGACCCCGGGGTCAGGAGTTTTCCTCCTCTGAGTGCAAGGAGCTTGATTTTTAAAAACAGCAAGAAATACCATTTTTAAGTATGAAATTCCACCCCGAATCAAGTCCCCTGAAGGATTTTTCAATTTGGGCACAAAAAAAATTTGGCATCCCAAGCAAACTTTTTTCTGACCCCGTGGTCAGCAGTTTTCCTCCTCTGGGTGCAAGGAGCTTGATTTTTAAAAACAGCAAGAAATACCATTTTTAAGTATGAAATTCCACCCCGAATCAAGTCCCCTGAAGGATTTTTCAATTTGGGCACAAAAAAAATTTGGCCTCCCAAGCACACTTTTTTCTGACCGCGGTATCAGGAGTTTTCCTCCTCTGGGTGCAAAAAGCTTGATTTTTAAAAATAGCAAGAAATACCATTTTTAAGTATGAAATTCCACCCCGAGTCAAGTCCCCTGAAGGATTTTCCAATTTGGGCACAAAAAAAATTTGGCCTCCCAAGAACACTTTTTTCTGACCCCGGGGTCAGGAGTTTTCCTCCTCTGAGTGCAAGGAGCTTGATTTTTAAAAACAGCAAGAAATACCATTTTTAAGTATGAAATTCCACCCCGAATCAAGTCCCCTGAAGGATTTTTCAATTTGGGCACAAAAAAAATTTGGCATCCCAAGCAAACTTTTTTCTGACCCCGTGGTCAGCAGTTTTCCTCCTCTGGGTGCAAGGAGCTTGATTTTTAAAAACAGCAAGAAATACCATTTTTAAGTATGAAATTCCACCCCGAATCAAGTCCCCTGAAGGATTTTTCAATTTGGGCACAAAAAAAATTTGGCCTCCCAAGCACACTTTTTTCTGACCGCGGTATCAGGAGTTTTCCTCCTCTGGGTGCAAAAAGCTTGATTTTTAAAAATAGCAAGAAATACCATTTTTAAGTATGAAATTCCACCTCGAGTCAAGTCCCCTGAAGGATTTTCCAATTTGGGCACAAAAAAAATTTGGCCTCCCAAGAACACTTTTTTCTGACCCCGGGGTCAGGAGTTTTCCTCCTCTGGGTGCAAGGAGCTTGATTTTTAAAAACAGCAAGAAATACCATTTTTAAGTATGAAATTCCACCCCGAATCAAGTCCCCTGAAGGATTTTTCAATTTGGGCACAAAAAAAATTTGGCCTCCCAAGCACACTTTTTTCTGACCGCGGGGTCAGGAGTTTTCCTCCTCTGGGTTTAAGGAGCTTGATTTTTAAAAACAGCAAGAAATACCATTTTTAAGTATGAAATTCCACCCCGAATCAAGTCCCCTGAAGGATTTTTCAATTTGGGCACAAAAAAAATTTGGCCTCCCAAGCACACTTTTTTCTGACCGCGGTATCAGGAGTTTTCCTCCTCTGGGTGCAAAAAGCTTGATTTTTAAAAATAGCAAGAAATACCATTTTTAAGTATGAAATTCCACCCCGAGTCAAGTCCCCTGAAGGATTTTCCAATTTGGGCACAAAAAAAATTTGGCCTCCCAAGAACACTTTTTTCTGACCCCGGGGTCAGGAGTTTTCCTCCTCTGAGTGCAAGGAGCTTGATTTTTAAAAACAGCAAGAAATACCATTTTTAAGTATGAAATTCCACCCCGAATCAAGTCCCCTGAAGGATTTTTCAATTTGGGCACAAAAAAAATTTGGCATCCCAAGCAAACTTTTTTCTGACCCCGTGGTCAGCAGTTTTCCTCCTCTGGGTGCAAGGAGCTTGATTTTTAAAAACAGCAAGAAATACCATTTTTAAGTATGAAATTCCACCCCGAATCAAGTCCCCTGAAGGATTTTTCAATTTGGGCACAAAAAAAATTTGGCCTCCCAAGCACACTTTTTTCTGACCGCGGTATCAGGAGTTTTCCTCCTCTGGGTGCAAAAAGCTTGATTTTTAAAAATAGCAAGAAATACCATTTTTAAGTATGAAATTCCACCCCGAGTCAAGTCCCCTGAAGGATTTTCCAATTTGGGCACAAAAAAAATTTGGCCTCCCAAGAACACTTTTTTCTGACCCCGGGGTCAGGAGTTTTCCTCCTCTGGGTGCAAGGAGCTTGATTTTTACAAACAGCAAGAAATACCATTTTTAAGTATGAAATTCCACCCCGAATCAAGTCCCCTGAAGGATTTTTCAATATGGGCACAAAAAAAATTTGGCCTCCCAAGCACACTTTTTTCTGACCCCGGGGTCAGGAGTTTTCCTCCTCTGGGTTTAAGGAGCTTGATTTTTAAAAACAGCAAGAAATACCATTTTTAAGTATGAAATTCCACCCCGAGTCAAGTCCCCTGAAGGATTTTTCAATTTGGGCACAAAAAAAAATTTGGCCTCCCAAGCACACTTTTTTCTGACCGCGGGGTCAGGAGTTTTCCTCCTCTGGGTGCAAAAAGCTTGATTTTTAAAAACAGCAAGAAATACCATTTTTAAGTATGAAATTCCACCCCGAATCAAGTCCCCTGAAGGATTTTTCAATTTGGGCACAAAAAAAATTTGGCCTCCCAAGCACACTTTTTTCTGACCGCGGTATCAGGAGTTTTCCTCCTCTGGGTGCAAAAAGCTTGATTTTTAAAAATAGCAAGAAATACCATTTTTAAGTATGAAATTCCACCCCGAGTCAAGTCCCCTGAAGGATTTTCCAATTTGGGCACAAAAAAAATTTGGCCTCCCAAGAACACTTTTTTCTGACCCCGGGGTCAGGAGTTTTCCTCCTCTGAGTGCAAGGAGCTTGATTTTTAAAAACAGCAAGAAATACCATTTTTAAGTATGAAATTCCACCCCGAATCAAGTCCCCTGAAGGATTTTTCAATTTGGGCACAAAAAAAATTTGGCATCCCAAGCAAACTTTTTTCTGACCCCGTGGTCAGCAGTTTTCCTCCTCTGGGTGCAAGGAGCTTGATTTTTAAAAACAGCAAGAAATACCATTTTTAAGTATGAAATTCCACCCCGAATCAAGTCCCCTGAAGGATTTTTCAATTTGGGCACAAAAAAAATTTGGCCTCCCAAGCACACTTTTTTCTGACCGCGGTATCAGGAGTTTTCCTCCTCTGGGTGCAAAAAGCTTGATTTTTAAAAATAGCAAGAAATACCATTTTTAAGTATGAAATTCCACCCCGAGTCAAGTCCCCTGAAGGATTTTCCAATTTGGGCACAAAAAAAATTTGGCCTCCCAAGAACACTTTTTTCTGACCGCGGGGTCAGGAGTTTTCCTCCTCTGGGTTTAAGGAGCTTGATTTTTAAAAACAGCAAGAAATACCATTTTTAAGTATGAAATTCCACCCCGAGTCAAGTCCCCTGAAGGATTTTTCAATTTGGGCACAAAAAAAATTTGGCCTCCCAAGCACACTTTTTTCTGACCGCGGGGTCAGGAGTTTTCCTCCTCTGGGTGCAAAAAGCTTGATTTTTAAAAACAGCAAGAAATACCATTTTTAAGTATGAAATTCCACCCCGAATCAAGTCCCCTGAAGGATTTTTCAATTTGGGCACAAAAAAAATTTGGCCTCCCAAGCACACTTTTTTCTGACCGCGGTATCAGGAGTTTTCCTCCTCTGGGTGCAAAAAGCTTGATTTTTAAAAATAGCAAGAAATACCATTTTTAAGTATGAAATTCCACCCCGAGTCAAGTCCCCTGAAGGATTTTCCAATTTGGGCACAAAAAAAATTTGGCCTCCCAAGAACACTTTTTTCTGACCCCGGGGTCAGGAGTTTTCCTCCTCTGAGTGCAAGGAGCTTGATTTTTAAAAACAGCAAGAAATACCATTTTTAAGTATGAAATTCCACCCCGAATCAAGTCCCCTGAAGGATTTTTCAATTTGGGCACAAAAAAAATTTGGCATCCCAAGCAAACTTTTTTCTGACCCCGTGGTCAGCAGTTTTCCTCCTCTGGGTGCAAGGAGCTTGATTTTTAAAAACAGCAAGAAATACCATTTTTAAGTATGAAATTCCACCCCGAATCAAGTCCCCTGAAGGATTTTTCAATTTGGGCACAAAAAAAATTTGGCCTCCCAAGCACACTTTTTTCTGACCGCGGTATCAGGAGTTTTCCTCCTCTGGGTGCAAAAAGCTTGATTTTTAAAAATAGCAAGAAATACCATTTTTAAGTATGAAATTCCACCCCGAGTCAAGTCCCCTGAAGGATTTTCCAATTTGGGCACAAAAAAAATTTGGCCTCCCAAGAACACTTTTTTCTGACTGCGGGGTCAGGAGTTTTCCTCCTCTGGGTGCAAAAAGCGTGATTTTTAAAAATAGCAAGAAATGCCATTTTTAAGTATGAAATTCCACCCCGAGTCAAGTCCCCTGAAGGATTTTCCAATTTGGGCACAAAAAAAATTTGGCATCCCAAGCACACTTTTTTCTGACCCCGTGGTCAGGAGTTTTCCTCCTCTGGGTGCAAGGAGCTTGATTTTTAAAAACAGCAAGAAATACCATTTTTAAGCATGAAATTCCACCCCGAGTCAAGTCCCCTGAAGGATTTTTCAATTTGGGCACAAAAAAAATTTGGCCTCCAAAGCACACATTTTTCTGACCGCGGGGTCAGGAGTTTTCCTCCTCTGGGTGCAAAAAGCTTGATTTTTAAAAATAGCAAGAAATACCTTTTTTAAGTATGAAATTCCACCCCGAGTCAAGTCCCCTGAAGGATTTTCCAATTTGGGCACAAAAAAAATTTGGCCTCCCAAGCACACTTTTTTCTGACCCCGGGGTCAGGAGTTTTCCTCCTCTGGGGGTAAGGAGCTTGATTTTTAAAAACAGCAAGAAATACCATTTTTAAGTATGAAATTCCACCCCGAATCAAGTCGCCTGAAGGATATTTCAATTTGGGCACAAAAAAAATTTGGCCTCCCAAGCACACTTTTTTCTGACCCCGGGGTCAGGAGTTTTCCTCCTCTGGGTTCAAGGAGCTTGATTTTTAAAAACAGCAAGAAATACCATTTTTAAGTATGAAATTCCACCCCGAGTCAAGTCCCCTGAAGGATTTTTCAATATGGGCACAAAAAAAATTTGGCCTCCCAAGCACACTTTTTTCTGACCCCGGGGTCAGGAGTTTTCCTCCTCTGGGTTTAAGGAGCTTGATTTTTAAAAACAGCAAGAAATACCATTTTTAAGTATGAAATTCCACCCCGAGTCAAGTCCCCTGAAGGATTTTTCAATTTGGGCACAAAAAAAATTTGGCCTCCCAAGCACACTTTTTTCTGACCGCGGGGTCAGGAGTTTTCCTCCTCTGGGTGCAAAAAGCTTGATTTTTAAAAACAGCAAGAAATACCATTTTTAAGTATGAAATTCCACCCCGAATCAAGTCCCCTGAAGGATTTTTCAATTTGGGCACAAAAAAAATTTGGCCTCCCAAGCACACTTTTTTCTGACCGCGGTATCAGGAGTTTTCCTCCTCTGGGTGCAAGGAGCTTGATTTTTAAAAACAGCAAGAAATACCATTTTTAAGTATGAAATTCCACCCCGAATCAAGTCCCCTGAAGGATTTTTCAATTTGGGCACAAAAAAAATTTGGCATCCCAAGCAAACTTTTTTCTGACCCCGTGGTCAGCAGTTTTCCTCCTCTGGGTGCAAGGAGCTTGATTTTTAAAAACAGCAAGAAATACCATTTTTAAGTATGAAATTCCACCCCGAATCAAGTCCCCTGAAGGATTTTTCAATTTGGGCACAAAAAAAATTTGGCCTCCCAAGCACACTTTTTTCTGACCGCGGTATCAGGAGTTTTCCTCCTCTGGGTGCAAAAAGCTTGATTTTTAAAAATAGCAAGAAATACCATTTTTAAGTATGAAATTCCACCCCGAGTCAAGTCCCCTGAAGGATTTTCCAATTTGGGCACAAAAAAAATTTGGCCTCCCAAGAACATTTTTTCTGACCGCGGGGTCAGGAGTTTTCCTCCTCTGGGTTTAAGGAGCTTGATTTTTAAAAACAGCAAGAAATACCATTTTTAAGTATGAAATTCCACCCCGAGTCAAGTCCCCTGAAGGATTTTTCAATTTGGGCACAAAAAAAATTTGGCCTCCCAAGCACACTTTTTTCTGACCGCGGTATCAGGAGTTTTCCTCCTCTGGGTGCAAAAAGCTTGATTTTTAAAAATAGCAAGAAATACCATTTTTAAGTATGAAATTCCACCCCGAGTCAAGTCCCCTGAAGGATTTTCCAATTTGGGCACAAAAAAAATTTGGCCTCCCAAGAACACTTTTTTCTGACCGCGGGGTCAGGAGTTTTCCTCCTCTGGGTTTAAGGAGCTTGATTTTTAAAAACAGCAAGAAATACCATTTTTAAGTATGAAATTCCACCCCGAGTCAAGTCCCCTGAAGGATTTTTCAATTTGGGCACAAAAAAAATTTGGCCTCCCAAGCACACTTTTTTCTGACCGCGGGGTCAGGAGTTTTCCTCCTCTGGGTGCAAAAAGCTTGATTTTTAAAAACAGCAAGAAATACCATTTTTAAGTATGAAATTCCACCCCGAATCAAGTCCCCTGAAGGATTTTTCAATTTGGGCACAAAAAAAATTTGGCCTCCCAAGCACACTTTTTTCTGACCGCGGTATCAGGAGTTTTCCTCCTCTGGGTGCAAAAAGCTTGATTTTTAAAAATAGCAAGAAATACCATTTTTAAGTATGAAATTCCACCCCGAGTCAAGTCCCCTGAAGGATTTTCCAATTTGGGCACAAAAAAAATTTGGCCTCCCAAGAACACTTTTTTCTGACCCCGGGGTCAGGAGTTTTCCTCCTCTGAGTGCAAGGAGCTTGATTTTTAAAAACAGCAAGAAATACCATTTTTAAGTATGAAATTCCACCCCGAATCAAGTCCCCTGAAGGATTTTTCAATTTGGGCACAAAAAAAATTTGGCATCCCAAGCAAACTTTTTTCTGACCCCGTGGTCAGCAGTTTTCCTCCTCTGGGTGCAAGGAGCTTGATTTTTAAAAACAGCAAGAAATACCATTTTTAAGTATGAAATTCCACCCCGAATCAAGTCCCCTGAAGGATTTTTCAATTTGGGCACAAAAAAAATTTGGCCTCCCAAGCACACTTTTTTCTGACCGCGGTATCAGGAGTTTTCCTCCTCTGGGTGCAAAAAGCTTGATTTTTAAAAATAGCAAGAAATACCATTTTTAAGTATGAAATTCCACCCCGAGTCAAGTCCCCTGAAGGATTTTCCAATTTGGGCACAAAAAAAATTTGGCCTCCCAAGAACACTTTTTTCTGACTGCGGGGTCAGGAGTTTTCCTCCTCTGGGTGCAAAAAGCGTGATTTTTAAAAATAGCAAGAAATGCCATTTTTAAGTATGAAATTCCACCCCGAGTCAAGTCCCCTGAAGGATTTTCCAATTTGGGCACAAAAAAAATTTGGCATCCCAAGCACACTTTTTTCTGACCCCGTGGTCAGGAGTTTTCCTCCTCTGGGTGCAAGGAGCTTGATTTTTAAAAACAGCAAGAAATACCATTTTTAAGCATGAAATTCCACCCCGAGTCAAGTCCCCTGAAGGATTTTTCAATTTGGGCACAAAAAAAATTTGGCCTCCAAAGCACACATTTTTCTGACCGCGGGGTCAGGAGTTTTCCTCCTCTGGGTGCAAAAAGCTTGATTTTTAAAAATAGCAAGAAATACCTTTTTTAAGTATGAAATTCCACCCCGAGTCAAGTCCCCTGAAGGATTTTCCAATTTGGGCACAAAAAAAATTTGGCCTCCCAAGCACACTTTTTTCTGACCCCGGGGTCAGGAGTTTTCCTCCTCTGGGGGTAAGGAGCTTGATTTTTAAAAACAGCAAGAAATACCATTTTTAAGTATGAAATTCCACCCCGAATCAAGTCGCCTGAAGGATATTTCAATTTGGGCACAAAAAAAATTTGGCCTCCCAAGCACACTTTTTTCTGACCCCGGGGTCAGGAGTTTTCCTCCTCTGGGTTCAAGGAGCTTGATTTTTAAAAACAGCAAGAAATACCATTTTTAAGTATGAAATTCCACCCCGAGTCAAGTCCCCTGAAGGATTTTTCAATATGGGCACAAAAAAAATTTGGCCTCCCAAGCACACTTTTTTCTGACCCCGGGGTCAGGAGTTTTCCTCCTCTGGGTTTAAGGAGCTTGATTTTTAAAAACAGCAAGAAATACCATTTTTAAGTATGAAATTCCACCCCGAGTCAAGTCCCCTGAAGGATTTTTCAATTTGGGCACAAAAAAAATTTGGCCTCCCAAGCACACTTTTTTCTGACCGCGGGGTCAGGAGTTTTCCTCCTCTGGGTGCAAAAAGCTTGATTTTTAAAAACAGCAAGAAATACCATTTTTAAGTATGAAATTCCACCCCGAATCAAGTCCCCTGAAGGATTTTTCAATTTGGGCACAAAAAAAATTTGGCCTCCCAAGCACACTTTTTTCTGACCGCGGTATCAGGAGTTTTCCTCCTCTGGGTGCAAGGAGCTTGATTTTTAAAAACAGCAAGAAATACCATTTTTAAGTATGAAATTCCACCCCGAATCAAGTCCCCTGAAGGATTTTTCAATTTGGGCACAAAAAAAATTTGGCATCCCAAGCAAACTTTTTTCTGACCCCGTGGTCAGCAGTTTTCCTCCTCTGGGTGCAAGGAGCTTGATTTTTAAAAACAGCAAGAAATACCATTTTTAAGTATGAAATTCCACCCCGAGTCAAGTCCCCTGAAGGATTTTTCAATATGGGCACAAAAAAAATTTGGCCTCCCAAGCACACTTTTTTCTGACCCCGGGGTCAGGAGTTTTCCTCCTCTGGGTTTAAGGAGCTTGATTTTTAAAAACAGCAAGAAATACCATTTTTAAGTATGAAATTCCACCCCGAGTCAAGTCCCCTGAAGGATTTTTCAATTTGGGCACAAAAAAAATTTGGCCTCCCAAGCACACTTTTTTCTGACCGCGGGGTCAGGAGTTTTCCTCCTCTGGGTGCAAAAAGCTTGATTTTTAAAAACAGCAAGAAATACCATTTTTAAGTATGAAATTCCACCCCGAATCAAGTCCCCTGAAGGATTTTTCAATTTGGGCACAAAAAAAATTTGGCCTCCCAAGCACACTTTTTTCTGACCGCGGTATCAGGAGTTTTCCTCCTCTGGGTGCAAGGAGCTTGATTTTTAAAAACAGCAAGAAATACCATTTTTAAGTATGAAATTCCACCCCGAATCAAGTCCCCTGAAGGATTTTTCAATTTGGGCACAAAAAAAATTTGGCATCCCAAGCAAACTTTTTTCTGACCCCGTGGTCAGCAGTTTTCCTCCTCTGGGTGCAAGGAGCTTGATTTTTAAAAACAGCAAGAAATACCATTTTTAAGTATGAAATTCCACCCCGAATCAAGTCCCCTGAAGGATTTTTCAATTTGGGCACAAAAAAAATTTGGCCTCCCAAGCACACTTTTTTCTGACCGCGGTATCAGGAGTTTTCCTCCTCTGGGTGCAAAAAGCTTGATTTTTAAAAATAGCAAGAAATACCATTTTTAAGTATGAAATTCCACCCCGAGTCAAGTCCCCTGAAGGATTTTCCAATTTGGGCACAAAAAAAATTTGGCCTCCCAAGAACATTTTTTCTGACCGCGGGGTCAGGAGTTTTCCTCCTCTGGGTTTAAGGAGCTTGATTTTTAAAAACAGCAAGAAATACCATTTTTAAGTATGAAATTCCACCCCGAGTCAAGTCCCCTGAAGGATTTTTCAATTTGGGCACAAAAAAAATTTGGCCTCCCAAGCACACTTTTTTCTGACCGCGGGGTCAGGAGTTTTCCTCCTCTGGTTGCAAAAAGCTTGATTTTTAAAAACAGCAAGAAATACCATTTTTAAGTATGAAATTCCACCCCGAATCAAGTCCCCTGAAGGATTTTTCAATTTGGGCACAAAAAAAATTTGGCCTCCCAAGCACACTTTTTTCTGACCGCGGTATCAGGAGTTTTCCTCCTCTGGGTGCAAAAAGCTTGATTTTTAAAAATAGCAAGAAATACCATTTTTAAGTATGAAATTCCACCCCGAGTCAAGTCCCCTGAAGGATTTTCCAATTTGGGCACAAAAAAAATTTGGCCTCCCAAGAACACTTTTTTCTGACCCCGGGGTCAGGAGTTTTCCTCCTCTGAGTGCAAGGAGCTTGATTTTTAAAAACAGCAAGAAATACCATTTTTAAGTATGAAATTCCACCCCGAATCAAGTCCCCTGAAGGATTTTTCAATTTGGGCACAAAAAAAATTTGGCATCCCAAGCAAACTTTTTTCTGACCCCGTGGTCAGCAGTTTTCCTCCTCTGGGTGCAAGGAGCTTGATTTTTAAAAACAGCAAGAAATACCATTTTTAAGTATGAAATTCCACCCCGAATCAAGTCCCCTGAAGGATTTTTCAATTTGGGCACAAAAAAAATTTGGCCTCCCAAGCACACTTTTTTCTGACCGCGGTATCAGGAGTTTTCCTCCTCTGGGTGCAAAAAGCTTGATTTTTAAAAATAGCAAGAAATACCATTTTTAAGTATGAAATTCCACCCCGAGTCAAGTCCCCTGAAGGATTTTCCAATTTGGGCACAAAAAAAATTTGGCCTCCCAAGAACACTTTTTTCTGACCCCGGGGTCAGGAGTTTTCCTCCTCTGGGTGCAAAAAGCGTGATTTTTAAAAATAGCAAGAAATGCCATTTTTAAGTATGAAATTCCACCCCGAGTCAAGTCCCCTGAAGGATTTTCCAATTTGGGCACAAAAAAAATTTGGCATCCCAAGCACACTTTTTTCTGACCCCGTGGTCAGGAGTTTTCCTCCTCTGGGTGCAAGGAGCTTGATTTTTAAAAACAGCAAGAAATACCATTTTTAAGCATGAAATTCCACCCCGAGTCAAGTCCCCTGAAGGATTTTTCAATTTGGGCACAAAAAAAATTTGGCCTCCAAAGCACACATTTTTCTGACCGCGGGGTCAGGAGTTTTCCTCCTCTGGGTGCAAAAAGCTTGATTTTTAAAAATAGCAAGAAATACCTTTTTTAAGTATGAAATTCCACCCCGAGTCAAGTCCCCTGAAGGATTTTCCAATTTGGGCACAAAAAAAATTTGGCCTCCCAAGCACACTTTTTTCTGACCCCGGGGTCAGGAGTTTTCCTCCTCTGGGGGTAAGGAGCTTGATTTTTAAAAACAGCAAGAAATACCATTTTTAAGTATGAAATTCCACCCCGAATCAAGTCGCCTGAAGGATATTTCAATTTGGGCACAAAAAAAATTTGGCCTCCCAAGCACACTTTTTTCTGACCCCGGGGTCAGGAGTTTTCCTCCTCTGGGTTCAAGGAGCTTGATTTTTAAAAACAGCAAGAAATACCATTTTTAAGTATGAAATTCCACCCCGAGTCAAGTCCCCTGAAGGATTTTTCAATATGGGCACAAAAAAAATTTGGCCTCCCAAGCACACTTTTTTCTGACCCCGGGGTCAGGAGTTTTCCTCCTCTGGGTTTAAGGAGCTTGATTTTTAAAAACAGCAAGAAATACCATTTTTAAGTATGAAATTCCACCCCGAGTCAAGTCCCCTGAAGGATTTTTCAATTTGGGCACAAAAAAAATTTGGCCTCCCAAGCACACTTTTTTCTGACCGCGGGGTCAGGAGTTTTCCTCCTCTGGGTGCAAAAAGCTTGATTTTTAAAAACAGCAAGAAATACCATTTTTAAGTATGAAATTCCACCCCGAATCAAGTCCCCTGAAGGATTTTTCAATTTGGGCACAAAAAAAATTTGGCCTCCCAAGCACACTTTTTTCTGACCGCGGTATCAGGAGTTTTCCTCCTCTGGGTGCAAGGAGCTTGATTTTTAAAAACAGCAAGAAATACCATTTTTAAGTATGAAATTCCACCCCGAATCAAGTCCCCTGAAGGATTTTTCAATTTGGGCACAAAAAAAATTTGGCATCCCAAGCAAACTTTTTTCTGACCCCGTGGTCAGCAGTTTTCCTCCTCTGGGTGCAAGGAGCTTGATTTTTAAAAACAGCAAGAAATACCATTTTTAAGTATGAAATTCCACCCCGAATCAAGTCCCCTGAAGGATTTTTCAATTTGGGCACAAAAAAAATTTGGCCTCCCAAGCACACTTTTTTCTGACCGCGGTATCAGGAGTTTTCCTCCTCTGGGTGCAAAAAGCTTGATTTTTAAAAATAGCAAGAAATACCATTTTTAAGTATGAAATTCCACCCCGAGTCAAGTCCCCTGAAGGATTTTCCAATTTGGGCACAAAAAAAATTTGGCCTCCCAAGAACATTTTTTCTGACCGCGGGGTCAGGAGTTTTCCTCCTCTGGGTTTAAGGAGCTTGATTTTTAAAAACAGCAAGAAATACCATTTTTAAGTATGAAATTCCACCCCGAGTCAAGTCCCCTGAAGGATTTTTCAATTTGGGCACAAAAAAAATTTGGCCTCCCAAGCACACTTTTTTCTGACCGCGGGGTCAGGAGTTTTCCTCCTCTGGTTGCAAAAAGCTTGATTTTTAAAAACAGCAAGAAATACCATTTTTAAGTATGAAATTCCACCCCGAATCAAGTCCCCTGAAGGATTTTTCAATTTGGGCACAAAAAAAATTTGGCCTCCCAAGCACACTTTTTTCTGACCGCGGTATCAGGAGTTTTCCTCCTCTGGGTGCAAAAAGCTTGATTTTTAAAAATAGCAAGAAATACCATTTTTAAGTATGAAATTCCACCCCGAGTCAAGTCCCCTGAAGGATTTTCCAATTTGGGCACAAAAAAAATTTGGCCTCCCAAGAACACTTTTTTCTGACCCCGGGGTCAGGAGTTTTCCTCCTCTGAGTGCAAGGAGCTTGATTTTTAAAAACAGCAAGAAATACCATTTTTAAGTATGAAATTCCACCCCGAATCAAGTCCCCTGAAGGATTTTTCAATTTGGGCACAAAAAAAATTTGGCATCCCAAGCAAACTTTTTTCTGACCCCGTGGTCAGCAGTTTTCCTCCTCTGGGTGCAAGGAGCTTGATTTTTAAAAACAGCAAGAAATACCATTTTTAAGTATGAAATTCCACCCCGAATCAAGTCCCCTGAAGGATTTTTCAATTTGGGCACAAAAAAAATTTGGCCTCCCAAGCACACTTTTTTCTGACCGCGGTATCAGGAGTTTTCCTCCTCTGGGTGCAAAAAGCTTGATTTTTAAAAATAGCAAGAAATACCATTTTTAAGTATGAAATTCCACCCCGAGTCAAGTCCCCTGAAGGATTTTCCAATTTGGGCACAAAAAAAATTTGGCCTCCCAAGAACACTTTTTTCTGACCCCGGGGTCAGGAGTTTTCCTCCTCTGAGTGCAAGGAGCTTGATTTTTAAAAACAGCAAGAAATACCATTTTTAAGTATGAAATTCCACCCCGAGTCAAGTCCCCTGAAGGATTTTTCAATTTGGGCACAAAAAAAATTTGGCATCCCAAGCAAACTTTTTTCTGACCCCGTGGTCAGCAGTTTTCCTCCTCTGGGTGCAAGGAGCTTGATTTTTAAAAACAGCAAGAAATACCATTTTTAAGTATGAAATTCCACCCCGAATCAAGTCCCCTGAAGGATTTTTCAATTTGGGCACAAAAAAAATTTGGCCTCCCAAGCACACTTTTTTCTGACCGCGGTATCAGGAGTTTTCCTCCTCTGGGTGCAAAAAGCTTGATTTTTAAAAATAGCAAGAAATACCATTTTTAAGTATGAAATTCCACCCCGAGTCAAGTCCCCTGAAGGATTTTCCAATTTGGGCACAAAAAAAATTTGGCCTCCCAAGAACACTTTTTTCTGACCGCGGGGTCAGGAGTTTTCCTCCTCTGGGTTTAAGGAGCTTGATTTTTAAAAACAGCAAGAAATACCATTTTTAAGTATGAAATTCCACCCCGAGTCAAGTCCCCTGAAGGATTTTTCAATTTGGGCACAAAAAAAATTTGGCCTCCCAAGCACACTTTTTTCTGACCGCGGGGTCAGGAGTTTTCCTCCTCTGGGTGCAAAAAGCTTGATTTTTAAAAACAGCAAGAAATACCATTTTTAAGTATGAAATTCCACCCCGAATCAAGTCCCCTGAAGGATTTTTCAATTTGGGCACAAAAAAAATTTGGCCTCCCAAGCACACTTTTTTCTGACCGCGGTATCAGGAGTTTTCCTCCTCTGGGTGCAAAAAGCTTGATTTTTAAAAATAGCAAGAAATACCATTTTTAAGTATGAAATTCCACCCCGAGTCAAGTCCCCTGAAGGATTTTCCAATTTGGGCACAAAAAAAATTTGGCCTCCCAAGAACACTTTTTTCTGACCCCGGGGTCAGGAGTTTTCCTCCTCTGGGTGCAAGGAGCTTGATTTTTAAAAACAGCAAGAAATACCATTTTTAAGTATGAAATTCCACCCCGAATCAAGTCCCCTGAAGGATTTTTCAATTTGGGCACAAAAAAAATTTGGCCTCCCAAGCACACTTTTTTCTGACCGCGGGGTCAGGAGTTTTCCTCCTCTGGGTGCAAAAAGCTTGATTTTTAAAAACAGCAAGAAATACCATTTTTAAGTATGAAATTCCACCCCGAATCAAGTCCCCTGAAGGATTTTTCAATTTGGGCACAAAAAAAATTTGGCCTCCAAAGCACACATTTTTCTGACCGCGGGGTCTGGAGTTTTCCTCCTCTGGGTGCAAAAAGCGTGATTTTTAAAAATAGCAAGAAATGCCATTTTTAAGTATGAAATTCCACCCCGAGTCAAGTCCCCTGAAGGATTTTCCAATTTGGGCACAAAAAAAATTTGGCATCCCAAGCACACTTTTTTCTGACCCCGTGGTCAGGAGTTTTCCTCCTCTGGGTGCAAGGAGCTTGATTTTTAAAAACAGCAAGAAATACCATTTTTAAGTATGAAATTCCACCCCGAATCAAGTCCCCTGAAGGATTTTTCAATTTGGGCACAAAAAAAATTTGGCCTCCCAAGCACACTTTTTTCTGACCGCGGGGTCAGGAGTTTTCCTCCTCTGGGTGCAAAAAGCTTGATTTTTAAAAACAGCAAGAAATACCATTTTTAAGTATGAAATTCCACCCCGAATCAAGTCCCCTGAAGGATTTTTCAATTTGGGCACAAAAAAAATTTGGCCTCCAAAGCACACATTTTTCTGACCGCGGGGTCTGGAGTTTTCCTCCTCTGGGTGCAAAAAGCGTGATTTTTAAAAATAGCAAGAAATGCCATTTTTAAGTATGAAATTCCACCCCGAGTCAAGTCCCCTGAAGGATTTTCCAATTTGGGCACAAAAAAAATTTGGCATCCCAAGCACACTTTTTTCTGACCCCGTGGTCAGGAGTTTTCCTCCTCTGGGTGCAAGGAGCTTGATTTTTAAAAACAGCAAGAAATACCATTTTTAAGCATGAAATTCCACCCCGAGTCAAGTCCCCTGAAGGATTTTTCAATTTGGGCACAAAAAAAATTTGGCCTCCAAAGCACACATTTTTCTGACCGCGGGGTCTGGAGTTTTCCTCCTCTGGGTGCAAAAAGCTTGATTTTTAAAAATAGCAAGAAATACCTTTTTTAAGTATGAAATTCCACCCCGAGTCAAGTCCCCTGAAGGATTTTCCAATTTGGGCACAAAAAAAATTTGGCCTCCCAAGCACACTTTTTTCTGACCCCGGGGTCAGGAGTTTTCCTCCTCTGGGGGTAAGGAGCTTGATTTTTAAAAACAGCAAGAAATACCATTTTTAAGTATGAAATTCCACCCCGAGTCAAGTCCCCTGAAGGATTTTTCAATATGGGCACAAAAAAAATTTGGCCTCCCAAGCACACTTTTTTCTGACCGCGGGGTCAGGAGTTTTCCTCCTCTGGGTGCAAAGAGCTTGATTTTTAAAAACAGCAAGAAATACCATTTTTAAGTATGAAATTCCACCCCGAATCAAGTCGCCTGAAGGATATTTCAATTTGGGCACAAAAAAAATTTGGCCTCCCAAGCACACTTTTTTCTGACCCCGGGGTCAGGAGTTTTCCTCCTCTGGGTTCAAGGAGCTTGATTTTTAAAAACAGCAAGAAATACCATTTTTAAGTATGAAATTCCACCCCAAGTCAAGTCCCCTGAAGGATTTTTCAATATGGGCACAAAAAAAATTTGGCCTCCCAAGCACACTTTTTTCTGACCCCGGGGTCAGGAGTTTTCCTCCTCTGGGTTTAAGGAGCTTGATTTTTAAAAACAGCAAGAAATACCATTTTTAAGTATGAAATTCCACCCCGAGTCAAGTCCCCTGAAGGATTTTTCAATTTGGGCACAAAAAAAATTTGGCCTCCCAAGCAAACTTTTTTCTGACCCCGTGGTCAGCAGTTTTCCTCCTCTGGGTGCAAGGAGCTTGATTTTTAAAAACAGCAAGAAATACCATTTTTAAGTATGAAATTCCACCCCGAATCAAGTCCCCTGAAGGATTTTTCAATTTGGGCACAAAAAAAATTTGGCCTCCCAAGCACACTTTTTTCTGACCGCGGTATCAGGAGTTTTCCTCCTCTGGGTGCAAAAAGCTTGATTTTTAAAAATAGCAAGAAATACCATTTTTAAGTATGAAATTCCACCCCGAGTCAAGTCCCCTGAAGGATTTTCCAATTTGGGCACAAAAAAAATTTGGCCTCCCAAGAACACTTTTTTCTGACTGCGGGGTCAGGAGTTTTCCTCCTCTGGGTGCAAAAAGCGTGATTTTTAAAAATAGCAAGAAATGCCATTTTTAAGTATGAAATTCCACCCCGAGTCAAGTCCCCTGAAGGATTTTCCAATTTGGGCACAAAAAAAATTTGGCATCCCAAGCACACTTTTTTCTGACCCCGTGGTCAGGAGTTTTCCTCCTCTGGGTGCAAGGAGCTTGATTTTTAAAAACAGCAAGAAATACCATTTTTAAGCATGAAATTCCACCCCGAGTCAAGTCCCCTGAAGGATTTTTCAATTTGGGCACAAAAAAAATTTGGCCTCCAAAGCACACATTTTTCTGACCGCGGGGTCAGGAGTTTTCCTCCTCTGGGTGCAAAAAGCTTGATTTTTAAAAATAGCAAGAAATACCTTTTTTAAGTATGAAATTCCACCCCGAGTCAAGTCCCCTGAAGGATTTTCCAATTTGGGCACAAAAAAAATTTGGCCTCCCAAGCACACTTTTTTCTGACCCCGGGGTCAGGAGTTTTCCTCCTCTGGGGGTAAGGAGCTTGATTTTTAAAAACAGCAAGAAATACCATTTTTAAGTATGAAATTCCACCCCGAGTCAAGTCCCCTGAAGGATTTTTCAATATGGGCACAAAAAAAATTTGGCCTCCCAAGCACACTTTTTTCTGACCGCGGGGTCAGGAGTTTTCCTCCTCTGGGTTCAAGGAGCTTGATTTTTAAAAACAGCAAGAAATACCATTTTTAAGTATGAAATTCCACCCCGAGTCAAGTCCCCTGAAGGATTTTTCAATATGGGCACAAAAAAAATTTGGCCTCCCAAGCACACTTTTTTCTGACCCCGGGGTCAGGAGTTTTCCTCCTCTGGGTTTAAGGAGCTTGATTTTTAAAAACAGCAAGAAATACCATTTTTAAGTATGAAATTCCACCCCGAGTCAAGTCCCCTGAAGGATTTTTCAATTTGGGCACAAAAAAAATTTGGCCTCCCAAGCACACTTTTTTCTGACCGCGGGGTCAGGAGTTTTCCTCCTCTGGGTGCAAAAAGCTTGATTTTTAAAAACAGCAAGAAATACCATTTTTAAGTATGAAATTCCACCCCGAATCAAGTCCCCTGAAGGGTTTTTCAATTTGGGCACAAAAAAAATTTGGCCTCCCAAGCACACTTTTTTCTGACCGCGGTATCAGGAGTTTTCCTCCTCTGGGTGCAAAAAGCTTGATTTTTAAAAATAGCAAGAAATACCATTTTTAAGTATGAAATTCCACCCCGAGTCAAGTCCCCTGAAGGATTTTCCAATTTGGGCACAAAAAAAATTTGGCCTCCCAAGAACACTTTTTTCTGACCCCGGGGTCAGGAGTTTTCCTCCTCTGAGTGCAAGGAGCTTGATTTTTAAAAACAGCAAGAAATACCATTTTTAAGTATGAAATTCCACCCCGAATCAAGTCCCCTGAAGGATTTTTCAATTTGGGCACAAAAAAAATTTGGCATCCCAAGCAAACTTTTTTCTGACCCCGTGGTCAGCAGTTTTCCTCCTCTGGGTGCAAGGAGCTTGATTTTTAAAAACAGCAAGAAATACCATTTTTAAGTATGAAATTCCACCCCGAATCAAGTCCCCTGAAGGATTTTTCAATTTGGGCACAAAAAAAATTTGGCCTCCCAAGCACACTTTTTTCTGACCGCGGTATCAGGAGTTTTCCTCCTCTGGGTGCAAAAAGCTTGATTTTTAAAAATAGCAAGAAATACCATTTTTAAGTATGAAATTCCACCCCGAGTCAAGTCCCCTGAAGGATTTTCCAATTTGGGCACAAAAAAAATTTGGCCTCCCAAGAACACTTTTTTCTGACCCCGGGGTCAGGAGTTTTCCTCCTCTGAGTGCAAGGAGCTTGATTTTTAAAAACAGCAAGAAATACCATTTTTAAGTATGAAATTCCACCCCGAGTCAAGTCCCCTGAAGGATTTTTCAATTTGGGCACAAAAAAAATTTGGCATCCCAAGCAAACTTTTTTCTGACCCCGTGGTCAGCAGTTTTCCTCCTCTGGGTGCAAGGAGCTTGATTTTTAAAAACAGCAAGAAATACCATTTTTAAGTATGAAATTCCACCCCGAATCAAGTCCCCTGAAGGATTTTTCAATTTGGGCACAAAAAAAATTTGGCCTCCCAAGCACACTTTTTTCTGACCGCGGTATCAGGAGTTTTCCTCCTCTGGGTGCAAAAAGCTTGATTTTTAAAAATAGCAAGAAATACCATTTTTAAGTATGAAATTCCACCCCGAGTCAAGTCCCCTGAAGGATTTTCCAATTTGGGCACAAAAAAAATTTGGCCTCCCAAGAACACTTTTTTCTGACCGCGGGGTCAGGAGTTTTCCTCCTCTGGGTTTAAGGAGCTTGATTTTTAAAAACAGCAAGAAATACCATTTTTAAGTATGAAATTCCACCCCGAGTCAAGTCCCCTGAAGGATTTTTCAATTTGGGCACAAAAAAAATTTGGCCTCCCAAGCACACTTTTTTCTGACCGCGGGGTCAGGAGTTTTCCTCCTCTGGGTGCAAAAAGCTTGATTTTTAAAAACAGCAAGAAATACCATTTTTAAGTATGAAATTCCACCCCGAATCAAGTCCCCTGAAGGATTTTTCAATTTGGGCACAAAAAAAATTTGGCCTCCCAAGCACACTTTTTTCTGACCGCGGTATCAGGAGTTTTCCTCCTCTGGGTGCAAAAAGCTTGATTTTTAAAAATAGCAAGAAATACCATTTTTAAGTATGAAATTCCACCCCGAATCAAGTCCCCTGAAGGATTTTTCAATTTGGGCACAAAAAAAATTTGGCATCCCAAGCAAACTTTTTTCTGACCCCGTGGTCAGCAGTTTTCCTCCTCTGGGTGCAAGGAGCTTGATTTTTAAAAACAGCAAGAAATACCATTTTTAAGTATGAAATTCCACCCCGAATCAAGTCCCCTGAAGGATTTTTCAATTTGGGCACAAAAAAAATTTGGCCTCCCAAGCACACTTTTTTCTGACCGCGGTATCAGGAGTTTTCCTCCTCTGGGTGCAAAAAGCTTGATTTTTAAAAATAGCAAGAAATACCATTTTTAAGTATGAAATTCCACCCCGAGTCAAGTCCCCTGAAGGATTTTCCAATTTGGGCACAAAAAAAATTTGGCCTCCCAAGAACACTTTTTTCTGACCCCGGGGTCAGGAGTTTTCCTCCTCTGAGTGCAAGGAGCTTGATTTTTAAAAACAGCAAGAAATACCATTTTTAAGTATGAAATTCCACCCCGAGTCAAGTCCCCTGAAGGATTTTTCAATTTGGGCACAAAAAAAATTTGGCATCCCAAGCAAACTTTTTTCTGACCCCGTGGTCAGCAGTTTTCCTCCTCTGGGTGCAAGGAGCTTGATTTTTAAAAACAGCAAGAAATACCATTTTTAAGTATGAAATTCCACCCCGAATCAAGTCCCCTGAAGGATTTTTCAATTTGGGCACAAAAAAAATTTGGCCTCCCAAGCACACTTTTTTCTGACCGCGGTATCAGGAGTTTTCCTCCTCTGGGTGCAAAAAGCTTGATTTTTAAAAATAGCAAGAAATACCATTTTTAAGTATGAAATTCCACCCCGAGTCAAGTCCCCTGAAGGATTTTCCAATTTGGGCACAAAAAAAATTTGGCCTCCCAAGAACACTTTTTTCTGACCCCGGGGTCAGGAGTTTTCCTCCTCTGGGTTTAAGGAGCTTGATTTTTAAAAACAGCAAGAAATACCATTTTTAAGTATGAAATTCCACCCCGAGTCAAGTCCCCTGAAGGATTTTTCAATTTGGGCACAAAAAAAATTTGGCCTCCCAAGCACACTTTTTTCTGACCCCGGGGTCAGGAGTTTTCCTCCTCTGGGTGCAAAAAGCTTGATTTTTAAAAATAGCAAGAAATACCATTTTTAAGTATGAAATTCCACCCCGAGTCAAGTCCCCTTAAGGATTTTCCAATTTGGGCACAAAAAAAATTTGGCCTCCCAAGAACACTTTTTTCTGACCCCGGGGTCAGGAGTTTTCCTCCTCTGAGTGCAAGGAGCTTGATTTTTAAAAACAGCAAGAAATACCATTTTTAAGTATGAAATTCCACCCCGAATCAAGTCCCCTGAAGGATTTTTCAATTTGGGCACAAAAAAAATTTGGCATCCCAAGCAAACTTTTTTCTGACCCCGTGGTCAGCAGTTTTCCTCCTCTGGGTGCAAGGAGCTTGATTTTTAAAAACAGCAAGAAATACCATTTTTAAGTATGAAATTCCACCCCGAATCAAGTCCCCTGAAGGATTTTTCAATTTGGGCACAAAAAAAATTTGGCCTCCCAAGCACACTTTTTTCTGACCGCGGTATCAGGAGTTTTCCTCCTCTGGGTGCAAAAAGCTTGATTTTTAAAAATAGCAAGAAATACCATTTTTAAGTATGAAATTCCACCCCGAGTCAAGTCCCCTGAAGGATTTTCCAATTTGGGCACAAAAAAAATTTGGCCTCCCAAGAACACTTTTTTCTGACCCCGGGGTCAGGAGTTTTCCTCCTCTGGGTGCAAGGAGCTTGATTTTTAAAAACAGCAAGAAATACCATTTTTAAGTATGAAATTCCACCCCGAATCAAGTCCCCTGAAGGATTTTTCAATTTGGGCACAAAAAAAATTTGGCCTCCCAAGCACACTTTTTTCTGACCGCGGGGTCAGGAGTTTTCCTCCTCTGGGTTTAAGGAGCTTGATTTTTAAAAACCACAAGAAATACCATTTTTAAGTATGAAATTCCACCCCGAGTCAAGTCCCCTGAAGGATTTTTCAATTTGGGCACAAAAAAAATTTGGCCTCCCAAGCACACTTTTTTCTGACCGCGGGGTCAGGAGTTTTCCTCCTCTGGGTGCAAAAAGCTTGATTTTTAAAAACAGCAAGAAATACCATTTTTAAGTATGAAATTCCACCCCGAATCAAGTCCCCTGAAGGATTTTTCAATTTGGGCACAAAAAAAATTTGGCCTCCCAAGCACACTTTTTTCTGACCGCGGTATCAGGAGTTTTCCTCCTCTGGGTGCAAAAAGCTTGATTTTTAAAAATAGCAAGAAATACCATTTTTAAGTATGAAATTCCACCCCGAGTCAAGTCCCCTGAAGGATTTTCCAATTTGGGCACAAAAAAAATTTGGCCTCCCAAGAACACTTTTTTCTGACCCCGGGGTCAGGAGTTTTCCTCCTCTGAGTGCAAGGAGCTTGATTTTTAAAAACAGCAAGAAATACCATTTTTAAGTATGAAATTCCACCCCGAATCAAGTCCCCTGAAGGATTTTTCAATTTGGGCACAAAAAAAATTTGGCATCCCAAGCAAACTTTTTTCTGACCCCGTGGTCAGCAGTTTTCCTCCTCTGGGTGCAAGGAGCTTGATTTTTAAAAACAGCAAGAAATACCATTTTTAAGTATGAAATTCCACCCCGAATCAAGTCCCCTGAAGGATTTTTCAATTTGGGCACAAAAAAAATTTGGCCTCCCAAGCACACTTTTTTCTGACCGCGGTATCAGGAGTTTTCCTCCTCTGGGTGCAAAAAGCTTGATTTTTAAAAATAGCAAGAAATACCATTTTTAAGTATGAAATTCCACCCCGAGTCAAGTCCCCTGAAGGATTTTCCAATTTGGGCACAAAAAAAATTTGGCCTCCCAAGAACACTTTTTTCTGACCCCGGGGTCAGGAGTTTTCCTCCTCTGGGTGCAAGGAGCTTGATTTTTAAAAACAGCAAGAAATACCATTTTTAAGTATGAAATTCCACCCCGAATCAAGTCCCCTGAAGGATTTTTCAATTTGGGCACAAAAAAAATTTGGCCTCCCAAGCACACTTTTTTCTGACCGCGGGGTCAGGAGTTTTCCTCCTCTGGGTGCAAAAAGCTTGATTTTTAAAAACAGCAAGAAATACCATTTTTAAGTATGAAATTCCACCCCGAATCAAGTCCCCTGAAGGATTTTTCAATTTGGGCACAAAAAAAATTTGGCCTCCCAAGCACACTTTTTTCTGACTGCGGGGTCAGGAGTTTTCCTCCTCTGGGTGCAAAAAGCGTGATTTTTAAAAATAGCAAGAAATGCCATTTTTAAGTATGAAATTCCACCCCGAGTCAAGTCCCCTGAAGGATTTTCCAATTTGGGCACAAAAAAAATTTGGCATCCCAAGCACACTTTTTTCTGACCCCGTGGTCAGGAGTTTTCCTCCTCTGGGTGCAAGGAGCTTGATTTTTAAAAACAGCAAGAAATACCATTTTTAAGCATGAAATTCCACCCCGAGTCAAGTCCCCTGAAGGATTTTTCAATTTGGGCACAAAAAAAATTTGGCCTCCAAAGCACACATTTTTCTGACCGCGGGGTCAGGAGTTTTCCTCCTCTGGGTGCAAAAAGCTTGATTTTTAAAAATAGCAAGAAATACCTTTTTTAAGTATGAAATTCCACCCCGAGTCAAGTCCCCTGAAGGATTTTCCAATTTGGGCACAAAAAAAATTTGGCCTCCCAAGCACACTTTTTTCTGACCCCGGGGTCAGGAGTTTTCCTCCTCTGGGGGTAAGGAGCTTGATTTTTAAAAACAGCAAGAAATACCATTTTTAAGTATGAAATTCCACCCCGAGTCAAGTCCCCTGAAGGATTTTTCAATATGGGCACAAAAAAAATTTGGCCTCCCAAGCACACTTTTTTCTGACCGCGGGGTCAGGAGTTTTCCTCCTCTGGGTGCAAAGAGCTTGATTTTTAAAAACAGCAAGAAATACCATTTTTAAGTATGAAATTCCACCCCGAATCAAGTCCCCTGAAGGATTTTTCAATTTGGGCACAAAAAAAATTTGGCATCCCAAGCACACTTTTTTCTGACCCCGTGGTAAGCAGTTTTCCTCCTCTGGGTGCAAGGAGCTTGATTTTTTAAAAACAGCAAGAAATACCATTTTTAAGTATGAAATTCCACCCCGAATCAAGTCCCCTGAAGGATTTTTCAATTTGGGCACAAAAAAAATTTGGCCTCCCAAGCACACTTTTTTCTGACCGCGGTATCAGGAGTTTTCCTCCTCTGGGTGCAAAAAGCTTGATTTTTAAAAATAGCAAGAAATACCATTTTTAAGTATGAAAATCCACCCCGAGTCAAGTCCTCTGAAGGATTTTCCAATTTGGGCACAAAAAAAATTTGGCCTCCCAAGAACACTTTTTTCTGACCCCGGGGTCAGGAGTTTTCCTCCTCTGGGTGCAAGGAGCTTGATTTTTAAAAACAGCAAGAAATACCAATTTTAAGTATGAAATTCCACCCCGAATCAAGTCCCCTGAAGGATTTTTCAATTTGGGCACAAAAAAAATTTGGCCTCCCAAGCACACTTTTTTCTGACCCCGGGGTCAGGAGTTTTCCTCCTCTGGGTGCAAAAAGCTTGATTTTTAGAAACAGCAAGAAATACCATTTTTAAGCATGAAAATCCCCCCCGAGTCAAGTCCCTTGAAGGATTTTCCAATTTGGGCACAAAAAAAAATTGGCCTCCCAAGCACACTTTTTTCTGACCGTGGGGTCAGGAGTTTTCCTCCTCTGGCTTCAAAAAGCTTGATTTTTAGAAACAGCAAGAAATACCATTTTTAAGCATGAAATTCCACCCCGAGTCAAGTCCCTTGAAGGATTTTCCAATTTGGGCACAAAAAAAATTTGGCCACCCAAGCACACTTTTCTCTGACCCCGTGGTCAGGAGTTTTCCTCCTCTGGGTGCAAGGAGCTTGATTTTTAAAAACAGCAAGAAATACCATTTTTAAGTATGAAATTCCACCCCGAATCAAGTCCCCTGAAGGATTTTCCAATTTGGGCACAAAAAAAATTTGGCCTCCCAAGAACACTTTTTTCTGACCCCGGGGTCAGGAGTTTTCCTCCTCTGGGTGCAAAAAGCTTGATTTTTAAAAACAGCAAGAAATACCATTTTTAAGTATGAAATTCCACCCCGAATCAAGTCCCCTGAAGGATTTTTCAATTTGGGCACAAAAAAAATTTGGCCTCCCAAGCACACTTTTTTCTGACCGCGGGGTCAGGAGTTTTCCTCCTCTCGGTGCAAAAAGCTTGATTTTTAAAAACAGCAAGAAATACCATTTTTAAGCATGAAATTCCACCCCGAGTCAAGTCCCCTGAAGGATTTTTCAATTTGGGCACAAAAAAAATTTGGCCTCCAAAGCACACATTTTTCTGACCGCGGGGTCAGGAGTTTTCCTCCTCTGGGTGCAAAAAGCTTGATTTTTAAAAATAGCAAGAAATACCTTTTTTAAGTATGAAATTCCACCCCGAGTCAAGTCCCCTGAAGGATTTTCCAATTTGGGCACAAAAAAACTTTGGCCTCCAAAGCACACTTTTTTCTGACCGCGGGGTCAGGAGTTTTCCTCCTCTGGGTGCAAAAAGCTTGATTTTTAAAAATAGCAAGAAATATCATTTTTAAGTATGAAATTCCACCCCGAGTCAAGTCCCCTGAAGGATTTTCCAATTTGGGCACAAAAAAAATTTGGCATCCCAAGCACACTTTTTTCTGACCCCGTGGTCAGGAGTTTTCCTCCTCTGGGTGCAAGGAGCTTGATTTTTAAAAACAGCAAGAAATACCATTTTTAAGCATGAAATTCCACCCCGAGTCAAGTCCCCTGAAGGATTTTATAATTTGGGCACAAAAAAAATTTGGCCTCCAAAGCACACATTTTTCTGACCGCGGGGTCAGGAGTTTTCCTCCTCTGGGTGCAAAAAGCTTGATTTTTAAAAATAGCAAGAAATACCTTTTTTAAGTATGAAATTCCACCCCGAGTCAAGTCCCCTGAAGGATTTTCCAATTTGGGCACAAAAAAAATTTGGCCTCCCAAGCACACTTTTTTCTGACCGTGGGGTCAGGAGTTTTCCTCCTCTGGCTTCAAAAAGCTTGATTTTTAGAAACAGCAAGAAATACCATTTTTAAGCATGAAATTCCACCCCGAGTCAAGTCCCTTGAAGGATTTTCCAATTTGGGCACAAAAAAAATTTGGCCACCCAAGCACACTTTTCTCTGACCCCGTGGTCAGGAGTTTTCCTCCTCTGGGTGCAAGGAGCTTGATTTTTAAAAACAGCAAGAAATACCATTTTTAAGTATGAAATTCCACCCCGAATCAAGTCCCCTGAAGGATTTTCCAATTTGGGCACAAAAAAAATTTGGCCTCCCAAGAACACTTTTTTCTGACCCCGGGGTCAGGAGTTTTCCTCCTCTGGGTGCAAAAAGCTTGATTTTTAAAAACAGCAAGAAATACCATTTTTAAGTATGAAATTCCACCCCGAATCAAGTCCCCTGAAGGATTTTTCAATTTGGGCACAAAAAAAATTTGGCCTCCCAAGCACACTTTTTTCTGACCGCGGGGTCAGGAGTTTTCCTCCTCTCGGTGCAAAAAGCTTGATTTTTAAAAACAGCAAGAAATACCATTTTTAAGCATGAAATTCCACCCCGAGTCAAGTCCCCTGAAGGATTTTTCAATTTGGGCACAAAAAAAATTTGGCCTCCAAAGCACACATTTTTCTGACCGCGGGGTCAGGAGTTTTCCTCCTCTGGGTGCAAAAAGCTTGATTTTTAAAAATAGCAAGAAATACCTTTTTTAAGTATGAAATTCCACCCCGAGTCAAGTCCCCTGAAGGATTTTCCAATTTGGGCACAAAAAAACTTTGGCCTCCAAAGCACACTTTTTTCTGACCGCGGAGTCAGGAGTTTTCCTCCTCTGGGTGCAAAAAGCTTGATTTTTAAAAATAGCAAGAAATATCATTTTTAAGTATGAAATTCCACCCCGAGTCAAGTCCCCTGAAGGATTTTCCAATTTGGGCACAAAAAAAATTTGGCATCCCAAGCACACTTTTTTCTGACCCCGTGGTCAGGAGTTTTCCTCCTCTGGGTGCAAGGAGCTTGATTTTTAAAAACAGCAAGAAATACCATTTTTAAGCATGAAATTCCACCCCGAGTCAAGTCCCCTGAAGGATTTTATAATTTGGGCACAAAAAAAATTTGGCCTCCAAAGCACACATTTTTCTGACCGCGGGGTCAGGAGTTTTCCTCCTCTGGGTGCAAAAAGCTTGATTTTTAAAAATAGCAAGAAATACCTTTTTTAAGTATGAAATTCCACCCCGAGTCAAGTCCCCTGAAGGATTTTCCAATTTGGGCACAAAAAAAATTTGGCCTCCAAAGCACACTTTTTTCTGACCGCGGGGTCAGGAGTTTTCCTCCTCTGGGTGCAAAAAGCTTGATTTTTAAAAATAGCAAGAAATATCATTTTTAAGTATGAAATTCCACCCCGAGTCAAGTCCCCTGAAGGATTTTCCAATTTGGGCACAAAAAAAATTTGGCCTCCCAAGCACACTTTTTTCTGACCCCGGGGTCAGGAGTTTTCCTCCTCTGGGTGCAAGGAGCTTGATTTTTAAAAACAGCAAGAAATACCATTTTTAAGTATGAAATTCCACCCCGAATCAAGTCCCCTGAAGGATTTTTCAATTTGGGCACAAAAAAAATTTGGCCTCCCAAGCACACTTTTTTCTGACTGCGGGGTCAGGAGTTTTCCTCCTCTGGGTGCAAAAAGCTTGATTTTTAAAAATAGCAAGAAATACCATTTTTAAGTATGAAATTCCACCCCGAGTCAAGTCCCCTGAAGGATTTTCCAATTTGGGCACAAAAAAAATTTGGCCTCCCAAGAACACTTTTTTCTGACCCCGGGGTCAGGAGTTTTCCTCCTCTGGGTGCAAGGAGCTTGATTTTTAAAAACAGCAAGAAATACCATTTTTAAGTATGAAATTCCACCCCGAATCAAGTCCCCTGAAGGATTTTTGAATTTAGGCACAAAAAAAATTTGGCCTCCCAAGCACACTTTTTTCTGACCGTGGGGTCAGGAGTTTTCCTCCTCTGGCTTCAAAAAGCTTGATTTTTAGAAACAGCAAGAAATACCATTTTTAAGCATGAAATTCCACCCCGAGTCAAGTCCCTTGAAGGATTTTCCAATTTGGGCACAAAGAAAATTTGGCCACCCAAGCACACTTTTCTCTGACCCCGTGGTCAGGAGTTTTCCTCCTCTGGGTGCAAGGAGCTTGATTTTTTAAAACAGCAAGAAACACCATTTTTAAGTATGAAATTCCACCCCGAATCAAGTCCCCTGAAGGATTTTTCAATTTGGGCACAAAAAAAATTTGGCCTCCCAAGCACACTTTTTTCTGACCGCGGGGTCAGGAGTTTTCCTCCTCTGGGTGCAAAAAGCTTGATTTTTAAAAACAGCAAGAAATACCATTTTTAAGTATGAAATTCCACCCCGAATCAAGTCGCCTGAAGGATATTTCAATTTGGGCACAAAAAAAATTTGGCCTCCCAAGCACACTTTTTTCTGACCCCGGGGTCAGGAGTTTTCCTCCTCTGGGTTCAAGGAGCTTGATTTTTAAAAACAGCAAGAAATACCATTTTTAAGTATGAAATTCCACCCCGAGTCAAGTCCCCTGAAGGATTTTTCAATATGGGCACAAAAAAAATTTGGCCTCCCAAGCACACTTTTTTCTGACCCCGGGGTCAGGAGTTTTCCTCCTCTGGGTTTAAGGAGCTTGATTTTTAAAAACAGCAAGAAATACCATTTTTAAGTATGAAATTCCACCCCGAGTCAAGTCCCCTGAAGGATTTTTCAATTTGGGCACAAAAAAAATTTGGCCTCCCAAGCACACTTTTTTCTGACCGCGGGGTCAGGAGTTTTCCTCCTCTGGGTGCAAAAAGCTTGATTTTTAAAAACAGCAAGAAATACCATTTTTAAGTATGAAATTCCACCCCGAATCAAGTCCCCTGAAGGATTTTTCAATTTGGGCACAAAAAAAATTTGGCCTCCCAAGCACACTTTTTTCTGACCGCGGTATCAGGAGTTTTCCTCCTCTGGGTGCAAAAAGCTTGATTTTTAAAAATAGCAAGAAATACCATTTTTAAGTATGAAATTCCACCCCGAGTCAAGTCCCCTGAAGGATTTTCCAATTTGGGCACAAAAAAAATTTGGCCTCCCAAGAACACTTTTTTCTGACCCCGGGGTCAGGAGTTTTCCTCCTCTGAGTGCAAGGAGCTTGATTTTTAAAAACAGCAAGAAATACCATTTTTAAGTATGAAATTCCACCCCGAATCAAGTCCCCTGAAGGATTTTTCAATTTGGGCACAAAAAAAATTTGGCATCCCAAGCAAACTTTTTTCTGACCCCGTGGTCAGCAGTTTTCCTCCTCTGGGTGCAAGGAGCTTGATTTTTAAAAACAGCAAGAAATACCATTTTTAAGTATGAAATTCCACCCCGAATCAAGTCCCCTGAAGGATTTTTCAATTTGGGCACAAAAAAAATTTGGCCTCCCAAGAACACTTTTTTCTGACCCCGGGGTCAGGAGTTTTCCTCCTCTGGGTGCAAGGAGCTTGATTTTTAAAAACAGCAAGAAATACCATTTTTAAGTATGAAATTCCACCCCGAATCAAGTCCCCTGAAGGATTTTTCAATTTGGGCACAAAAAAAATTTGGCCTCCCAAGCACACTTTTTTCTGACCGCGGGGTCAGGAGTTTTCCTCCTCTGGGTGCAAAAAGCTTGATTTTTAAAAACAGCAAGAAATACCATTTTTAAGTATGAAATTCCACCCCGAATCAAGTCCCCTGAAGGATTTTTCAATTTGGGCACAAAAAAAATTTGGCCTCCCAAGCACACTTTTTTCTGACTGCGGGGTCAGGAGTTTTCCTCCTCTGGGTGCAAAAAGCGTGATTTTTAAAAATAGCAAGAAATGCCATTTTTAAGTATGAAATTCCACCCCGAGTCAAGTCCCCTGAAGGATTTTCCAATTTGGGCACAAAAAAAATTTGGCATCCCAAGCACACTTTTTTCTGACCCCGTGGTCAGGAGTTTTCCTCCTCTGGGTGCAAGGAGCTTGATTTTTAAAAACAGCAAGAAATACCATTTTTAAGCATGAAATTCCACCCCGAGTCAAGTCCCCTGAAGGATTTTTCAATTTGGGCACAAAAAAAATTTGGCCTCCAAAGCACACATTTTTCTGACCGCGGGGTCAGGAGTTTTCCTCCTCTGGGTGCAAAAAGCTTGATTTTTAAAAATAGCAAGAAATACCTTTTTTAAGTATGAAATTCCACCCCGAGTCAAGTCCCCTGAAGGATTTTCCAATTTGGGCACAAAAAAAATTTGGCCTCCCAAGCACACTTTTTTCTGACCCCGGGGTCAGGAGTTTTCCTCCTCTGGGGGTAAGGAGCTTGATTTTTAAAAACAGCAAGAAATACCATTTTTAAGTATGAAATTCCACCCCGAGTCAAGTCCCCTGAAGGATTTTTCAATATGGGCACAAAAAAAATTTGGCCTCCCAAGCACACTTTTTTCTGACCGCGGGGTCAGGAGTTTTCCTCCTCTGGGTGCAAAGAGCTTGATTTTTAAAAACAGCAAGAAATACCATTTTTAAGTATGAAATTCCACCCCGAATCAAGTCCCCTGAAGGATTTTTCAATTTGGGCACAAAAAAAATTTGGCATCCCAAGCACACTTTTTTCTGACCCCGTGGTCAGCAGTTTTCCTCCTCTGGGTGCAAGGAGCTTGATTTTTTAAAAACAGCAAGAAATACCATTTTTAAGTATGAAATTCCACCCCGAATCAAGTCCCCTGAAGGATTTTTCAATTTGGGCACAAAAAAAATTTGGCCTCCCAAGCACACTTTTTTCTGACCGCGGTATCAGGAGTTTTCCTCCTCTGGGTGCAAAAAGCTTGATTTTTAAAAATAGCAAGAAATACCATTTTTAAGTATGAAAATCCACCCCGAGTCAAGTCCTCTGAAGGATTTTCCAATTTGGGCACAAAAAAAATTTGGCCTCCCAAGAACACTTTTTTCTGACCCCGGGGTCAGGAGTTTTCCTCCTCTGGGTGCAAGGAGCTTGATTTTTAAAAACAGCAAGAAATACCAATTTTAAGTATGAAATTCCACCCCGAATCAAGTCCCCTGAAGGATTTTCCAATTTGGGCACAAAAAAAATTTGGCCTCCCAAGAACACTTTTTTCTGACCCCGGGGTCAGGAGTTTTCCTCCTCTGGGTGCAAAAAGCTTGATTTTTAAAAACAGCAAGAAATACCATTTTTAAGTATGAAATTCCACCCCGAATCAAGTCCCCTGAAGGATTTTTCAATTTGGGCACAAAAAAAATTTGGCCTCCCAAGCACACTTTTTTCTGACCGCGGGGTCAGGAGTTTTCCTCCTCTCGGTGCAAAAAGCTTGATTTTTAAAAACAGCAAGAAATACCATTTTTAAGCATGAAATTCCACCCCGAGTCAAGTCCCCTGAAGGATTTTTCAATTTGGGCACAAAAAAAATTTGGCCTCCAAAGCACACATTTTTCTGACCGCGGGGTCAGGAGTTTTCCTCCTCTGGGTGCAAAAAGCTTGATTTTTAAAAATAGCAAGAAATACCTTTTTTAAGTATGAAATTCCACCCCGAGTCAAGTCCCCTGAAGGATTTTCCAATTTGGGCACAAAAAAACTTTGGCCTCCAAAGCACACTTTTTTCTGACCGTGGGGTCAGGAGTTTTCCTCCTCTGGGTGCAAAAAGCTTGATTTTTAAAAATAGCAAGAAATATCATTTTTAAGTATGAAATTCCACCCCGAGTCAAGTCCCCTGAAGGATTTTCCAATTTGGGCACAAAAAAAATTTGGCCTCCCAAGCACACTTTTTTCTGACCCCGTGGTCAGGAGTTTTCCTCCTCTGGGTGCAAGGAGCTTGATTTTTAAAAACAGCAAGAAATACCATTTTTAAGCATGAAATTCCACCCCGAGTCAAGTCCCCTGAAGGATTTTATAATTTGGGCACAAAAAAAATTTGGCCTCCCAAGCACACTTTTTTCTGACCCCGGGGTCAGGAGTTTTCCTCCTCTGGGTGCAAAAAGCTTGATTTTTAGAAACAGCAAGAAATACCATTTTTAAGCATGAAAATCCCCCCCGAGTCAAGTCCCTTGAAGGATTTTCCAATTTGGGCACAAAAAAAAATTGGCCTCCCAAGCACACTTTTTTCTGACCGTGGGGTCAGGAGTTTTCCTCCTCTGGCTTCAAAAAGCTTGATTTTTAGAAACAGCAAGAAATACCATTTTTAAGCATGAAATTCCACCCCGAGTCAAGTCCCTTGAAGGATTTTCCAATTTGGGCACAAAAAAAATTTGGCCACCCAAGCACACTTTTCTCTGACCCCGTGGTCAGGAGTTTTCCTCCTCTGGGTGCAAGGAGCTTGATTTTTAAAAACAGCAAGAAATACCATTTTTAAGTATGAAATTCCACCCCGAATCAAGTCCCCTGAAGGATTTTCCAATTTGGGCACAAAAAAAATTTGGCCTCCCAAGAACACTTTTTTCTGACCCCGGGGTCAGGAGTTTTCCTCCTCTGGGTGCAAAAAGCTTGATTTTTAAAAACAGCAAGAAATACCATTTTTAAGTATGAAATTCCACCCCGAATCAAGTCCCCTGAAGGATTTTTCAATTTGGGCACAAAAAAAATTTGGCCTCCCAAGCACACTTTTTTCTGACCGCGGGGTCAGGAGTTTTCCTCCTCTCGGTGCAAAAAGCTTGATTTTTAAAAACAGCAAGAAATACCATTTTTAAGCATGAAATTCCACCCCGAGTCAAGTCCCCTGAAGGATTTTTCAATTTGGGCACAAAAAAAATTTGGCCTCCAAAGCACACATTTTTCTGACCGCGGGGTCAGGAGTTTTCCTCCTCTGGGTGCAAAAAGCTTGATTTTTAAAAATAGCAAGAAATACCTTTTTTAAGTATGAAATTCCACCCCGAGTCAAGTCCCCTGAAGGATTTTCCAATTTGGGCACAAAAAAACTTTGGCCTCCAAAGCACACTTTTTTCTGACCGCGGGGTCAGGAGTTTTTCTCCTCTGGGTGCAAAAAGCTTGATTTTTAAAAATAGCAAGAAATATCATTTTTAAGTATGAAATTCCACCCCGAGTCAAGTCCCCTGAAGGATTTTCCAATTTGGGCACAAAAAAAATTTGGCATCCCAAGCACACTTTTTTCTGACCCCGTGGTCAGGAGTTTTCCTCCTCTGGGTGCAAGGAGCTTGATTTTTAAAAACAGCAAGAAATACCATTTTTAAGCATGAAATTCCACCCCGAATCAAGTCGCCTGAAGGATATTTCAATTTGGGCACAAAAAAAATTTGGCCTCCCAAGCACACTTTTTTCTGACCCCGGGGTCAGGAGTTTTCCTCCTCTGGGTTCAAGGAGCTTGATTTTTAAAAACAGCAAGAAATACCATTTTTAAGTATGAAATTCCACCCCGAGTCAAGTCCTCTGAAGGATTTTTCAATATGGGCACAAAAAAAATTTGGCCTCCCAAGCACACTTTTTTCTGACCGCGGTATCAGGAGTTTTCCTCCTCTGGGTGCAAAAAGCTTGATTTTTAAAAATAGCAAGAAATACCTTTTTTAAGTATGAAATTCCACCCCGAGTCAAGTCCCCTGAAGGATTTTCCAATTTGGGCACAAAAAAACTTTGGCCTCCAAAGCACACTTTTTTCTGACCGCGGGGTCAGGAGTTTTCCTCCTCTGGGTGCAAAAAGCTTGATTTTTAAAAATAGCAAGAAATATCATTTTTAAGTATGAAATTCCACCCCGAGTCAAGTCCCCTGAAGGATTTTCCAATTTGGGCACAAAAAAAATTTGGCCTCCCAAGCACACTTTTTTCTGACCCCGGGGTCAGGAGTTTTCCTCCTCTGGGTGCAAGGAGCTTGATTTTTAAAAACAGCAAGAAATACCATTTTTAAGTATGAAATTCCACCCCGAATCAAGTCCCCTGAAGGATTTTTCATTTTGGGCACAAAAAAAATTTGGCCTCCCAATCACACTTTTTTCTGACCCCCGGGGTCAGGAGTTTTCCTCCTCTTGGTGCAAAAAGCTTGATTTTTAAAAACAGCAAGAAATACCATTTTTAAGTATGAAATTCCACCCCGAATCAAGTCGCCTGAAGGATATTTCAATTTGGGCACAAAAAAAATTTGGCCTCCCAAGGACACTTTTTTCTGACCCCGGGGTCAGGAGTTTTCCTCCTCTGGGTTCAAGGAGCTTGATTTTTAAAAACAGCAAGAAATACCATTTTTAAGTATGAAATTCCACCCCGAGTCAAGTCCCCTGAAGGATTTTTCAATATGGGCACAAAAAAAATTTGGCCTCCCAAGCACACTTTTTTCTGACCCCGGGGTCAGGAGTTTTCCTCCTCTGGGTTTAAGGAGCTTGATTTTTAAAAACAGCAAGAAATACCATTTTTAAGTATGAAATTCCACCCCGAGTCAAGTCCCCTGAAGGATTTTTCAATATGGGCACAAAAAAAATTTGGCCTCCCAAGCACACTTTTTTCTGACCGCGGTATCAGGAGTTTTCCTCCTCTGGGTGCAAAAAGCTTGATTTTTAAAAACAGCAAGAAATACCATTTTTAAGTATGAAATTCCACCCCGAATCAAGTCCCCTGAAGGATTTTTCAATTTGGGCACAAAAAAAATTTGGCATCCCAAGCACACTTTTTTCTGACCCCGTGGTCAGCAGTTTTCCTCCTCTGGGTGCAAGGAGCTTGATTTTTAAAAACAGCAAGAAATACCATTTTTAAGTATGAAATTCCACCCCGAATCAAGTCGCCTGAAGGATATTTCAATTTGGGCACAAAAAAAATTTGGCCTCCCAAGCACACTTTTTTCTGACCCCGGGGTCAGGAGTTTTCCTCCTCTGGGTGCAAGGAGCTTGATTTTTAAAAACAGCAAGAAATACCATTTTTAAGCATGAAATTCCACCCCGAGTCAAGTCCCCTGAAGGATTTTATAATTTGGGCACAAAAAAAATTTGGCCTCCAAAGCACACATTTTTCTGACCGCGGGGTCAGGAGTTTTCCTCCTCTGGGTGCAAAAAGCTTGATTTTTAAAAATAGCAAGAAATACCTTTTTTAAGTATGAAATTCCACCCCGAGTCAAGTCCCCTGAAGGATTTTCCAATTTGGGCACAAAAAAAATTTGGCCTCCAAAGCACACTTTTTTCTGACCGCGGGGTCAGGAGTTTTCCTCCTCTGGGTGCAAAAAGCTTGATTTTTAAAAATAGCAAGAAATATCATTTTTAAGTATGAAATTCCACCCCGAGTCAAGTCCCCTGAAGGATTTTCCAATTTGGGCACAAAAAAAATTTGGCCTCCCAAGCACACTTTTTTCTGACCCCGGGGTCAGGAGTTTTCCTCCTCTGGGTGCAAGGAGCTTGATTTTTAAAAACAGCAAGAAATACCATTTTTAAGTATGAAATTCCACCCCGAATCAAGTCCCCTGAAGGATTTTTCATTTTGGGCACAAAAAAAATTTGGCCTCCCAAGCACACTTTTTTCTGACCGCGGGGTCAGGAGTTTTCCTCCTCTGGGTGCAAAAAGCTTGATTTTTAAAAATAGCAAGAAATATCATTTTTAAGTATGAAATTCCACCCCGAGTCAAGTCCCCTGAAGGATTTTCCAATTTGGGCACAAAAAAAATTTGGCCTCCCAAGCACACTTTTTTCTGACCCCGGGGTCAGGAGTTTTCCTCCTCTGGGTGCAAGGAGCTTGATTTTTAAAAACAGCAAGAAATACCATTTTTAAGTATGAAATTCCACCCCGAATCAAGTCCCCTGAAGGATTTTTCATTTTGGGCACAAAAAAAATTTGGCCTCCCAAGCACACTTTTTTCTGACCCCGGGGTCAGGAGTTTTCCTCCTCTTGGTGCAAAAAGCTTGATTTTTAAAAACAGCAAGAAATACCATTTTTAAGTATGAAATTCCACCCCGAATCAAGTCGCCTGAAGGATATTTCAATTTGGGCACAAAAAAAATTTGGCCTCCCAAGGACACTTTTTTCTGACCCCGGGGTCAGGAGTTTTCCTCCTCTGGGTTCAAGGAGCTTGATTTTTAAAAACAGCAAGAAATACCATTTTTAAGTATGAAATTCCACCCCGAGTCAAGTCCCCTGAAGGATTTTTCAATATGGGCACAAAAAAAATTTGGCCTCCCAAGCACACTTTTTTCTGACCCCGGGGTCAGGAGTTTTCCTCCTCTGGGTTTAAGGAGCTTGATTTTTAAAAACAGCAAGAAATACCATTTTTAAGTATGAAATTCCACCCCGAGTCAAGTCCCCTGAAGGATTTTTCAATATGGGCAGAAAAAAAATTTGGCCTCCCAAGCACACTTTTTTCTGACCGCGGTATCAGGAGTTTTCCTCCTCTGGGTGCAAAAAGCTTGATTTTTAAAAACAGCAAGAAATACCATTTTTAAGTATGAAATTCCACCCCGAATCAAGTCCCCTGAAGGATTTTTCAATTTGGGCACAAAAAAAATTTGGCATCCCAAGCACACTTTTTTCTGACCCCGTGGTCAGCAGTTTTCCTCCTCTGGGTGCAAGGAGCTTGATTTTTAAAAACAGCAAGAAATACCATTTTTAAGTATGAAATTCCACCCCGAATCAAGTCCCCTGAAGGATTTTTCGATTTGGGCACAAAAAAAATTTGGCCTCCCAAGCACACTTTTTTCTGACCGCGGTATCAGGAGTTTTCCTCCTCTGGGTGCAAAAAGCTTGATTTTTAAAAATAGCAAGAAATACCATTTTTAAGTATGAAATTCCACCCCGAGTCAAGTCCCCTGAAGGATTTTCCAATTTGGGCACAAAAAAAATTTGGCCTCCCAAGAACACTTTTTTCTGACCCCGGGGTCAGGAGTTTTCCTCCTCTGGGTGCAAGGAGCTTGATTTTTAAAAACAGCAAGAAATACCATTTTTAAGTATGAAATTCCACCCCGAATCATGTCCCCTGAAGGATTTTTCAATTTGGGCACAAAAAAAATTTGGCCTCCCAAGCACACTTTTTTCTGACCCCGGGGTCAGGAGTTTTCCTCCTCTGGGTGCAAAAAGCTTGATTTTTAGAAACAGCAAGAAATACCATTTTTAAGCATGAAAATCCACCCCGAGTCAAGTCCCTTGAAGGATTTTCCAATTTGGGCACAAAAAAAAATTGGCCTCCCAAGCACACTTTTTTCTGACCGTGGGGTCAGGAGTTTTCCTCCTCTGGCTTCAAAAAGCTTGATTTTTAGAAACAGCAAGAAATACCATTTTTAAGCATGAAATTCCACCCCGAGTCAAGTCCCTTGAAGGATTTTCCAATTTGGGCACAAAAAAAATTTGGCCACCTAAGCACACTTTTCTCTGACCCCGTGGTCAGGAGTTTTCCTCCTCTGGGTGCAAGGAGCTTGATTTTTAAAAACAGCAAGAAATACCATTTTTAAGTATGAAATTCCACCCCGAATCAAGTCCCCTGAAGGATTTTCCAATTTGGGCACAAAAAAAATTTGGCCTCCCAAGAACACTTTTTTCTGACCCCGGGGTCAGGAGTTTTCCTCCTCTGGGTGCAAAAAGCTTGATTTTTAAAAACAGCAAGAAATACCATTTTTAAGTATGAAATTCCACCCCGAATCAAGTCCCCTGAAGGATTTTTCAATTTGGGCACAAAAAAAATTTGGCCTCCCAAGCACACTTTTTTCTGACCGCGGGGTCAGGAGTTTTCCTCCTCTGGGTGCAAAAAGCTTGATTTTTAAAAACAGCAAGAAATACCATTTTTAAGTATGAAATTCCACCCCGAATCAAGTCCCCTGAAGGATTTTTCAATTTGGGCACAAAAAAAATTTGGCCTCCCAAGCACACTTTTTTCTGACTGCGGGGTCAGGAGTTTTCCTCCTCTGGGTGCAAAAAGCTTGATTTTTAAAAATAGCAAGAAATGCCATTTTTAAGTATGAAATTCCACCCCGAGTCAAGTCCCCTGAAGGATTTTCCAATTTGGGCACAAAAAAAATTTGGCATCCCAAGCACACTTTTTTCTGACCCCGTGGTCAGGAGTTTTCCTCCTTTGGGTGCAAGGAGCTTGATTTTTAAAAACAGCAAGAAATACCATTTTTAAGCATGAAATTCCACCCCGAGTCAAGTCCCCTGAAGGATTTTTCAATTTGGGCACAAAAAAAATTTGGCCTCCAAAGCACACATTTTTCTGACCGCGGGGTCAGGAGTTTTCCTCCTCTGGGTGCAAAAAGCTTGATTTTTAAAAACAGCAAGAAATACCATTTTTAAGTATGAAATTCCACCCCGAATCAAGTCCCCTGAAGGATTTTTCAATTTGGGCACAAAAAAAATTTGGCATCCCAAGCACACTTTTTTCTGACCCCGTGGTCAGCAGTTTTCCTCCTCTGGGTGCAAGGAGCTTGATTTTTAAAAACAGCAAGAAATACCATTTTTAAGTATGAAATTCCACCCCGAATCAAGTCCCCTAAAGGATTTTTCGATTTGGGCACAAAAAAAATTTGGCCTCCCAAGCACACTTTTTTCTGACCGCGGTATCAGGAGTTTTCCTCCTCTGGGTGCAAAAAGCTTGATTTTTAAAAATAGCAAGAAATACCATTTTTAAGTATGAAATTCCACCCCGAGTCAAGTCCCCTGAAGGATTTTCCAATTTGGGCACAAAAAAAATTTGGCCTCCCAAGAACACTTTTTTCTGACCCCGGGGTCAGGAGTTTTCCTCCTCTGGGTGCAAGGAGCTTGATTTTTAAAAACAGCAAGAAATACCATTTTTAAGTATGAAATTCCACCCCGAATCAAGTCCCCTGAAGGATTTTTCAATTTGGGCACAAAAAAAATTTGGCCTCCCAAGCACACTTTTTTCTGACCCCGGGGTCAGGAGTTTTCCTCCTCTGGGTGCAAAAAGCTTGATTTTTAGAAACAGCAAGAAATACCATTTTTAAGCATGAAAATCCACCCCGAGTCAAGTCCCTTGAAGGATTTTCCAATTTGGGCACAAAAAAAAATTGGCCTCCCAAGCACACTTTTTTCTGACCGTGGGGTCAGGAATTTTCCTCCTCTGGCTTCAAAAAGCTTGATTTTTAGAAACAGCAAGAAATACCATTTTTAAGCATGAAATTCCACCCCGAGTCAAGTCCCTTGAAGGATTTTCCAATTTGGGCACAAAAAAAATTTGGCCACCCAAGCACACTTTTCTCTGACCCCGTGGTCAGGAGTTTTCCTCCTCTGGGTGCAAGGAGCTTGATTTTTAAAAACAGCAAGAAATACCATTTTTAAGTATGAAATTCCACCCCGAATCAAGTCCCCTGAAGGATTTTCCAATTTGGGCACAAAAAAAATTTGGCCTCCCAAGAACACTTTTTTCTGACCCCGGGGTCAGGAGTTTTCCTCCTCTGGGTGCAAAAAGCTTGATTTTTAAAAACAGCAAGAAATACCATTTTTAAGTATGAAATTCCACCCCGAATCAAGTCCCCTGAAGGATTTTTCAATTTGGGCACAAAAAAAATTTGGCCTCCCAAGCACACTTTTTTCTGACCGCGGGGTCAGGAGTTTTCCTCCTCTGGGTGCAAAAAGCTTGATTTTTAAAAACAGCAAGAAATACCATTTTTAAGTATGAAATGCCACCCCGAATCAAGTCCCCTGAAGGATTTTTCAATTTGGGCACAAAAAAAAATTGGCCTCCCAAGCACACTTTTTTCTGACTGCGGGGTCAGGAGTTTTCCTCCTCTGGGTGCAAAAAGCTTGATTTTTAAAAATAGCAAGAAATGCCATTTTTAAGTATGAAATTCCACCCCGAGTCAAGTCCCCTGAAGGATTTTCCAATTTGGGCACAAAAAAAATTTGGCCTCCAAAGCACACTTTTTTCTGACCGCGGGGTCAGGAGTTTTCCTCCTCTGGGTGCAAAAAGCTTGATTTTTAAAAATAGCAAGAAATATCATTTTTAAGTATGAAATTCCACCCCGAGTCAAGTCCCCTGAAGGATTTTCCAATTTGGGCACAAAAAAAATTTGGCCTCCCAAGCACACTTTTTTCTGACCCCGGGGTCAGGAGTTTTCCTCCTCTGGGTGCAAGGAGCTTGATTTTTAAAAACAGCAAGAAATACCATTTTTAAGTATGAAATTCCACCCCGAATCAAGTCCCCTGAAGGATTTTTCAATTTGGGCACAAACAAAATTTGGCCTCCGAAGCACACTTTTTTCTGACCCCGGGGTCAGGAGTTTTCCTCCTCTTGGTGCAAAAAGCTTGATTTTTAAAAACAGCAAGAAATACCATTTTTAAGTATGAAATTCCACCCCGAGTCAAGTCCCCTGAAGGATTTTCCAATTTGGGCACAAAAAAAATTTGGCCTCCCAAGAACACTTTTTTCTGACCCCGGGGTCAGGAGTTTTCCTCCTCTGGGTGCAAGGAGCTTGATTTTTAAAAACAGCAAGAAATACCATTTTTAAGTATGAAATTCCTCCCCGAATCAAGTCCCCTGAAGGATTTTTCAATTTGGGCACAAAAAAAATTTGGCCTCCCAAGCACACTTTTTTCTGACCCCGGGGTCAGGAGTTTTCCTCCTCTGGGTGCAAAAAGCTTGATTTTTAAAAACAGCAAGAAATACCATTTTTAAGTATGAAATGCCACCCCGAATCAAGTCCCCTGAAGGATTTTTCAATTTGGGCACAAAAAAAAATTGGCCTCCCAAGCACACTTTTTTCTGACTGCGGGGTCAGGAGTTTTCCTCCTCTGGGTGCAAAAAGCTTGATTTTTAAAAATAGCAAGAAATGCCATTTTTAAGTATGAAATTCCACCCCGAGTCAAGTCCCCTGAAGGATTTTCCAATTTGGGCACAAAAAAAATTTGGCCTCCAAAGCACACTTTTTTCTGACCGCGGGGTCAGGAGTTTTCCTCCTCTGGGTGCAAAAAGCTTGATTTTTAAAAATAGCAAGAAATATCATTTTTAAGTATGAAATTCCACCCCGAGTCAAGTCCCCTGAAGGATTTTCCAATTTGGGCACAAAAAAAATTTGGCCTCCCAAGCACACTTTTTTCTGACCCCGGGGTCAGGAGTTTTCCTCCTCTGGGTGCAAGGAGCTTGATTTTTAAAAACAGCAAGAAATACCATTTTTAAGTATGAAATTCCACCCCGAATCAAGTACCCTGAAGGATTTTTCAATTTGGGCACAAACAAAATTTGGCCTCCGAAGCACACTTTTTTCTGACCCCGGGGTCAGGAGTTTTCCTCCTCTTGGTGCAAAAAGCTTGATTTTTAAAAACAGCAAGAAATACCATTTTTAAGTATGAAATTCCACCCCGAATCAAGTCGCCTGAAGGATATTTCAATTTGGGCACAAAAAAAATTTGGCCTCCCAAGCACACTTTTTTCTGACCCCGGGGTCAGGAGTTTTCCTCCTCTGGGTTCAAGGAGCTTGATTTTTAAAAACAGCAAGAAATACCATTTTTAAGTATGAAATTCCACCCCGAGTCAAGTCCCCTGAAGGATTTTTCAATATGGGCACAAAAAAAATTTGGCCTCCCAAGCACACTTTTTTCTGACCCCGGGGTCAGGAGTTTTCCTCCTCTGGGTTCAAGGAGCTTGATTTTTAAAAACAGCAAGAAATACCATTTTTAAGTATGAAATTCCACCCCGAGTCAAGTCCCCTGAAGGATTTTTCAATATGGGCACAAAAAAAATTTGGCCTCCCAAGCACACTTTTTTCTGACCCCGGGGTCAGGAGTTTTCCTCCTCTGGGTTTAAGGAGCTTGATTTTTAAAAACAGCAAGAAATACCATTTTTAAGTATGAAATTCCACCCCGAGTCAAGTCCCCTGAAGGATTTTTCAATATGGGCACAAAAAAAATTTGGCCTCCCAAGCACACTTTTTTCTGACCGCGGGGTCAGGAGTTTTCCTCCTCTAGGTGCAAAGAGCTTGATTTTTAAAAACAGCAAGAAATACCATTTTTAAGTATGAAATTCCACCCCGAATCAAGTCCCCTGAAGGATTTTTCAATTTGGGCACAAAAAAAATTTGGCATCCCAAGCACACTTTTTTCTGACCCCGTGGTCAGCAGTTTTCCTCCTCTGGGTGCAAGGAGCTTGATTTTTAAAAACAGCAAGAAATACCATTTTTAAGTATGAAATTCCACCCCGAATCAAGTCCCCTGAAAGATTTTTCGATTTGGGCACAAAAAAAATTTGGCCTCCCAAGCACACTTTTTTCTGACCGCGGTATCAGGAGTTTTCCTCCTCTGGGTGCAAAAAGCTTGATTTTTAAAAACAGCAAGAAATACCATTTTTAAGTATGAAATTCCACCCCGAATCAAGTCCCCTGAAGGATTTTTCAATTTGGGCACAAAAAAAATTTGGCATCCCAAGCACACTTTTTTCTGACCCCGTGGTCAGCAGTTTTCCTCCTCTGGGTGCAAGGAGCTTGATTTTTAAAAACAGCAAGAAATACCATTTTTAAGTATGAAATTCCACCCCGAATCAAGTCCCCTGAAGGATTTTTCGATTTGGGCACAAAAAAAATTTGGCCTCCCAAGCACACTTTTTTCTGACCGCGGTATCAGGAGTTTTCCTCCTCTGGGTGCAAAAAGCTTGATTTTTAAAAATAGCAAGAAATACCATTTTTAAGTATGAAATTCCACCCCGAGTCAAGTCCCCTGAAGGATTTTCCAATTTGGGCACAAAAAAAATTTGGCCTCCCAAGAACACTTTTTTCTGACCCCGGGGTCAGGAGTTTTCCTCCTCTGGGTGGAAGGAGCTTGATTTTTAAAAACAGCAAGAAATACCATTTTTAAGTATGAAATTCCACCCCGAATCAAGTCCCCTGAAGGATTTTTCAATTTGGGCACAAAAAAAATTTGGCCTCCCAAGCACACTTTTTTCTGACCCCGGGGTCAGGAGTTTTCCTCCTCTGGGTGCAAAAAGCTTGATTTTTAGAAACAGCAAGAAATACCATTTTTAAGCATGAAAATCCACCCCGAGTCAAGTCCCTTGAAGGATTTTCCAATTTGGGCACAAAAAAAATTTGGCCTCCCAAGCACACTTTTTTCTGACCGTGGGGTCAGGAGTTTTCCTCCTCTGGCTTCAAAAAGCTTGATTTTTAGAAACAGCAAGAAATACCATTTTTAAGCATGAAATTCCACCCCGAGTCAAGTCCCTTGAAGGATTTTCCAATTTGGGCACAAAAAAAATTTGGCCACCCAAGCACACTTTTCTCTGACCCCGTGGTCAGGAGTTTTCCTCCTCTGGGTTGAAGGAGCTTGATTTTTAAAAACAGCAAGAAATACCATTTTTAAGTATGAAATTCCACCCCGAATCAAGTCCCCTGAAGGATTTTCCAATTTGGGCACAAAAAAAATTTGGCCTCCCAAGAACACTTTTTTCTGACCCCGGGGTCAGGAGTTTTCCTCCTCTGGGTGCAAAAAGCTTGATTTTTAAAAACAGCAAGAAATACCATTTTTAAGTATGAAATTCCACCCCGAATCAAGTCCCCTGAAGGATTTTTCAATTTGGGCACAAAAAAAATTTGGCCTCCCAAGCACACTTTTTTCTGACCGCGGGGTCAGGAGTTTTCCTCCTCTGGGTGCAAAAAGCTTGATTTTTAAAAATAGCAAGAAATATCATTTTTAAGTATGAAATTCCACCCCGAGTCAAGTCCCCTGAAGGATTTTCCAATTTGGGCACAAAAAAAATTTGGCCTCCCAAGCACACTTTTTTCTGACCCCGGGGTCAGGAGTTTTCCTCCTCTGGGTGCAAGGAGCTTGATTTTTAAAAACAGCAAGAAATACCATTTTTAAGTATGAAATTCCACCCCGAATCAAGTCCCCTGAAGGATTTTTCAATTTGGGCACAAACAAAATTTGGCCTCCCAAGCACACTTTTTTCTGACCCCGGGGTCAGGAGTTTTCCTCCTCTTGGTGCAAAAACCTTGATTTTTAAAAACAGCAAGAAATACCATTTTTAAGTATGAAATTCCACCCCGAATCAAGTCGCCTGAAGGATATTTCAATTTGGGCACAAAAAAAATTTGGCCTCCCAAGCACACTTTTTTCTGACCCCGGGGTCAGGAGTTTTCCTCCTCTGGGTTCAAGGAGCTTGATTTTTAAAAACAGCAAGAAATACCATTTTTAAGTATGAAATTCCACCCCGAGTCAAGTCCCCTGAAGGATTTTTCAATATGGGCACAAAAAAAATTTGGCCTCCCAAGCACACTTTTTTCTGACCCCGGGGTCAGGAGTTTTCCTCCTCTGGGTTTAAGGAGCTTGATTTTTAAAAACAGCAAGAAATACCATTTTTAAGTATGAAATTCCACCCCGAGTCAAGTCCCCTGAAGGATTTTTCAATATGGGCACAAAAAAAATTTGGCCTCCCAAGCACACTTTTTTCTGACCGCGGGGTCAGGAGTTTTCCTCCTCTGGGTGCAAAGAGCTTGATTTTTAAAAACAGCAAGAAATACCATTTTTAAGTATGAAATTCCACCCCGAATCAAGTCCCCTGAAGGATTTTTCGATTTGGGCACAAAAAAAATTTGGCCTCCCAAGCACACTTTTTTCTGACCGCGGTATCAGGAGTTTTCCTCCTCTGGGTGCAAAAAGCTTGATTTTTAAAAATAGCAAGAAATACCATTTTTAAGTATGAAATTCCACCCCGAGTCAAGTCCCCTGAAAGATTTTCCAATTTGGGCACAAAAAAAATTTGGCCTCCCAAGAACACTTTTTTCTGACCCCGGGGTCAGGAGTTTTCCTCCTCTGGGTGCAAAAAGCTTGATTTTTAGAAACAGCAAGAAATACCATTTTTAAGCATGAAAATCCCCCCCGAGTCAAGTCCCTTGAAGGATTTTCCAATTTGGGCACAAAAAAAAATTGGCCTCCCAAGCACACTTTTTTCTGACCGTGGGGTCAGGAGTTTTCCTCCTCTGGCTTCAAAAAGCTTGATTTTTAGAAACAGCAAGAAATACCATTTTTAAGTATGAAATTCCACCCCGAGTCAAGTCCCCTGAAGGATTTTTCAATTTGGGCACAAAAAAAATTTGGCCTCCCAAGCACACTTTTTTCTGACTGCGGGGTCAGGAGTTTTCCTCCTCTGGGTGCAAGGAGCTTGATTTTTAAAAACAGCAAGAAATACCATTTTTAAGTATGAAATTCCACCCCGAATCAAGTCCCCTGAAGGATTTTTCGATTTGGGCACAAAAAAAATTTGGCCTCCCAAGCACACTTTTTTCTGACCGCGGTATCAGGAGTTTTCCTCCTCTGGGTGCAAAAAGCTTGATTTTTAAAAACAGCAAGAAATACCATTTTTAAGTATGAAATTCCACCCCGAATCAAGTCCCCTGAAGGATTTTTCAATTTGGGCACAAAAAAAATTTGGCATCCCAAGCACACTTTTTTCTGACCCCGTGGTCAGCAGTTTTCCTCCTCTGGGTGCAAGGAGCTTGATTTTTAAAAACAGCAAGAAATACCATTTTTAAGTATGAAATTCCACCCCGAATCAAGTCCCCTGAAGGATTTTTCGATTTGGGCACAAAAAAAATTTGGCCTCCCAAGCACACTTTTTTCTGACCGCGGTATCAGGAGTTTTCCTCCTCTGGGTGCAAAAAGCTTGATTTTTAAAAATAGCAAGAAATACCATTTTTAAGTATGAAATTCCACCCCGAGTCAAGTCCCCTGAAGGATTTTCCAATTTGGGCACAAAAAAAATTTGGCCTCCCAAGAACACTTTTTTCTGACCCCGGGGTCAGGAGTTTTCCTCCTCTGGGTGCAAGGAGCTTGATTTTTAAAAACAGCAAGAAATACCATTTTTAAGTATGAAATTCCACCCCGAATCAAGTCCCCTGAAGGATTTTTCAATTTGGGCACAAAAAAAATTTGGCCTCCCAAGCACACTTTTTTCTGACCCCGGGGTCAGGAGTTTTCCTCCTCTGGGTGCAAGGAGCTTGATTTTTAAAAACAGCAAGAAATACCATTTTTAAGTATGAAATTCCACCCCGAATCAAGTCCCCTGAAGGATTTTTCGATTTGGGCACAAAAAAAATTTGGCCTCCCAAGCACACTTTTTTCTGACCGCGGTATCAGGAGTTTTCCTCCTCTGGGTGCAAAAAGCTTGATTTTTAAAAACAGCAAGAAATACCATTTTTAAGTATGAAATTCCACCCCGAATCAAGTCCCCTGAAGGATTTTTCAATTTGGGCACAAAAAAAATTTGGCATCCCAAGCACACTTTTTTCTGACCCCGTGGTCAGCAGTTTTCCTCCTCTGGGTGCAAGGAGCTTGATTTTTAAAAACAGCAAGAAATACCATTTTTAAGTATGAAATTCCACCCCGAATCAAGTCCCCTGAAGGATTTTTCGATTTGGGCACAAAAAAAATTTGGCCTCCCAAGCACACTTTTTTCTGACCGCGGTATCAGGAGTTTTCCTCCTCTGGGTGCAAAAAGCTTGATTTTTAAAAATAGCAAGAAATACCATTTTTAAGTATGAAATTCCACCCCGAGTCAAGTCCCCTGAAGGATTTTCCAATTTGGGCACAAAAAAAATTTGGCCTCCCAAGAACACTTTTTTCTGACCCCGGGGTCAGGAGTTTTCCTCCTCTGGGTGCAAGGAGCTTGATTTTTAAAAACAGCAAGAAATACCATTTTTAAGTATGAAATTCCACCCCGAATCAAGTCCCCTGAAGGATTTTTCAATTTGGGCACAAAAAAAATTTGGCCTCCCAAGCACACTTTTTTCTGACCCCGGGGTCAGGAGTTTTCCTCCTCTGGGTGCAAAAAGCTTGATTTTTAGAAACAGCAAGAAATACCATTTTTAAGCATGAAAATCCACCCCGAGTCAAGTCCCTTGAAGGATTTTCCAATTTGGGCACAAAAAAAATTTGGCCTCCCAAGCACACTTTTTTCTGATTGCGGGGTCAGGAGTTTTCCTCCTCTGGGTGCAAAAAGCTTGATTTTTAAAAATAGCAAGAAATGCCATTTTTAAGTATGAAATTCCACCCCGAGTCAAGTCCCCTGAAGGATTTTCCAATTTGGGCACAAAAAAAATTTGGCATCCCAAGCACACTTTTTTCTGACCCCGGGGTCAGGAGGTTTCCTCCTCTGGGTGCAAGGAGCTTGATTTTTAAAAACAGCAAGAAATACCATTTTTAAGTATGAAATTCCACCCCGAATCAAGTCCCCTGAAGGATTTTTCAATTTGGGCACAAAAAAAATTTGGCCTCCCAAGCAAACTTTTTTCTGACCGCGGTATCAGGAGTTTTCCTCCTCTGGGTGCAAAAAGCTTGATTTTTAAAAATAGCAAGAAATACCATTTTTAAGTATAAAATTCCACCCCGAGTCAAGTCCCCTGAAGGATTTTCCAATTTGGGCACAAAAAAAATTTGGCCTCCCAAGAACACTTTTTTCTGACCCCGGGGTCAGGAGTTTTCCTCCTCTGGGTGCAAGGAGCTTGATTTTTAAAAACAGCAAGAAATACCATTTTTAAGTATGAAATTCCACCCCGAATCAAGTCCCCTGAAGGATTTTTCAATTTGGGCACAAAAAAAATTTGGCCTCCCAAGCACACTTTTTTCTGACCCCGGGGTCAGGAGTTTTCCTCCTCTGGGTGCAAAAAGCTTGATTTTTAGAAACAGCAAGAAATACCATTTTTAAGCATGAAAATCCACCCCGAGTCAAGTCCCTTGAAGGATTTTCCAATTTGGGCACAAAAAAAATTTGGCCTCCCAAGCACACTTTTTTCTGACCCCGGGGTCAGGAGTTTTCCTCCTCTGGCTTCAAAAAGCTTGATTTTTAGAAACAGCAAGAAATACCATTTTTAAGCATGAAATTCCACCCCGAGTCAAGTCCCCTGAAGGATTTTCCAATTTGGGCACAAAAAAAATTTGGCCTCCCAAGCACACTTTTTTCTGACCCCGGGGTCAGGAGTTTTCCTCCTCTGGGTGCAAGGAGCTTGATTTTTAAAAACAGCAAGAAATACCATTTTTAAGTATGAAATTCCACCCCGAATCAAGTCCCCTGAAGGATTTTTCAATTTGGGCACAAAAAAAATTTGGCCTCCCAAGCACACTTTTTTCTGACCCCGGGGTCAGGAGTTTTCCTCCTCTTGGTGCAAAAAGCTTGATTTTTAAAAACAGCAAGAAATACCATTTTTAAGTATGAAATTCCACCCCGAATCAAGTCGCCTGAAGGATATTTCAATTTGGGCACAAAAAATTTGGCATCCCAAGCACACTTTTTTCTCACCCCGTGGTCAGCAGTTTTCCTCCTCTGGGTGCAAGGAGCTTGATTTTTAAAAACAGCAAGAAATACCATTTTTAAGTATGAAATTCTACCCCGAATCAAGTCCCCTGAAGGATTTTTCGATTTGGGCACAAAAAAAATTTGGCCTCCCAAGCACACTTTTTTCTGACCGCGGTATCAGGAGTTTTCCTCCTCTGGGTTTAAGGAGCTTGATTTTTAAAAACAGCAAGAAATACCATTTTTAAGCATGAAAATCCACCCCGAGTCAAGTCCCCTGAAGGATTTTCCAATTTGGGCACAAAAAAAATTTGGCCTCCCAAGCACACTTTTTTCTGAACGTGGGGTCAGGAGTTTTCCTCCTCTGGGTGCAAAGAGCTTGATTTTTAAAAATAGCAAGAAATACCATTTTTAAGTATGAAATTCCACCCCGAGTCAAGTCCCCTGAAGGATTTTCCAATTTGGGCACAAAAAAAATTTGGCCTCCCAAGAACACTTTTTTCTGACCCCGGGGTCAGGAGTTTTCCTCCTCTGGGTGCAAGGAGCTTGATTTTTAAAAACAGCAAGAAATACCATTTTTAAGTATGAAATTCCACCCCGAATCAAGTCCCCTGAAGGATTTTTCAATTTGGGCACAAAAAGAATTTGGCCTCCCAAGCACACTTTTTTCTGACCCCGGGGTCAGGAGTTTTCCTCCTCTGGGTGCAAAAAGCTTGATTTTTAGAAACAGCAAGAAATACCATTTTTAAGCATGAAAATCCACCCCGAGTCAAGTCCCTTGAAGGATTTTCCAATTTGGGCAGAAAAAAAATTTGGCCTCCCAAGCACACTTTTTTCTGACCGTGGGGTCAGGAGTTTTCCTCCTCTGGCTTCAAAAAGCTTGATTTTTAGAAACAGCAAGAAATACCATTTTTAAGCATGAAATTCCACCCCGAGTCAAGTCCCCTGAAGGATTTTCCAATTTGGGCACAAAAAAAATTTGGCCTCCCAAGCACACTTTTTTCTGACCGCGGGGTCAGGAGTTTTCCTCCTCTGGGTGCAAAGAGCTTGATTTTTAAAAACAGCAAGAAATACCATTTTTAAGTATGAAATTCCACCCCGAATCAAGTCCCCTGAAGGATTTTTCAATTTGGGCACAAAAAATTTGGCATCCCAAGCACACTTTTTTCTCACCCCGTGGTCAGCAGTTTTCCTCCTCTGGGTGCAAGGAGCTTGATTTTTAAAAACAGCAAGAAATACCATTTTTAAGTATGAAATTCCACCCCGAATCAAGTCCCCTGAAGGATTTTTCGATTTGGGCACAAAAAAAATTTGGCCTCCCAAGCACACTTTTTTCTGACCCCGGGGTCAGGAGTTTTCCTCCTCTGGGTGCAAAAAGCTTGATTTTTAAAAATAGCAAGAAATACCATTTTTAAGTATGAAATTCCACCCCGAGTCAAGTCCCCTGAAGGATTTTCCAATTTGGGCACAAAAAAAATTTGGCCTCCCAAGAACACTTTTTTCTGACCCCGGGGTCAGGAGTTTTCCTCCTCTGGGTGCAAGGAGCTTGATTTTTAAAAACAGCAAGAAATACCATTTTTAAGTATGAAATTCCACCCCGAATCAAGTCCCCTGAAGGATTTTTCAATTTGGGCACAAAAAAAATTTGGCCTCCCAAGCACACTTTTTTCTGACCCCGGGGTCAGGAGTTTTCCTCCTCTGGGTGCAAAAAGCTTGATTTTTAGAAACAGCAAGAAATACCATTTTTAAGCATGAAAATCCACCCCGAGTCAAGTCCCTTGAAGGATTTTCCAATTTGGGCACAAAAAAAATTTGGCCTCCCAAGCACACTTTTTTCTGACCGTGGGGTCAGGAGTTTTCCTCCTCTGGCTTCAAAAAGCTTGATTTTTAGAAACAGCAAGAAATACCATTTTTAAGCATGAAATTCCACCCCGAGTCAAGTCCCCTGAAGGATTTTCCAATTTGGGCACAAAAAAAATTTGGCCTCCCAAGCACACTTTTTTCTGACCGCGGTATCAGGAGTTTTCCTCCTCTGGGTTTAAGGAGCTTGATTTTTAAAAACAGCAAGAAATACCATTTTTAAGTATGAAATTCCACCCCGAATCAAGTCGCCTGAAGGATATTTCAATTTGGGCACAAAAAAAATTTGGCATCCCAAGCACACTTTTTTCTGACCCCGGGGTTAGGAATTTTCCTCCTCTGGGTTCAAGGAGCTTGATTTTTAAAAACAGCAAGAAATACCATTTTTAAGTATGAAATTCCACCCCGAGTCAAGTCCCCTGAAGGATTTTTCAATATGGGCACAAAAAAAATTTGGCCTCCCAAGCACACTTTTTTCTGACCACGGGGTCAGGAGTTTTCCTCCTCTGGGTGCAAAAAGCTTGATTTTTAAAAATAGCAAGAAATACCATTTTTAAGTATGAAATTCCACCCCGAGTCAAGTCCCCTGAAGGATTTTCCAATTTGGGCACAAAAAAAATTTGGCCTCCCAAGAACACTTTTTTCTGACCCCGGGGTCAGGAGTTTTCCTCCTCTGGGTGCAAGGAGCTTGATTTTTAAAAACAGCAAGAAATACCATTTTTAAGTATGAAATTCCACCCCGAATCAAGTCCCCTGAAGGATTTTTCAATTTGGGCACAAAAAAAATTTGGCCTCCCAAGCACACTTTTTTCTGACCCCGGGGTCAGGAGTTTTCCTCCTCTGGGTGCAAAAAGCTTGATTTTTAGAAACAGCAAGAAATACCATTTTTAAGCATGAAAATCCACCCCGAGTCAAGTCCCTTGAAGGATTTTCCAATTTGGGCACAAAAAAAATTTGGCCTCCCAAGCACACTTTTTTCTGACCGTGTGGTCAGGAGTTTTCCTCCTCTGGCTTCAAAAAGCTTGATTTTTAGAAACAGCAAGAAATACCATTTTTAAGCATGAAATTCCACCCCGAGTCAAGTCCCCTGAAGGATTTTCCAATTTGGGCACAAAAAAAATTTGGCCTCCAAAGCACACTTTTTTCTGACCCCGGGGTCAGGAGTTTTCCTCCTCTGGGTGCAAGGAGCTTGATTTTTAAAAACAGCAAGAAATACCATTTTTAAGTATGAAATTCCACCCCGAATCAAGTCCCCTGAAGGATTTTTCAATTTGGGCACAAAAAAAATTTGGCCTCCCAAGCACACTTTTTTCTGACCCCGGGGTCAGGAGTTTTCCTCCTCTGGGTGCAAAAAGCTTGATTTTTAGAAACAGCAAGAAATACCATTTTTAAGCATGAAAATCCACCCCGAGTCAAGTCCCTTGAAGGATTTTCCAATTTGGGCACAAAAAAAATTTGGCCTCCCAAGCACACTTTTTTCTGACCGTGGGGTCAGGAGTTTTCCTCCTCTGGCTTCAAAAAGCTTGATTTTTAGAAACAGCAAGAAATACCATTTTTAAGCATGAAATTCCACCCCGAGTCAAGTCCCCTGAAGGATTTTCCAATTTGGGCACAAAAAAAATTTGGCCTCCCAAGCACACTTTTTTCTGACCGCGGTATCAGGAGTTTTCCTCCTCTGGGTTTAAGGAGCTTGATTTTTAAAAACAGCAAGAAATACCATTTTTAAGTATGAAATTCCACCCCGAATCAAGTCGCCTGAAGGATATTTCAATTTGGGCACAAAAAAAATTTGGCATCCCAAGCACACTTTTTTCTGACCCCGGGGTTAGGAGTTTTCCTCCTCTGGGTTCAAGGAGCTTGATTTTTAAAAACAGCAAGAAATACCATTTTTAAGTATGAAATTCCACCCCGAGTCAAGTCCCCTGAAGGATTTTTCAATATGGGCACAAAAAAAATTTGGCCTCCCAAGCACACTTTTTTCTGACCCCGGGGTCAGGAGTTTTCCTCCTCTGGGTGCAAAAAGCTTGATTTTTAAAAATAGCAAGAAATACCATTTTTAAGTATGAAATTCCACCCCGAGTCAAGTCCCCTGAAGGATTTTCCAATTTGGGCACAAAAAAAATTTGGCCTCCCAAGAACACTTTTTTCTGACCCCGGGGTCAGGAGTTTTCCTCCTCTGGGTGCAAGGAGCTTGATTTTTAAAAACAGCAAGAAATACCATTTTTAAGTATGAAATTCCACCCCGAATCAAGTCCCCTGAAGGATTTTTCAATTTGGGCACAAAAAAAATTTGGCCTCCCAAGCACACTTTTTTCTGACCCCGGGGTCAGGAGTTTTCCTCCTCTGGGTGCAAAAAGCTTGATTTTTAGAAACAGCAAGAAATACCATTTTTAAGCATGAAAATCCACCCCGAGTCAAGTCCCTTGAAGGATTTTCCAATTTGGGCACAAAAAAAATTTGGCCTCCCAAGCACACTTTTTTCTGACCGTGGGGTCAGGAGTTTTCCTCCTCTGGCTTCAAAAAGCTTGATTTTTAGAAACAGCAAGAAATACCATTTTTAAGCATGAAATTCCACCCCGAGTCAAGTCCCCTGAAGGATTTTCCAATTTGGGCACAAAAAAAATTTGGCCTCCAAAGCACACTTTTTTCTGACCCCGGGGTCAGGAGTTTTCCTCCTCTGGGTGCAAGGAGCTTGATTTTTAAAAACAGCAAGAAATACCATTTTTAAGTATGAAATTCCACCCCGAATCAAGTCCCCTGAAGGATTATTCAATTTGGGCACAAAAAAAATTTGGCCTCCCAAGCACACTTTTTTCTGACCCCGGGGTCAGGAGTTTTCCTCCTCTTAGTGCAAAAAGCTTGATTTTTAAAAACAGCAAGAAATACCATTTTTAAGTATGAAATTCCACCCCGAATCAAGTCGCCTGAAGGATATTTCAATTTGGGCACAAAAAAAATTTGGCATCCCAAGCACACTTTTTTCTGACCCCGGGGTTAGGAGTTTTCCTCCTCTGGGTTCAAGGAGCTTGATTTTTAAAAACAGCAAGAAATACCATTTTTAAGTATGAAATTCCACCCCGAGTCAAGTCCCCTGAAGGATTTTTCAATATGGGCACAAAAAAAATTTGGCCTCCCAAGCACACTTTTTTCTGACCCCGGGGTCAGGAGTTTTCCTCCTCTGGGTTTAAGGAGCTTGATTTTTAAAAACAGCAAGAAATACCATTTTTAAGTATGAAATTCCACCCCGAGTCAAGTCCCCTGAAGGATTTTTCAATATGGGCACAAAAAAAATTTGGCCTCCCAAGCACACTTTTTTCTGACCGCGGGGTCAGGAGTTTTCCTCCTCTGGGTGCAAAGAGCTTGATTTTTAAAAACAGCAAGAAATACCATTTTTAAGTATGAAATTCCACCCCGAATCAAGTCCCCTGAAGGATTTTTCAATTTGGGCACAAAAAAAATTTGGCATCCCAAGCACACTTTTTTCTGACCCCGTGGTCAGCAGTTTTCCTCCTCTGGGTGCAAGGAGCTTGATATTTAAAAACAGCAAGAAATACCATTTTTAAGTATGAAATTCCACCCCGAATCAAGTCCCCTGAAGGATTTTTCGATTTGGGCACAAAAAAAATTTGGCCTCCCAAGCACACTTTTTTCTGACCGCAGTATCAGGAGTTTTCCTCCTCTGGGTGCAAAAAGCTTGATTTTTAAAAATAGCAAGAAATACCATTTTTAAGTATGAAATTCCACCCCGAGTCAAGTCCCCTGAAGGATTTTCCAATTTGGGCACAAAAAAAATTTGGCCTCCCAAGCACACTTTTTTCTGACCCCGGGGTCAGGAGTTTTCCTCCTCTGGGTGCAAGGAGCTTGATTTTTAAAAACAGCAAGAAATACCATTTTTAAGTATGAAATTCCACCCCGAATCAAGTCCCCTGAAGGATTTTTCAATTTGGGCACAAAAAAAATTTGGCCTCCCAAGCACACTTTTTTCTGACCCCGTGGTCAGGAGTTTTCCTCCTCTGGGTGCAAAAAGCTTGATTTTTAGAAACAGCAAGAAATACCATTTTTAAGCATCAAAATCCACCCCGAGTCAAGTCCCTTGAAGGATTTTCCAATTTGGGCACAAAAAAAATTTGGCCTCCCAAGCACACTTTTTTCTGACCGTGGGGTCAGGAGTTTTCCTCCTCTGGCTTCAAAAAGCTTGATTTTTAGAAACAGCAAGAAATACCATTTTTAAGCATGAAATTCCACCCCGAGTCAAGTCCCTTGAAGGATTTTCCAATTTGGGCACAAAAAAATTTTGGCCACCCAAGCACACTTTTCTCTGACCCCGTGCTCAGGAGTTTTCCTCCTCTGGGTGCAAGGAGCTTGATTTTTAAAAACAGCAAGAAATACCATTTTTAAGTATGAAATTCCACCCCGAGTCAAGTCCCCTGAAGGATTTTTCAATATGGGCACAAAAAAAATTTGGCCTCCCAAGCACACTTTTTTCTGACCCCGGGGTCAGGAGTTTTCCTCCTCTGGGTTTAAGGAGCTTGATTTTTAAAAACAGCAAGAAATACCATTTTTAAGTATGAAATTCCACCCCGAGTCAAGTCCCCTGAAGGATTTTTCAATATGGGCACAAAAAAAATTTGGCCTCCCAAGCACACTTTTTTCTGACCGCGGGGTCAGGAGTTTTCCTCCTCTGGGTGCAAAGAGCTTGATTTTTAAAAACAGCAAGAAATACCATTTTTAAGTATGAAATTCCACCCCGAATCAAGTCCCCTGAAGGATTTTTCAATTTGGGCACAAAAAAAATTTGGCATCCCAAGCACACTTTTTTCTGACCCCGTGGTCAGCAGTTTTCCTCCTCTGGGTTTAAGGAGCTTGATTTTTAAAAACAGCAAGAAATACCATTTTTAAGCATGAAAATCCACCCCGAGTCAAGTCCCTTGAAGGATTTTCCAATTTGGGCACAAAAAAAATTTGGCCTCCCAAGCACACTTTTTTCTGACCGTGGGGTCAGGAGTTTTCCTCCTCTGGGTGCAAAGAGCTTGATTTTTAAAAACAGCAAGAAATACCATTTTTAAGTATGAAATTCCACCCCGAATCAAGTCCCCTGAAGGATTTTCCAATTTGGGCACAAAAAAAATTTGGCCTCCCAAGCACACTTTTTTCTAATTGCGGGGTCAGGAGTTTTCCTCCTCTGGGTGCAAAAAGCTTGATTTTTAAAAATAGCAAGAAATGCCATTTTTAAGTATGAAATTCCACCCCGAGTCAAGTCCCCTGAAGGATTTTCCAATTTGGGCACAAAAAAAATTTGGCATCCCAAGCACACTTTTTTCTGACCCCGGGGTCAGGAGGTTTCCTCCTCTGGGTGCAAGGAGCTTGATTTTTAAAAACAGCAAGAAATACCATTTTTAAGTATGAAATTCCACCCCGAATCAAGTCCCCTGAAGGATTTTTCAATTTGGGCACAAAAAAAATTTGGCCTCCCAAGCAAACTTTTTTCTGACCGCGGTATCAGGAGTTTTCCTCCTCTGGGTGCAAAAAGCTTGATTTTTAAAAATAGCAAGAAATACCATTTTTAAGTATGAAATTCCACCCCGAGTCAAGTCCCCTGAAGGATTTTCCAATTTGGGCACAAAAAAAATTTGGCATCCCAAGCACACTTTTTTCTGACCCCGGGGTCAGGAGTTTTCCTCCTCTGGGTTCAAGGAGCTTGATTTTTAAAAACAGCAAGAAATACCATTTTTAAGTATGAAATTCCACCCCGAGTCAAGTCCCCTGAAGGATTTTTCAATATGGGCACAAAAAAAATTTGGCCTCCCAAGCACACTTTTTTCTGACCGCGGGGTCAGGAGTTTTCCTCCTCTGGGTGCAAAGAGCTTGATTTTTAAAAACAGCAAGAAATACCATTTTTAAGTATGAAATTCCACCCCGAATCAAGTCCCCTGAAGGATTTTTCAATTTGGGCACAAAAAATTTGGCATCCCAAGCACACTTTTTTCTCACCCCGTGGTCAGCAGTTTTCCTCCTCTGGGTGCAAGGAGCTTGATTTTTAAAAACAGCAAGAAATACCATTTTTAAGTATGAAATTCCACCCCGAATCAAGTCCCCTGAAGGATTTTTCGATTTGGGCACAAAAAAAATTTGGCCTCCCAAGCACACTTTTTTCTGACCCCGGGGTCAGGAGTTTTCCTCCTCTGGGTGCAAAAAGCTTGATTTTTAAAAATAGCAAGAAATACCATTTTTAAGTATGAAATTCCACCCCGAGTCAAGTCCCCTGAAGGATTTTCCAATTTGGGCACAAAAAAAATTTGGCCTCCCAAGAACACTTTTTTCTGACCCCGGGGTCAGGAGTTTTCCTCCTCTGGGTGCAAGGAGCTTGATTTTTAAAAACAGCAAGAAATACCATTTTTAAGTATGAAATTCCACCCCGAATCAAGTCCCCTGAAGGATTTTTCAATTTGGGCACAAAAAAAATTTGGCCTCCCAAGCACACTTTTTTCTGACCCCGGGGTCAGGAGTTTTCCTCCTCTGGGTGCAAAAAGCTTGATTTTTAGAAACAGCAAGAAATACCATTTTTAAGCATGAAAATCCACCCCGAGTCAAGTCCCTTGAAGGATTTTCCAATTTGGGCACAAAAAAAATTTGGCCTCCCAAGCACACTTTTTTCTGACCGTGGGGTCAGGAGTTTTCCTCCTCTGGCTTCAAAAAGCTTGATTTTTAGAAACAGCAAGAAATACCATTTTTAAGCATGAAATTCCACCCCGAGTCAAGTCCCCTGAAGGATTTTCCAATTTGGGCACAAAAAAAATTTGGCCTCCCAAGCACACTTTTTTCTGACCGCGGTATCAGGAGTTTTCCTCCTCTGGGTTTAAGGAGCTTGATTTTTAAAAACAGCAAGAAATACCATTTTTAAGTATGAAATTCCACCCCGAGTCAAGTCGCCTGAAGGATTTTCCAATTTGGGCACAAAAAAAATTTGGCATCCCAAGCACACTTTTTTCTGACCCCGGGGTCAGGAGGTTTCCTCCTCTGGGTGCAAGGAGCTTGATTTTTAAAAACAGCAAGAAATACCATTTTTAAGTATGAAATTCCACCCCGAATCAAGTCCCCTGAAGGATTTTTCAATATGGGCACAAAAAAAATTTGGCCTCCCAAGCACACTTTTTTCTGACCCCGGGGTCAGGAGTTTTCCTCCTCTGGGTGCAAAAAGCTTGATTTTTAAAAATAGCAAGAAATACCATTTTTAAGTATGAAATTCCACCCCGAGTCAAGTCCCCTGAAGGATTTTCCAATTTGGGCACAAAAAAAATTTGGCCTCCCAAGAACACTTTTTTCTGACCCCGGGGTCAGGAGTTTTCCTCCTCTGGGTGCAAGGAGCTTGATTTTTAAAAACAGCAAGAAATACCATTTTTAAGTATGAAATTCCACCCCGAATCAAGTCCCCTGAAGGATTTTTCAATTTGGGCACAAAAAAAATTTGGCCTCCCAAGCACACTTTTTTCTGACCCCGGGGTCAGGAGTTTTCCTCCTCTGGGTGCAAAAAGCTTGATTTTTAGAAACAGCAAGAAATACCATTTTTAAGCATGAAAATCCACCCCGAGTCAAGTCCCTTGAAGGATTTTCCAATTTGGGCACAAAAAAAATTTGGCCTCCCAAGCACACTTTTTTCTGACCGTGGGGTCAGGAGTTTTCCTCCTCTGGCTTCAAAAAGCTTGATTTTTAGAAACAGCAAGAAATACCATTTTTAAGCATGAAATTCCACCCCGAGTCAAGTCCCCTGAAGGATTTTCCAATTTGGGCACAAAAAAAATTTGGCCTCCAAAGCACACTTTTTTCTGACCCCGGGGTCAGGAGTTTTCCTCCTCTGGGTGCAAGGAGCTTGATTTTTAAAAACAGCAAGAAATACCATTTTTAAGTATGAAATTCCACCCCGAATCAAGTCCCCTGAAGGATTTTTCAATTTGGGCACAAAAAAAATTTGGCCTCCCAAGCACACTTTTTTCTGACCCCGGGGTCAGGAGTTTTCCTCCTCTTAGTGCAAAAAGCTTGATTTTTAAAAACAGCAAGAAATACCATTTTTAAGTATGAAATTCCACCCCGAATCAAGTCGCCTGAAGGATATTTCAATTTGGGCACAAAAAAATTTGGCATCCCAAGCACACTTTTTTCTGACCCCGGGGTTAGGAGTTTTCCTCCTCTGGGTTCAAGGAGCTTGATTTTTAAAAACAGCAAGAAATACCATTTTTAAGTATGAAATTCCACCCCGAGTCAAGTCCCCTGAAGGATTTTTCAATATGGGCACAAAAAAAATTTGGCCTCCCAAGCACACTTTTTTCTGACCCCGGGGTCAGGAGTTTTCCTCCTCTGGGTTTAAGGAGCTTGATTTTTAAAAACAGCAAGAAATACCATTTTTAAGTATGAAATTCCACCCCGAGTCAAGTCCCCTGAAGGATTTTTCAATATGGGCACAAAAAAAATTTGGCCTCCCAAGCACACTTTTTTCTGACCGCGGGGTCAGGAGTTTTCCTCCTCTGGGTGCAAAGAGCTTGATTTTTAAAAACAGCAAGAAATACCATTTTTAAGTATGAAATTCCACCCCGAATCAAGTCCCCTGAAGGATTTTTCAATTTGGGCACAAAAAAAATTTGGCATCCAAAGCACACTTTTTTCTGACCCCGTGGTCAGCAGTTTTCCTCCTCTGGGTGCAAGGAGCTTGATATTTAAAAACAGCAAGAAATACCATTTTTAAGTATGAAATTCCACCCCGAATCAAGTCCCCTGAAGGATTTTTCGATTTGGGCACAAAAAAAATTTGGCCTCCCAAGCACACTTTTTTCTGACCGCAGTATCAGGAGTTTTCCTCCTCTGGGTGCAAAAAGCTTGATTTTTAAAAATAGCAAGAAATACCATTTTTAAGTATGAAATTCCACCCCGAGTCAAGTCCCCTGAAGGATTTTTCAATATGGGCACAAAAAAAATTTGGCCTCCCAAGCACACTTTTTTCTGACCCCGGGGTCAGGAGTTTTCCTCCTCTGGGTTTAAGGAGCTTGATTTTTAAAAACAGCAAGAAATACCATATTTAAGTATGAAATTCCACCCCGAGTCAAGTCCCCTGAAGGATTTTTCAATATGGGCACAAAAAAAATTTGGCCTCCCAAGCACACTTTTTTCTGACCGCGGGGTCAGGAGTTTTCCTCCTCTGGGTGCAAAGAGCTTGATTTTTAAAAACAGCAAGAAATACCATTTTTAAGTATGAAATTCCACCCCGAATCAAGTCCCCTGAAGGATTTTTCAATTTGGGCACAAAAAAAATTTGGCATCCCAAGCACACTTTTTTCTGACCCCGTGGTCAGCAGTTTTCCTCCTCTGGGTTTAAGGAGCTTGATTTTTAAAAACAGCAAGAAATACCATTTTTAAGCATGAAAATCCACCCCGAGTCAAGTCCCTTGAAGGATTTTCCAATTTGGGCACAAAAAAAATTTGGCCTCCCAAGCACACTTTTTTCTGACCCCGGGGTCAGGAGTTTTCCTCCTCTTAGTGCAAAAAGCTTGATTTTTAAAAACAGCAAGAAATACCATTTTTAAGTATGAAATTCCACCCCGAATCAAGTCGCCTGAAGGATATTTCAATTTGGGCACAAAAAAAATTTGGCATCCCAAGCACACTTTTTTCTGACCCCGGGGTTAGGAGTTTTCCTCCTCTGGGTTCAAGGAGCTTGATTTTTAAAAACAGCAAGAAATACCATTTTTAAGTATGAAATTCCACCCCGAGTCAAGTCCCCTGAAGGATTTTTCAATATGGCCACAAAACAAATTTGGCCTCCCAAGCACACTTTTTTCTGACCCCGGGGTCAGGAGTTTTCCTCCTCTGGGTTTAAGGAGCTTGATTTTTAAAAACAGCAAGAAATACCATTTTTAAGTATGAAATTCCACCCCGAGTCAAGTCCCCTGAAGGATTTTTCAATATGGGCACAAAAAAAATTTGGCCTCCCAAGCACACTTTTTTCTGACCGCGGGGTCAGGAGTTTTCCTCCTCTGGGTGCAAAGAGCTTGATTTTTAAAAACAGCAAGAAATACCATTTTTAAGTATGAAATTCCACCCCGAATCAAGTCCCCTGAAGGATTTTTCAATTTGGGCACAAAAAAAATTTGGCATCCAAAGCACACTTTTTTCTGACCCCGTGGTCAGCAGTTTTCCTCCTCTGGGTGCAAGGAGCTTGATATTTAAAAACAGCAAGAAATACCATTTTTAAGTATGAAATTCCACCCCGAATCAAGTCCCCTGAAGGATTTTTCGATTTGGGCACAAAAAAAATTTGGCCTCCCAAGCACACTTTTTTCTGACCGCAGTATCAGGAGTTTTCCTCCTCTGGGTGCAAAAAGCTTGATTTTTAAAAATAGCAAGAAATACCATTTTTAAGTATGAAATTCCACCCCGAGTCAAGTCCCCTGAAGGATTTTCCAATTTGGGCACAAAAAAAATTTGGCCTCCCAAGAACACTTTTTTCTGACCCCGGGGTCAGGAGTTTTCCTCCTCTGGGTGCAAGGAGCTTGATTTTTAAAAACAGCAAGAAATACCATTTTTAAGTATGAAATTCCACCCCGAATCAAGTCCCCTGAAGGATTTTTCAATTTGGGCACAAAAAAAATTTGGCCTCCCAAGCACACTTTTTTCTGACCCCGTGGTCAGGAGTTTTCCTCCTCTGGGTGCAAAAAGCTTGATTTTTAGAAACAGCAAGAAATACCATTTTTAAGCATCAAAATCCACCCCGAGTCAAGTCCCTTGAAGGATTTTCCAATTTGGGCACAAAAAAAATTTGGCCTCCCAAGCACACTTTTTTCTGACCGTGGGGTCAGGAGTTTTCCTCCTCTGGCTTCAAAAAGCTTGATTTTTAGAAACAGCAAGAAATACCATTTTTAAGCATCAAAATCCACCCCGAGTCAAGTCCCTTGAAGGATTTTCCAATTTGGGCACAAAAAAAATTTGGCCTCCCAAGCACACTTTTTTCTGACCGTGGGGTCAGGAGTTTTCCTCCTCTGGCTTCAAAAAGCTTGATTTTTAGAAACAGCAAGAAATACCATTTTTAAGCATGAAATTCCACCCCGAGTCAAGTCCCTTGAAGGATTTTCCAATTTGGGCACAAAAAAATTTTGGCCACCCAAGCACACTTTTCTCTGACCCCGTGCTCAGGAGTTTTCCTCCTCTGGGTGCAAGGAGCTTGATTTTTAAAAACAGCAAGAAATACCATTTTTAAGTATGAAATTCCACCCCGAGTCAAGTCCCCTGAAGGATTTTTCAATATGGGCACAAAAAAAATTTGGCCTCCCAAGCACACTTTTTTCTGACCCCAGGGTCAGGAGTTTTCCTCCTCTGGGTTTAAGGAGCTTGATTTTTAAAAACAGCAAGAAATACCATTTTTAAGTATGAAATTCCACCCCGAGTCAAGTCCCCTGAAGGATTTTTCAATATGGGCACAAAAAAAATTTGGCCTCCCAAGCACACTTTTTTCTGACCGCGGGGTCAGGAGTTTTCCTCCTCTGGGTGCAAAGAGCTTGATTTTTAAAAACAGCAAGAAATACCATTTTTAAGTATGAAATTCCACCCCGAATCAAGTCCCCTGAAGGATTTTTCAATTTGGGCACAAAAAAAATTTGGCATCCCAAGCACACTTTTTTCTGACCCCGTGGTCAGCAGTTTTCCTCCTCTGGGTTTAAGGAGCTTGATTTTTAAAAACAGCAAGAAATACCATTTTTAAGCATGAAAATCCACCCCGAGTCAAGTCCCTTGAAGGATTTTCCAATTTGGGCACAAAAAAAATTTGGCCTCCCAAGCACACTTTTTTCTGACCGTGGGGTCAGGAGTTTTCCTCCTCTGGGTGCAAAGAGCTTGATTTTTAAAAACAGCAAGAAATACCATTTTTAAGTATGAAATTCCACCCCGAATCAAGTCCCCTGAAGGATTTTCCAATTTGGGCACAAAAAAAATTTGGCCTCCCAAGCACACTTTTTTCTGATTGCGGGGTCAGGAGTTTTCCTCCTCTGGGTGCAAGGAGCTTGATTTTTAAAAACAGCAAGAAATACCATTTTTAAGCATGAAATTCCACCCCGAGTCAAGTCCCCTGAAGGATTTTTCAATTTCGGGACAAAAAAAAATTGGCCTCCCAAGCACACTTTTTTCTGACCCCGTGGTCAGGAGTTTTCCTCCTCTGGGTGCAAGGAGCTTGATTTTTAAAAACAGCAAGAAATACCATTTTTAAGCATGAAATTCCATCCCGAGTCAAGTCCCCTGAAGGATTTTTCAATTTGGGCACAAAAAAAATTTGGCCTCCAAAGCACACATTTTCATGACCGCGGGGTCAGGAGTTTTCCTCCTCTGGGTGCAAAAAGCTTGATTTTTAAAAATAGCAAGAAATACCTTTTTTAAGTATGAAATTCCACCCCGAGTCAAGTCCCCTGAAGGATTTTCAAATTTGGGCACAAAAAAAATTTGGCCTCCAAAGCACACTTTTTTCTGACCGCGGGGTCAGGAGTTTTCCTCCTCTGGGTGCAAGGAGCTTGATTTTTAAAAACAGCAAGAAATACCATTTTTAAGCATGAAATTCCACCCCGAGTCAAGTCCCCTGAAGGATTTTTCAATTTGGGCACAAAAAAAATTTGGCCTCCCAAGCACACTTTTTTCTGACCCCGGGGTCAGGAGTTTTCCTCCTCTGGGTGCAAAAAGCTTGATTTTTAAAAATAGCAAGAAATACCATTTTTAAGTATGAAATTCCACCCCGAATCAAATCCCCTGAAGGATTTTTCAATTTCGGGACAAAAAAAAATTGGCCTCCCAAGCACACTTTTTTCTGACCCCGTGGTCAGGAGTTTTCCTCCTCTGGGTGCAAGGAGCTTGATTTTTAAAAACAGCAAGAAATACCATTTTTAAGCATGAAATTCCACCCCGAGTCAAGTCCCCTGAAGGATTTTTCAATTTGGGCACAAAAAAAATTTGGCCTCCAAAGCACACATTTTTCTGACCGCGGGGTCAGGAGTTTTCCTCCTCTGGGTGCAAAAAGCTTGATTTTTAAAAATAGCAAGAAATACCTTTTTTAAGTATGAAATTCCACCCCGAGTCAAGTCCCCTGAAGGATTTTCCAATTTGGGCACAAAAAAAATTTGGCCTCCAAAGCACACTTTTTTCTGACCGCGGGGTCAGGAGTTTTCCTCCTCTGGGTGCAAGGAGCTTGATTTTTAAAACCAGCAAGAAATACCATTTTTAAGCATGAAATTCCACCCCGAGTCAAGGGCCCTGAAGGATTTTTCAATTTGGGCACAAAAAAAATTTGGCCTCCCAAGCACACTTTTTTCTGACCCCGGGGTCAGGAGTTTTCCTCCTCTGGGTGCAAAAAGCTTGATTTTTAAAAATAGCAAGAAATACCATTTTTAAGTATGAAATTCCACCCCGAATCAAATCCCCTGAAGGATTTTTCAATTTCGGGACAAAAAAAAATTGGCCTCCCAAGCACACTTTTTTCTGACCCCGTGGTCAGGAGTTTTCCTCCTCTGGGTGCAAGGAGCTTGATTTTTAAAAACAGCAAGAAATACCATTTTTAAGCATGAAATTCCACCCCGAGTCAAGTCCCCTGAAGGATTTTTCAATTTGGGCACAAAAAAAATTTGGCCTCCAAAGCACACTTATTTCTGACCGCGGGGTCAGGAGTTTTCCTCCTCTGGGTGCAAAAAGCTTGATTTTTAAAAATAGCAAGAAATACCTTTTTTAAGTATGAAATTCCACCCCGAGTCAAGTCCCCTGAAGGATTTTCCAATTTGGGCACAAAAAAAATTTGGCCTCCAAAGCACACTTTTTTCTGACCGCGGGGTCAGGAGTTTTCCTCCTCTGGGTGCAAGGAGCTTGATTTTTAAAACCAGCAAGAAATACCATTTTTAAGCATGAAATTCCACCCCGAGTCAAGGGCCCTGAAGGATTTTTCAATTTGGGCACAAAAAAAATTTGGCCTCCCAAGCACACTTTTTTCTGACCCCGGGGTCAGGAGTTTTCCTCCTCTGGGTGCAAAAAGCTTGATTTTTAAAAATAGCAAGAAATACCATTTTTAAGTATGAAATTCCACCCCGAATCAAATCCCCTGAAGGATTTTTCAATTTCGGGACAAAAAAAAATTGGCATCCCAAGCACACTTTTTTCTGACCCCGTGGTCAGCAGTTTTCCTCCTCTGGGTTTAAGGAGCTTGATTTTTAAAAACAGCAAGAAATACCATTTTTAAGCATGAAAATCCACCCCGAGTCAAGTCCCTTGAAGGATTTTCCAATTTGGGCACAAAAAAAATTTGGCCTCCCAAGCACACTTTTTTCTGACCCCGGGGTCAGGAGTTTTCCTCCTCTTAGTGCAAAAAGCTTGATTTTTAAAAACAGCAAGAAATACCATTTTTAAGTATGAAATTCCACCCCGAATCAAGTCGCCTGAAGGATATTTCAATTTGGGCACAAAAAAAATTTGGCATCCCAAGCACACTTTTTTCTGACCCCGGGGTTAGGAGTTTTCCTCCTCTGGGTTCAAGGAGCTTGATTTTTAAAAACAGCAAGAAATACCATTTTTAAGTATGAAATTCCACCCCGAGTCAAGTCCCCTGAAGGATTTTTCAATATGGCCACAAAACAAATTTGGCCTCCCAAGCACACTTTTTTCTGACCCCGGGGTCAGGAGTTTTCCTCCTCTGGGTTTAAGGAGCTTGATTTTTAAAAACAGCAAGAAATACCATTTTTAAGTATGAAATTCCACCCCGAGTCAAGTCCCCTGAAGGATTTTTCAATATGGGCACAAAAAAAATTTGGCCTCCCAAGCACACTTTTTTCTGACCGCGGGGTCAGGAGTTTTCCTCCTCTGGGTGCAAAGAGCTTGATTTTTAAAAACAGCAAGAAATACCATTTTTAAGTATGAAATTCCACCCCGAATCAAGTCCCCTGAAGGATTTTTCAATTTGGGCACAAAAAAAATTTGGCATCCAAAGCACACTTTTTTCTGACCCCGTGGTCAGCAGTTTTCCTCCTCTGGGTGCAAGGAGCTTGATATTTAAAAACAGCAAGAAATACCATTTTTAAGTATGAAATTCCACCCCGAATCAAGTCCCCTGAAGGATTTTTCGATTTGGGCACAAAAAAAATTTGGCCTCCCAAGCACACTTTTTTCTGACCGCAGTATCAGGAGTTTTCCTCCTCTGGGTGCAAAAAGCTTGATTTTTAAAAATAGCAAGAAATACCATTTTTAAGTATGAAATTCCACCCCGAGTCAAGTCCCCTGAAGGATTTTCCAATTTGGGCACAAAAAAAATTTGGCCTCCCAAGAACACTTTTTTCTGACCCCGGGGTCAGGAGTTTTCCTCCTCTGGGTGCAAGGAGCTTGATTTTTAAAAACAGCAAGAAATACCATTTTTAAGTATGAAATTCCACCCCGAATCAAGTCCCCTGAAGGATTTTTCAATTTGGGCACAAAAAAAATTTGGCCTCCCAAGCACACTTTTTTCTGACCCCGTGGTCAGGAGTTTTCCTCCTCTGGGTGCAAAAAGCTTGATTTTTAGAAACAGCAAGAAATACCATTTTTAAGCATCAAAATCCACCCCGAGTCAAGTCCCTTGAAGGATTTTCCAATTTGGGCACAAAAAAAATTTGGCCTCCCAAGCACACTTTTTTCTGACTGTGGGGTCAGGAGTTTTCCTCCTCTGGCTTCAAAAAGCTTGATTTTTAGAAACAGCAAGAAATACCATTTTTAAGCATCAAAATCCACCCCGAGTCAAGTCCCTTGAAGGATTTTCCAATTTGGGCACAAAAAAAATTTGGCCTCCCAAGCACACTTTTTTCTGACCGTGGGGTCAGGAGTTTTCCTCCTCTGGCTTCAAAAAGCTTGATTTTTAGAAACAGCAAGAAATACCATTTTTAAGCATGAAATTCCACCCCGAGTCAAGTCCCTTGAAGGATTTTCCAATTTGGGCACAAAAAAATTTTGGCCACCCAAGCACACTTTTCTCTGACCCCGTGCTCAGGAGTTTTCCTCCTCTGGGTGCAAGGAGCTTGATTTTTAAAAACAGCAAGAAATACCATTTTTAAGTATGAAATTCCACCCCGAGTCAAGTCCCCTGAAGGATTTTTCAATATGGGCACAAAAAAAATTTGGCCTCCCAAGCACACTTTTTTCTGACCCCAGGGTCAGGAGTTTTCCTCCTCTGGGTTTAAGGAGCTTGATTTTTAAAAACAGCAAGAAATACCATTTTTAAGTATGAAATTCCACCCCGAGTCAAGTCCCCTGAAGGATTTTTCAATATGGGCACAAAAAAAATTTGGCCTCCCAAGCACACTTTTTTCTGACCGCGGGGTCAGGAGTTTTCCTCCTCTGGGTGCAAAGAGCTTGATTTTTAAAAACAGCAAGAAATACCATTTTTAAGTATGAAATTCCACCCCGAATCAAGTCCCCTGAAGGATTTTTCAATTTGGGCACAAAAAAAATTTGGCATCCCAAGCACACTTTTTTCTGACCCCGTGGTCAGCAGTTTTCCTCCTCTGGGTTTAAGGAGCTTGATTTTTAAAAACAGCAAGAAATACCATTTTTAAGCATGAAAATCCACCCCGAGTCAAGTCCCTTGAAGGATTTTCCAATTTGGGCACAAAAAAAATTTGGCCTCCCAAGCACACTTTTTTCTGACCGTGGGGTCAGGAGTTTTCCTCCTCTGGGTGCAAAGAGCTTGATTTTTAAAAACAGCAAGAAATACCATTTTTAAGTATGAAATTCCACCCCGAATCAAGTCCCCTGAAGGATTTTCCAATTTGGGCACAAAAAAAATTTGGCCTCCCAAGCACACTTTTTTCTGATTGCGGGGTCAGGAGTTTTCCTCCTCTGGGTGCAAGGAGCTTGATTTTTAAAAACAGCAAGAAATACCATTTTTAAGCATGAAATTCCACCCCGAGTCAAGTCCCCTGAAGGATTTTTCAATTTCGGGACAAAAAAAAATTGGCCTCCCAAGCACACTTTTTTCTGACCCCGTGGTCAGGAGTTTTCCTCCTCTGGGTGCAAGGAGCTTGATTTTTAAAAACAGCAAGAAATACCATTTTTAAGTATGAAATTCCATCCCGAGTCAAGTCCCCTGAAGGATTTTTCAATTTGGGCACAAAAAAAATTTGGCCTCCAAAGCACACATTTTCATGACCGCGGGGTCAGGAGTTTTCCTCCTCTGGGTGCAAAAAGCTTGATTTTTAAAAATAGCAAGAAATACCTTTTTTAAGTATGAAATTCCATCCCGAGTCAAGTCCCCTGAAGGATTTTCAAATTTGGGCACAAAAAAAATTTGGCCTCCAAAGCACACTTTTTTCTGACCGCGGGGTCAGGAGTTTTCCTCCTCTGGGTGCAAGGAGCTTGATTTTTAAAAACAGCAAGAAATACCATTTTTAAGTATGAAATTCCACCCCGAATCAAGTCCCCTGAAGGATTTTCCAATTTGGGCACAAAAAAAATTTGGCCTCCCAAGCACACTTTTTTCTGACCCCAGGGTCAGGAGTTTTCCTCCTCTGGGTGCAAGGAGCTTGATTTTTAAAAACAGCAAGAAATACCATTTTTAAGTATGTAATTCAACCCCGAGTCCAGTCGCCTGAAGGATTTTTCAATTTGGGCACAAAAAAAATTTGGCCTCCCAAGCACACTTTTTCCTGACCCCGGGGTCAGGAGTTTTCCTCTTGTGGGTGCAAAAAGGTTGATTTTTAAAACTGCAAAAAATACCATTTTTAAGCATGAAATTCCAAGCGGAGTCAAGTCCCCTGAAGGATTTTCCAATTTGGGCAGAAAAAAAATTTGGCCTCCCAAGCACACTTTTTTCTGACCGCGGGGTCAGGAGTTTTCCTCCTCTGGGTGCAAACAGCTTGATTTTTAAAAACAGCAAGAAATACCATTTTTAAGTATGAAATTCCACCCCGAATCAAGTCCCCTGAAGGATTTTTCAATTTCGGCACAAAAAAAATTTGGCCTCCCAAGCACACTTTTTTCTGACCCCGGGGTCAGGAGTTTTCCTCCTCTGGGTGCAAGGAGCTTGATTTTTAAAAACAGCAAGAAATACCATTTTTAAGTATGAAATTCCACCAAGAGTCAAGTCGCCTGAAGGATTTTTCAATTTGGGCACAAAAAAAAATTGGCCTCCCAAGCACACTTTTTTCTGACCCCGGGGTCAGGAGTTTTCCTCCTATGGGTATAAGGAGCTTGATTTTTAAAAACAGCAAGAAATACCATTTTTAAGTATGAAATTCCACCCCGAATCAAGTCCCCTGAAGGATTTTCCAATTTGGGCACAAAAAAAAATATGGCCTCCCAAGCACACTTTTTTCTGACCCCGGCGTCAGGAGTTTTCCTCCTCTGGGTGCAAAAAGCTTGATTTTTAAAAACAGCAAGAAATACCATTTTTAAGTATGAAATTCCACCCCGAATCAAGTCCCTTGAAGGATTTTTCAATTTGGGCACAAAAAAAATTTGGCCTCCCAAGCACACTTTTTTCTGACCCCGGGGTCAGGAGTTTTCCTCCTCTGGGTGCAAGGAGCTTGATTTTTAAAAACAGCAAGAAATACCATTTTTAAGTATGAAATTACACACCGAATCAAGTCGCCTGAAGGATTTTTCAATTTGGGCAGAAAAAAAATTTGGCCTCCCAAGCATACTTTTTTCTGACCGCGGGGTCAGGAGTTTTCCTCCTCTGGGTGCAAAAAGCTTGATTTTTAAAAATAGCAAGAAATAACATTTTTAAGTATGAAGTTCCACCCCGAATCAAGTCCCCTGAAGGATTTTCCAATTTGGGCACAAAAAAAATTTGGCCTCCCAAGCACACTTATTTCTGACCGCGGGGTCAGGAGTTTTCGTCCTCTGGGTGTAAGGAGCTTGATTTTTAAAAACAGCAAGAAATACCATTTTTAAGTATGAAATTCCACCCCGAATCAAGTCCCCTGAAGGATTTTCCAATTTGGGCACAAAAAAAATTTGGCCTCCCAAGCACACTTTTTTCTGACCGCGGGGTCAGGAGTTTTCCTCCTCTGGGTGCAAAAACTTGATTTTTAAAAATAGCAAGAAATACCATTTTTAAGTATGAAATTCCACCCCGAGTCAAGTCCCCTGAAGGATTTTTCAATTTGGGCACAAAAAAAATTTGGCCTCCCAAGCACACTTTTTTCTGACCCCGGGGTCAGGAGTTTTCCCCCTCTGGGTGCAAGGAGCTTGATTTTTAAAAACAGCAAGAAATACCATTTTTAAGTATGAAATTCCACCCCGAGTCAAGTCGCCTGAAGGATTTTTCAATTTGGGCACAAAAAAAATTTGGCCTCCCAAGCACACTATTTCTGACCGCAGGGTCAGGAGTTTTCCTCCTCTGGGTGCAAAAACTTGATTTTTAAAAATAGAAAGAAATACCATTTTTAAGCATGAAATTCCACCCCGAGTCAAGTCCCCTGAAGGATTTTCCAATTTGGGCACAAAAAAATTTGGCCTCCCAAGCACACTTTTTACTGACCGCGGGGTCAGGAGTTTTCCTCCTCTGGGTGCAAAAACTTGATTTTTAAAAATAGCAAGAAATACCATTTTTAAGTATGAAATTCCACCCCGAGTCAAGTCCCCTGAAGGATTTTTCAATTTGGGCACAAAAAAAATTTGGCCTCCCAAGCACACTTTTTTCTGACCCCGGGGTCAGGAGTTTTCTGGGTGCAAAAAGCTTGATATTTAAAAACAGCAAGAAATACCATTTTTAAGTATGAAATTCCACCCCGAATCAAGTCCCCTGAAGGATTTTTCAATTTGGGCACAAAAAAATTTTGGCCTCCCAAGCACACTTTTTTCTGACCTCGGGGTCAGGAGTTTTCCTCCTCTGGGTGTAAGGAGCTTGATTTTTAAAAACAGCAAGAAATACCATTTTTAAGTATGAAATTCCACCTCGAATCAAGTCCCCTGAAGGATTTTCCAATTTGGGCACAAAAACAATTTGGCCTCCCAAGCACACTTTTTTCTGACCCCGGGGTCAGGAGTTTTCCTCCTCAGGGTGCAAGGAGCTTGATTTTTAAAAACAGCAAGAAATACCATTTTTAAGTATATAATTCCACCCCGAGTCAAGTCGCCTGAAGGATTTTTCAATTTGGGCACAAAAAAAATTTGGCCTCCCAAGCACACTTTTTTCTGACCCCGGGGTCAGGAGTTTTCCTCCTCTGGGTGTAAGGAGCTTGATTTTTAAAAACAGCAAGAAATACCATTTTTAAGTATGAAATTCCACCTCGAATCAAGTCCCCTGAAGGATTTTCCAATTTGGGCACAAAAACAATTTGGCCTCCCAAGCACACTTTTTTCTGACCCCGGGGTCAGGAGTTTTCCTCCTCTGGGTGCAAGGAGCTTAATTTTTAAAAACAGCAAGAAATACCATTTTTAAGTATGAAATTCCACCAAGAGTCAAGTCGCCTGAAGGATTTTTCAATTTGGGCACAAAAAAAATTTGGCCTCCCAAGCACACTTTTTTCTGACCCCGGGGTCAGGAGTTTTCCCCCTCTGGGTGCAAGGAGCTTGATTTTTAAAAACAGCAAGAAATACCATTTTTAAGTATGAAATTCCACCCCGAGTCAAGTCGCCTGAAGGATTTTTCAATTTGGGCACAAAAAAAATTTGGCCTCCCAAGCACACTTTTTTCTGACCGCGGGGTCAGGAGTTTTCCTCCTCTGGGTGCAAAAACTTGATTTTTAAAAATAGCAAGAAATACCATTTTTAAGCATGAAATTCCACCCCGAGTCAAGTCCCCTGAAGGATTTTCCAATTTGGGCACAAAAAAAATTTGGCCTCCCAAGCACACTTTTTTCTAACCGCGGGGTCAGGAGTTTTCCTCCTCTGGGTGCAAAAACTTGATTTTTAAAAATAGCAAGAAATACCATTTTTAAGTATGAAATTCCACCCCGAGTCAAGTCCCCTGAAGGATTTTTCAATTTGGGCACAAAAAAAATTTGGCCTCCCAAGCACACTTTTTTCTGACCCCGGGGTCAGGAGTTTTCTGGGTGCAAAAAGCTTGATTTTTAAAAACAGCAAGAAATACCATTTTTAAGTATGAAATTCCACCCCGAATCAAGTCCCCTGAAGGATTTTTCAATTTGGGCACAAAAAAATTTTGGCCTCCAAAGCACACTTTTTCTGACCTCGGGGTCAGGAGTTTTCCTCCTCTGGGTGCAAGGAGCTTGATTTTTAAAAACAGCAAGAAATACCATTTTTAAGTATGAAATTCCACCCCGAATCAAGTCCCCTGAAGGATTTTATAATTTGGGCACAAAAAAATTTTGGCCTCCAAAGCACACTTTTTTCTGACCTCGGGGTCAGGAGTTTTCCTCCTCTGGGTGCAAGGAGCTTGATTTTTAAAAACAGCAAGAAATACCATTTTTAAGTATGAAATTCCACCCCGAATCAAGTCCCCTGATGGATTTTTCAATTTGGGCAGAAAAAAAATTTGGCCTCCCAAGCACACTTTTTTCTGACCCCGGGGTCAGGAGTTTTCCTCCTCTGGGTGCAAGGAGCTTGATTTTTAAAAACAGCAAGAAATACCATTTTTAAGTATGAAATTCCACCCCGAGTCAAGTCGCCTGAAGGATTTTTCAATTTGGGCACAAAAAAAATTTGGCCTCCCAAGCACACTTTTTTCTGACCCCGGGGTCAGCAGTTTTCCTCCTCTGGGTGTAAGGAGCTTGATTTTTAAAAACAGCAAGAAATACCATTTTTAAGTATGAAATTCCACCTCGAATCAAGTCCCCTGAAGGATTTTCCAATTTGGGCACAAAAAAAATTTGGCCTCCCAAGCACACTTTTTTCTGACCCCGGGGTGAGGAGTTTTCCTCCTCTGGGTGCAAAAAGCTTGATTTTTAAAAACAGCAAGAAATACCATTTTTAAGTATGAAATTCCACCCCGAATCAAGTCCCCTGAAGGATTTTTCAATTTGGGCACAAAAAAAATTTGGCCTCCCAAGCACACTTTTTTCTGACCCCGGGGTCAGAAGTTTTCCTCCTCTGGGTGCAAGGAGCTTGATTTTTAAAAACAGCAAGAAATACTATTTTTAAGTATGAAATTCCACCCCGAATCAAGTCGCCTGAAGGATTTTTCAATTTGGGCACAAAAAAAATTTGGCCTCCCAAGCACACTTTTTTCTGACCCCGGGGTCAGGAGTTTTCCTCCTCTGGGTGCAAGGAGCTTGATTTTTAAAAACAGCAAGAAATACTATTTTTAAGTATGAAATTCCACCCCGAATCAAGTCCCCTGAAGGATTTTTCAATTTGGGCACAAAAAAAATTTGGCCTCCCAAGCACACTTTTTCCTGACCCCGGGGTCAGGAGTTTTCCTCCTCTGGGTGCAAAAAGCTTGCTTTTTAAAAATAGCAAGAAATACCATTTTTAAGTATGAAATTCCACCCCGAATCAAGTCCCCTGAAGGATTTTTCAATTTGGGCACAAAAAAATTTTGGCCTCCCAAGCACACTTTTTTCTGACCCCGGGGTCAGGAGTTTTCCTCCTCTGGGTGCAAGGAGCTTGATTTTTAAAAACAGCAAGAAATACCATTTTTAAGTATGAAATTCCACCTCGAATCAAGTCCCCTGAAGGATTTTCCAATTTGGGCACAAAAAAAATTTGGCCTCCCAAGCACACTTTTTTCTGACCCCGGGATCAGGAGTTTTCCTCCTCTGGGTGCAAAAAGCTTGATTTTTAAAAACAGCAAGAAATACCATTTTTAAGTATGAAATTCCACCCCGAATCAAGTCCCCTGAAGGATTTTTCAATTTGGGCACAAAAAAAATTTGGCCTCCCAAGCACACTTTTTTCTGACCGTGGGGTCAGGAGTTTTCCTCTTCTGGGTGTAAGGAGCTTGATTTTTAAAAACAGCAAGAAATACCATTTTTAAGTATGAAATTCCACACCGAATCAAGTCCCCTGAAGGATTTTCCTATTTGGGCACAAAAAAAAATTGGCCTCCCAAGCACACTTTTTTCTGACCCCGGGGTCAGGAGTTTTCCTCCTCTGGGTGCAAGGAGCTTGATTTTTAAAAACAGCAAGAAATACTATTTTTAAGTTTGAAATTCCACCCCGAATCAAGTCCCCTGAAGGATTTTTCAATTTGGACACAAAAAAATTTGGCCTCCCAAGCACACTTTTTTCTGACCGCGGTATCAGGAGTTTTCCTCCTCTGGGTGCAAGGAGCTTGATTTTTAAAAACAGCAAGAAATACTATTTTTAAGTATGAAATTCCACCCCGAATCAAGTCGCCTGAAGGATTTTTCAATTTGGGCACAAAAAAAATTTGGCCTCCCAAGCACACTTTTTTCTGACCCCGGGGTCAGGAGTTTTCCTCCTCTGGGTGTAAGGAGCTTGATTTTTAAAAACAGCAAGAAATACCATTTTTAAGTATGAAATTCCACCTCGAATCAAGTCCCCTGAAGGATTTTCCAATTTGGGCACAAAAAAAATTTGGCCTCCCAAGCACACTTTTTTCTGACCCCGGGGTCAGGAGTTTTCCTCCTCTGGGTGCAAAAAGCTTGATTTTTAAAAACAGCAAGAAATACCATTTTTAAGTATGAAATTCCACCCCGAATCAAGTCCCGTGAAGGATTTTTCAATTTGGGCACAAAAAAAATTTGGCCTCCCAAGCACACTTTTTTCTGACCCCGGGGTCAGAAGTTTTCCTCCTCTGGGTGCAAGGAGCTTGATTTTTAAAAACAGCAAGAAATACTATTTTTAAGTATGAAATTCCACCCCGAATCAAGTCGCCTGAAGGATTTTTCAATTTGGGCACAAAAAAAATTTGGCCTCCCAAGCACACTTTTTTCTGACCCCGGGTTCAGGAGTTTTCCTCCTCTGGGTGCAAGGAGCTTGATTTTTAAAAACAGCAAGAAATACTATTTTTAAGTATGAAATTCCACCCCGAATCAAGTCCCCTGAAGGATTTTTCAATTTGGGCACAAAAAAAATTTGGCCTCCCAAGCACACTTTTTTCTGATCCCGGGGTCAGGAGTTTTCCTCCTCTGGGTGCAAGGAGCTTGATTTTTAAAAACAGCAAGAAATACCATTTTTAAGTATGAAATTCCACCCCGAGTCAAGTCGCCTGAAGGATTTTTCAATTTGGGCACAAAAAAAATTTGGCCTCCCAAGCACACTTTTTCCTGACCCCGGGGTCAGGAGTTTTCCTCCTCTGGGTGCAAAAAGCTTGATTTTTAAAAATAGCAAGAAATACCATTTTTAAGTATGAAATTCCACCCCGAGTCAAGTCCCCTAAAGGATTTTCCAATTTGGGCACAAAAAAAATTTGGCCTCCCAAGCACACTTTTTTCTGACCCCGGGGTCAGGAGTTTTCTGGGTGCAAAAAGCTTGATTTTTAAAAACAGCAAGAAATACCATTTTTAAGTATGAAATTCCACCCCGAATCAAGTCCCCTGAAGGATTTTTCAATTTGGGCACAAAAAAATTTTCGCCTCCCAAGCACACTTTTTTCTGACCCCGGGGTCAGGAGTTTTCCTCCTCTGGGTGCAAGGAGCTTGATTTTTAAAAACAGCAAGAAATACCATTTTTAAGTATGAAATTCCACCCCGAATCAAGTCCCCTGATGGATTTTTCAATTTGGGCACAAAAAAAATTTGGCCTCCCAAGCACACTTTTTTCTGACCCCGGGGTCAGTAGTTTTCCTCCTCTGGGTGCAAGGAGCTTGATTTTTAAAAACAGCAAGAAATACCATTTTTAAGTATGAAATTCCACCCCGAGTCAAGTCGCCTGAAGGATTTTTCAATTTGGGCACAAAAAAAATTTGGCCTCCCAAGCACACTTTTTTCTGACCCCGGGGTCAGGAGTTTTCCTCCTCTGGGTGTAAGGAGCTTGATTTTTAAAAACAGCAAGAAATACCATTTTTAAGTATGAAATTCCACCCCGAATCAAGTCCCCTGAAGGATTTTCCAAATTGGGCACAAAAAAAATTTGGCCTCCCAAGCACACTTTTTTCTGACCCCGGGATCAGGAGTTTTCCTCCTCTGGGTGCAAAAAGCTTGATTTTTAAAAACAGCAAGAAATACCATTTTTAAGTATGAAATTCCATCCCGAATCAAGTCCCCTGAAGGATTTTTCAATTTGGGCACAAAAAAAATTTGGCCTCCCAAGCACACTTTTTTCTGACCCCGGGGTCAGGAGTTTTCCTCCTCTGGGTGTAAGGAGCTTGATTTTTAAAAACAGCAAGAAATACCATTTTTAAGTATGAAATTCCACCCCGAATCAAGTCCCCTGAAGGATTTTCCTATTTGGGCACAAAAAAAAATTGGCCTCCCAAGCACACTTTTTTCTGACCCCGGGGTCAGGAGTTTTCCTCCTCTGGGTGCAAGGAGCTTGATTTTTAAAAACAGCAAGAAATACTATTTTTAAGTATGAAATTCCAGCCCGAATCAAGTCCCCTGAAGGATTTTTCAATTTGGACACAAAAAAAATTTGGCCTCCCAAGCACACTTTTTCCTGACCCCGGGGTCAGGAGTTTTCCTCCTCTGGGTGCAAGGAGCTTGATTTTTAAAAACAGCAAGAAATACTATTTTTAAGTATGAAATTCCACCCCGAATCAAGTCCCCTGAAGGATTTTTCAATTTGGGCACAAAAAAAATTTGGCCTCCCAAGCACACTTTTTCCTGACCCCGGGGTCAGGAGTTTTCCTCCTCTGGGTGCAAAAAGCTTGATTTTTAAAAACAGCAAGAAATACCATTTTTAAGTATGAAATTCCACCCCGAGTCAAGTCCCCTGACGGATTTTCCAATTTGGGCACAAAAAAAATTTGGCCTCCCAAGCACACTTTTTTCTGACCCCGGGGTCAGGAGTTTTCCTCCTCTGGGTGCAAGGAGCTTGATTTTTAAAAACAGCAAGAAATACCATTTTTAAGTATGAAATTCCACCCCGAATCAAGTCCCCTGAAGGATTTTTCAATTTGGGCACAAAAAAAATTTGGCCTCCCAAGCACACTTTTTTCTGACCCCGGGGTCAGGAGTTTTCCTCCTCTGGGTGTAAGGAGCTTGATTTTTAAAAACAGCAAGAAATACCATTTTTAAGTATGAAATTCCACCCCGAGTCACGTCGCCTGAAGGATTTTTCAATTTGGGCACAAAAAAAATTTGGCCTCCCAAGCACACTTTTTTCTGACCCCGGGGTCAGGAGTTTTCCTCCTCTGGGTGTAAGGAGCTTGATTTTTAAAAACAGCAAGAAATACCATTTTTAAGTATGAAATTCCATCTCGAATCAAGTCCCCTGAAGGATTTTCCAATTTGGGCACAAAAATAATTTGGCCTCCCAAGCACACTTTTTTCTGACCGCGGGGTCAGGAGTTTTCCTCCTCTGGGTGCAAGGAGCTTGATTTTTAAAAACAGCAAGAAATACTATTTTTAAGTATGAAATTCCACCCCGAGTCAAGTCGCCTGAAGGATTTTTCAATTTGGGCACAAAAAAAATTTGGCCTCCCAAGCACACTTTTTTCTGACCCCGGGGTCAGGAGTTTTCCTCCTCTGGGTGTAAGGAGCTTGATTTTTAAAAACAGCAAGAAATACCATTTTTAAGTATGAAATTCCACCCCGAATCAAGTCCCCTGAAGGATTTTCCAATTTGGGCACAAAAAAAATTTGGCCTCCCAAGCACACTTTTTTCTGACCCCGGGGTCAGGAGTTTTCCTCCTCTGGGTGTAAGGAGCTTGATTTTTAAAAACACCAAGAAATACCATTTTTAAGTATATAATTCCACCCCGAATCAAGTCCCCTGAAGGATTTTCCAATTTGGGCACAAAAAAAATTTGGCCTCCCAAGCACACTTTTTTCTGACCCCGGGGTCAGGAGTTTTCCTCCTCTGGGTGCAAACAGCTTGATTTTTAAAAACAGCAAGAAATACCATTTTTAAGTATGAAATTCCACCCCGACTCAAGTCCCCTGAAGGATTTTTCAATTTGGGCACAAAAAAAATTTGGCCTCCCAAGCACACTTTTTTCTGACCCCGGGGTCAGGAGTTTTCCTCCTCTGGGTGCAAACAGCTTGATTTTTAAAAACAGCAAGAAATACCATTTTTAAGTATGAAATTCCACCCCGAGTCAAGTCCCCTAAAGATTTTCCAATTTGGGCACAAAAAAAATTTGGCCTCCCAAGCACACTTTTTTCTGACCCCGGGGTCAGGAGTTTTCTGGGTGCAAAAAGCTTGATTTTTAAAAACAGCAAGAAATACCATTTTTAAGTATGAAATTCCACCCCGAATCAAGTCCCCTGAAGGATTTTTCAATTTGGGCATAAAAAAATTTTGGCCTCCCAAGCACACTTTTTTCTGACCCCGGGGTCAGGAGTTTTCCTCCTCTGGGTGCAAGGAGCTTGATTTTTAAAAACAGCAAGAAATACCATTTTTAAGTATGAAATTCCACCCCGAATCAAGTCCCCTGATGGATTTTTCAATTTGGGCACAAAAAAAATTTGGCCTCCCAAGCACACTTTTTTCTGACCCCGGGGTCAGGAGTTTTCCTCCTCTGGGTGCAAGGAGCTTGATTTTTAAAAACAGCAAGAAATACCATTTTTAAGTATGAAATTCCATCCCGAGTCAAGTCGCCTGAAGGATTTTTCAATTTGGGCACAAAAAAAATTTGGCCTCCCAAGCACACTTTTTTCTGACCCCGGGGTCAGGAGTTTTCCTCCTCTGGGTGTAAGGAGCTTGATTTTTAAAAACAGCAAGAAATACCATTTTTAAGTATGAAATTCCACCCCGAATCAAGTCCCCTGAAGGATTTTCCAAATTGGGCACAAAAAAAATTTGGCCTCCCAAGCACACTTTTTTCTGACCCCGGGATCAGGAGTTTTCCTCCTCTGGGTGCAAAAAGCTTGATTTTTAAAAACAGCAAGAAATACCATTTTTAAGTATGAAATTCCATCCCGAATCAAGTCCCCTGAAGGATTTTTCAATTTGGGCACAAAAAAAATTTGGCCTCCCAAGCACACTTTTTTCTGACCCCGGGGTCAGGAGTTTTCCTCCTCTGGGTGTAAGGAGCTTGATTTTTAAAAACAGCAAGAAATACCATTTTTAAGTATGAAATTCCACCCCGAATCAAGTCCCCTGAAGGATTTTCCTATTTGGGCACAAAAAAAAATTGGCCTCCCAAGCACACTTTTTTCTGACCCCGGGGTCAGGAGTTTTCCTCCTCTGGGTGCAAGGAGCTTGATTTTTAAAAACAGCAAGAAATACTATTTTTAAGTATGAAATTCCAGCCCGAATCAAGTCCCCTGAAGGATTTTTCAATTTGGACACAAAAAAAATTTGGCCTCCCAAGCACACTTTTTCCTGACCCCGGGGTCAGGAGTTTTCCTCCTCTGGGTGCAAGGAGCTTGATTTTTAAAAACAGCAAGAAATACTATTTTTAAGTATGAATTTCCACCCCGAATCAAGTCCCCTGAAGGATTTTTCAATTTGGGCACAAAAAAAATTTGGCCTCCCAAGCACACTTTTTCCTGACCCCGGGGTCAGGAGTTTTCCTCCTCTGGGTGCAAAAAGCTTGATTTTTAAAAACAGCAAGAAATACCATTTTTAAGTATGAAATTCCACCCCGAGTCAAGTCCCCTGACGGATTTTCCAATTTGGGCACAAAAAAAATTTGGCCTCCCAAGCACACTTTTTTCTGACCCCGGGGTCAGGAGTTTTCCTCCTCTGGGTGCAAGGAGCTTGATTTTTAAAAACAGCAAGAAATACCATTTTTAAGTATGAAATTCCACCCCGAATCAAGTCCCCTGAAGGATTTTTCAATTTGGGCACAAAAAAAATTTGGCCTCCCAAGCACACTTTTTTCTGACCCCGGGGTCAGGAGTTTTCCTCCTCTGGGTGTAAGGAGCTTGATTTTTAAAAACAGCAAGAAATACCATTTTTAAGTATGAAATTCCACCCCGAGTCACGTCGCCTGAAGGATTTTTCAATTTGGGCACAAAAAAAATTTGGCCTCCCAAGCACACTTTTTTCTGACCCCGGGGTCAGGAGTTTTCCTCCTCTGGGTGTAAGGAGCTTGATTTTTAAAAACAGCAAGAAATACCATTTTTAAGTATGAAATTCCATCTCGAATCAAGTCCCCTGAAGGATTTTCCAATTTGGGCACAAAAATAATTTGGCCTCCCAAGCACACTTTTTTCTGACCGCGGGGTCAGGAGTTTTCCTCCTCTGGGTGCAAGGAGCTTGATTTTTAAAAACAGCAAGAAATACTATTTTTAAGTATGAAATTCCACCCCGAGTCAAGTCGCCTGAAGGATTTTTCAATTTGGGCACAAAAAAAATTTGGCCTCCCAAGCACACTTTTTTCTGACCCCGGGGTCAGGAGTTTTCCTCCTCTGGGTGTAAGGAGCTTGATTTTTAAAAACAGCAAGAAATACCATTTTTAAGTATGAAATTCCACCCCGAATCAAGTCCCCTGAAGGATTTTCCAATTTGGGCACAAAAAAAATTTGGCCTCCCAAGCACACTTTTTTCTGACCCCGGGGTCAGGAGTTTTCCTCCTCTGGGTGTAAGGAGCTTGATTTTTAAAAACAGCAAGAAATACCATTTTTAAGTATGAAATTCCACCCCGACTCAAGTCCCCTGAAGGATTTTTCAATTTGGGCACAAAAAAAATTTGGCCTCCCAAGCACACTTTTTTCTGACCCCGGGGTCAGGAGTTTTCCTCCTCTGGGTGTAAGGAGCTTGATTTTTAAAAACAGCAAGAAATACCATTTTTAAGTATGAAATTCCACCCCGAATCAAGTCCCCTGAAGGATTTTCCTATTTGGGCACAAAAAAAAATTGGCCTCCCAAGCACACTTTTTTCTGACCCCGGGGTCAGGAGTTTTCCTCCTCTGGGTGCAAGGAGCTTGATTTTTAAAAACAGCAAGAAATACTATTTTTAAGTATGAAATTCCAGCCCGAATCAAGTCCCCTGAAGGATTTTTCAATTTGGACACAAAAAAAATTTGGCCTCCCAAGCACACTTTTTCCTGACCCCGGGGTCAGGAGTTTTCCTCCTCTGGGTGCAAGGAGCTTGATTTTTAAAAACAGCAAGAAATACTATTTTTAAGTATGAAATTCCACCCCGAATCAAGTCCCCTGAAGGATTTTTCAATTTGGGCACAAAAAAAATTTGGCCTCCCAAGCACACTTTTTCCTGACCCCGGGGTCAGGAGTTTTCCTCCTCTGGGTGCAAAAAGCTTGATTTTTAAAAACAGCAAGAAATACCATTTTTAAGTATGAAATTCCACCCCGAGTCAAGTCCCCTGACGGATTTTCCAATTTGGGCACAAAAAAAATTTGGCCTCCCAAGCACACTTTTTTCTGACCCCGGGGTCAGGAGTTTTCCTCCTCTGGGTGCAAGGAGCTTGATTTTTAAAAACAGCAAGAAATACCATTTTTAAGTATGAAATTCCACCCCGAATCAAGTCCCCTGAAGGATTTTTCAATTTGGGCACAAAAAAAATTTGGCCTCCCAAGCACACTTTTTTCTGACCCCGGGGTCAGGAGTTTTCCTCCTCTGGGTGTAAGGAGCTTGATTTTTAAAAACAGCAAGAAATACCATTTTTAAGTATGAAATTCCACCCCGAGTCACGTCGCCTGAAGGATTTTTCAATTTGGGCACAAAAAAAATTTGGCCTCCCAAGCACACTTTTTTCTGACCCCGGGGTCAGGAGTTTTCCTCCTCTGGGTGTAAGGAGCTTGATTTTTAAAAACAGCAAGAAATACCATTTTTAAGTATGAAATTCCATCTCGAATCAAGTCCCCTGAAGGATTTTCCAATTTGGGCACAAAAATAATTTGGCCTCCCAAGCACACTTTTTTCTGACCGCGGGGTCAGGAGTTTTCCTCCTCTGGGTGCAAGGAGCTTGATTTTTAAAAACAGCAAGAAATACTATTTTTAAGTATGAAATTCCACCCCGAGTCAAGTCGCCTGAAGGATTTTTCAATTTGGGCACAAAAAAAATTTGGCCTCCCAAGCACACTTTTTTCTGACCCCGGGGTCAGGAGTTTTCCTCCTCTGGGTGTAAGGAGCTTGATTTTTAAAAACAGCAAGAAATACCATTTTTAAGTATGAAATTCCACCCCGAATCAAGTCCCCTGAAGGATTTTCCAATTTGGGCACAAAAAAAATTTGGCCTCCCAAGCACACTTTTTTCTGACCCCGGGGTCAGGAGTTTTCCTCCTCTGGGTGTAAGGAGCTTGATTTTTAAAAACACCAAGAAATACCATTTTTAAGTATATAATTCCACCCCGAATCAAGTCCCCTGAAGGATTTTCCAATTTGGGCACAAAAAAAATTTGGCCTCCCAAGCACACTTTTTTCTGACCCCGGGGTCAGGAGTTTTCCTCCTCTGGGTGCAAACAGCTTGATTTTTAAAAACAGCAAGAAATACCATTTTTAAGTATGAAATTCCACCCCGACTCAAGTCCCCTGAAGGATTTTTCAATTTGGGCACAAAAAAAATTTGGCCTCCCAAGCACACTTTTTTCTGACCCCGGGGTCAGGAGTTTTCCTCCTCTGGGTGCAAACAGCTTGATTTTTAAAAACAGCAAGAAATACCATTTTTAAGTATGAAATTCCACCCCGAGTCAAGTCCCCTAAAGATTTTCCAATTTGGGCACAAAAAAAATTTGGCCTCCCAAGCACACTTTTTTCTGACCCCGGGGTCAGGAGTTTTCTGGGTGCAAAAAGCTTGATTTTTAAAAACAGCAAGAAATACCATTTTTAAGTATGAAATTCCACCCCGAATCAAGTCCCCTGAAGGATTTTTCAATTTGGGCATAAAAAAATTTTGGCCTCCCAAGCACACTTTTTTCTGACCCCGGGGTCAGGAGTTTTCCTCCTCTGGGTGCAAGGAGCTTGATTTTTAAAAACAGCAAGAAATACCATTTTTAAGTATGAAATTCCACCCCGAATCAAGTCCCCTGATGGATTTTTCAATTTGGGCACAAAAAAAATTTGGCCTCCCAAGCACACTTTTTTCTGACCCCGGGGTCAGGAGTTTTCCTCCTCTGGGTGCAAGGAGCTTGATTTTTAAAAACAGCAAGAAATACCATTTTTAAGTATGAAATTCCATCCCGAGTCAAGTCGCCTGAAGGATTTTTCAATTTGGGCACAAAAAAAATTTGGCCTCCCAAGCACACTTTTTTCTGACCCCGGGGTCAGGAGTTTTCCTCCTCTGGGTGTAAGGAGCTTGATTTTTAAAAACAGCAAGAAATACCATTTTTAAGTATGAAATTCCACCCCGAATCAAGTCCCCTGAAGGATTTTCCAAATTGGGCACAAAAAAAATTTGGCCTCCCAAGCACACTTTTTTCTGACCCCGGGATCAGGAGTTTTCCTCCTCTGGGTGCAAAAAGCTTGATTTTTAAAAACAGCAAGAAATACCATTTTTAAGTATGAAATTCCATCCCGAATCAAGTCCCCTGAAGGATTTTTCAATTTGGGCACAAAAAAAATTTGGCCTCCCAAGCACACTTTTTTCTGACCCCGGGGTCAGGAGTTTTCCTCCTCTGGGTGTAAGGAGCTTGATTTTTAAAAACAGCAAGAAATACCATTTTTAAGTATGAAATTCCACCCCGAATCAAGTCCCCTGAAGGATTTTCCTATTTGGGCACAAAAAAAAATTGGCCTCCCAAGCACACTTTTTTCTGACCCCGGGGTCAGGAGTTTTCCTCCTCTGGGTGCAAGGAGCTTGATTTTTAAAAACAGCAAGAAATACTATTTTTAAGTATGAAATTCCAGCCCGAATCAAGTCCCCTGAAGGATTTTTCAATTTGGACACAAAAAAAATTTGGCCTCCCAAGCACACTTTTTCCTGACCCCGGGGTCAGGAGTTTTCCTCCTCTGGGTGCAAGGAGCTTGATTTTTAAAAACAGCAAGAAATACTATTTTTAAGTATGAATTTCCACCCCGAATCAAGTCCCCTGAAGGATTTTTCAATTTGGGCACAAAAAAAATTTGGCCTCCCAAGCACACTTTTTCCTGACCCCGGGGTCAGGAGTTTTCCTCCTCTGGGTGCAAAAAGCTTGATTTTTAAAAACAGCAAGAAATACCATTTTTAAGTATGAAATTCCACCCCGAGTCAAGTCCCCTGACGGATTTTCCAATTTGGGCACAAAAAAAATTTGGCCTCCCAAGCACACTTTTTTCTGACCCCGGGGTCAGGAGTTTTCCTCCTCTGGGTGCAAGGAGCTTGATTTTTAAAAACAGCAAGAAATACCATTTTTAAGTATGAAATTCCACCCCGAATCAAGTCCCCTGAAGGATTTTTCAATTTGGGCACAAAAAAAATTTGGCCTCCCAAGCACACTTTTTTCTGACCCCGGGGTCAGGAGTTTTCCTCCTCTGGGTGTAAGGAGCTTGATTTTTAAAAACAGCAAGAAATACCATTTTTAAGTATGAAATTCCACCCCGAGTCACGTCGCCTGAAGGATTTTTCAATTTGGGCACAAAAAAAATTTGGCCTCCCAAGCACACTTTTTTCTGACCCCGGGGTCAGGAGTTTTCCTCCTCTGGGTGTAAGGAGCTTGATTTTTAAAAACAGCAAGAAATACCATTTTTAAGTATGAAATTCCATCTCGAATCAAGTCCCCTGAAGGATTTTCCAATTTGGGCACAAAAATAATTTGGCCTCCCAAGCACACTTTTTTCTGACCGCGGGGTCAGGAGTTTTCCTCCTCTGGGTGCAAGGAGCTTGATTTTTAAAAACAGCAAGAAATACTATTTTTAAGTATGAAATTCCACCCCGAGTCAAGTCGCCTGAAGGATTTTTCAATTTGGGCACAAAAAAAATTTGGCCTCCCAAGCACACTTTTTTCTGACCCCGGGGTCAGGAGTTTTCCTCCTCTGGGTGTAAGGAGCTTGATTTTTAAAAACAGCAAGAAATACCATTTTTAAGTATGAAATTCCACCCCGAATCAAGTCCCCTGAAGGATTTTCCAATTTGGGCACAAAAAAAATTTGGCCTCCCAAGCACACTTTTTTCTGACCCCGGGGTCAGGAGTTTTCCTCCTCTGGGTGTAAGGAGCTTGATTTTTAAAAACAGCAAGAAATACCATTTTTAAGTATGAAATTCCACCCCGACTCAAGTCCCCTGAAGGATTTTTCAATTTGGGCACAAAAAAAATTTGGCCTCCCAAGCACACTTTTTTCTGACCCCGGGGTCAGGAGTTTTCCTCCTCTGGGTGCAAACAGCTTGATTTTTAAAAACAGCAAGAAATACCATTTTTAAGTATGAAATTCCACCCCGAGTCAAGTCGCCTGAAGGATTTTTCAATTTGGGCACAAAAAAAATTTGGCCTCCCAAGCACACTTTTTTCTGACCGCGGGGTCAGGAGTTTTCCTCCTCTGGGTGTAAGGAGCTTGATTTTTAAAAACAGCAAGAAATACCATTTTTAAGTATGAAATTCCACCTCGAATCAAGTCCCCTGAAGGATTTTCCAATTTGGGCACAAAAATAATTTGGCCTCCCAAGCACACTTTTTTCTGACCGCGGGGTCAGGAGTTTTCCTCCTCTGGGTGCAAGGAGCTTGATTTTTAAAAACAGCAAGAAATACTATTTTTAAGTATGAAATTCCACCCCGAGTCAAGTCGACTGAAGGATTTTTCAATTTGGGCACAAAAAAAATTTGGCCTCCCAAGCACACTTTTTTCTGACCCCGGGGTCAGAAGTTTTCCTCCTCTGGGTGCAAGGAGCTTGATTTTTAAAAACAGCAAGAAATACTACTTTTAAGTATGAAATTCCACCCCGAATCAAGTCGCCTGAAGGATTTTTCAATTTGGGCACAAAAAAAAATTTGGCCTCCCAAGCACACTTTTTTCCGACCCCGGGGTCAGGAGTTTTCCTCCTCTGGGTGCAAGGAGCTTGATTTTTAAAAACAGCAAGAAATACTATTTTTAAGTATGAAATTCCACCCCGAATCAAGTCCCCTGAAGGAATTTTCAATTTGGGCACAAAAAAAATTTGGCCTCCCAAGCACACTTTTTTCTGACCCCGGGGTCAGGAGTTTTCCTCCTCTGGGTGCAAGGAGCTTGATTTTTAAAAACAGCAAGAAATACTATTTTTAAGTATGAAATTCCACCCCGAATCAAGTCCCCTGAAGGATTTTTCAATTTGGGCACAAAAAAAATTTGGCCTCCCAAGCACACTTTTTTCTGATCCCGGGGTCAGGAGTTTTCCTCCTCTGGGTGCAAGGAGCTTGATTTTTAAAAACAGCAAGAAATACCATTTTTAAGTATGAAATTCCACCCCGAGTCAAGTCGCCTGAAGGATTTTTCAATTTGGGCACAAAAAAAATTTGGCCTCCCAAGCACACTTTTTCCTGACCCCGGGGTCAGGAGTTTTCCTCCTCTGGGTGCAAAAAGCTTGATTTTTAAAAATAGCAAGAAATACCATTTTTAAGTATGAAATTCCACCCCGAGTCAAGTCCCCTGAAGGATTTTCCAATTTGGGCACAAAAAAAATTTGGCCTCCCAAGCACACTTTTTTCTGACCACGGGGTCAGGAGTTTTCTGGGTGCAAAAAGCTTGATTTTTAAAAACAGCAAGAAATACCATTTTTAAGTATGAAATTCCACCCCGAATCAAGTCCCCTGAAGGATTTTTCAATTTGGGCACAAAAAAATTTTGGCCTCCCAAGCACACTTTTTTCTGACCCCGGGGTCAGGAGTTTTCCTCCTCTGGGTGCAAGGAGCTTGATTTTTAAAAACAGCAAGAAATACCATTTTTAAGTATGAAATTCCACCCCGAATCAAGTCCCCTGATGGATTTTTCAATTTGGGCACAAAAAAAATTTGGCCTCCCAAGCACACTTTTTTCTGACCCCGGGGTCAGGAGTTTTCCTCCTCTGGGTGCAAGGAGCTTGATTTTTAAAAACAGCAAGAAATACCATTTTTATGTATGAAATTCCACCCCGAGTCAAGTCGCCTGAAGGATTTTTCAATTTGGGCACAAAAAAAATTTGGCCTCCCAAGCACACTTTTTTCTGACCCCGGGGTCAGGAGTTTTCCTCCTCTGGGTGTAAGGAGCTTGATTTTTAAAAACAGCAAGAAATACCATTTTTAAGTATGAAATTCCACCTCGAATCAAGTCCCCTGAAGGATTTTCCAATTTGGGCACAAAAAAAATTTGGCCTCCCAAGCACACTTTTTTCTGACCCCGGGATCAGGAGTTTTCCTCCTCTGGGTGCAAAAAGCTTGATTTTTAAAAACAGCAAGAAATACCATTTTTAAGTATGAAATTCCACCCCGAATCAAGTCCCCTGAAGGATTTTTCAATTTGGGCACAAAAAAAATTTGGCCTCCCAAGCACACTTTTTTCTGACCCCGGGGTCAGGAGTTTTCCTCCTCTGGGTGTAAGGAGCTTGATTTTTAAAAACAGCAAGAAATACCATTTTTAAGTATGAAATTCCACCCCGAATCAAGTCCCCTGAAGGATTTTCCTATTTGGGCACAAAAAAAAATTGGCCTCCCAAGCACACTTTTTTCTGACCCCGGAGTCAGGAGTTTTCCTCCTCTGGGTGCAAGGAGCTTGATTTTTAAAAACAGCAAGAAATACTATTTTTAAGTATGAAATTCCAGCCCGAATCAAGTCCCCTGAAGGTTTTTTCAATTTGGACACAAAAAAAATTTGGCCTCCCAAGCACACTTTTTTCTGACCGCGGTATCAGGAGTTTTCCTCCTCTGGGTGCAAGGAGCTTGATTTTTAAAAACAGCAAGAAATACTATTTTTAAGTATGAAATTCCACCCCGAATCAAGTCCCCTGAAGGATTTTTCAATTTGGGCACAAAAAAAATTTGGCCTCCCAAGCACACTTTTTCCTGACCCCGGGGTCAGGAGTTTTCCTCCTCTGGGTGCAAAAAGCTTGATTTTTAAAAATAGCAAGAAATACCATTTTTAAGTATGAAATTCCACCCCGAGTCAAGTCCCCTGACGGATTTTCCAATTTGGGCACAAAAAAAATTTGGCCTCCCAAGCACACTTTTTTCTGACCCCGGGGTCAGGAGTTTTCCTCCTCTGGGTGCAAGGAGCTTGATTTTTAAAAACAGCAAGAAATACCATTTTTAAGTATGAAATTCCACCCCGAATCAAGTCCCCTGAAGGATTTTTCAATTTGGGCACAAAAAAAATTTGGCCTCCCAAGCACACTTTTTTCTGACCCCGGGGTCAGGAGATTTCCTCCTCTGGGTGCAAGGAGCTTGATTTTTAAAAACAGCAAGAAATACCATTTTTAAGTATGAAATTCCACCCCGAGTCACGTCGTCTGAAGGATTTTTCAATTTGGGCACAAAAAAAATTTGGCCTCCCAAGCACACTTTTTTCTGACCCCGGGGTCAGGAGTTTTCCTCCTCTGGGTGTAAGGAGCTTGATTTTTAAAAACAGCAAGAAATACCATTTTTAAGTATGAAATTCCACCTCGAATCAAGTCCCCTGAAGGATTTTCCAATTTGGGCACAAAAATAATTTGGCCTCCCAAGCACACTTTTTTCTGACCGCGGGGTCAGGAGTTTTCCTCCTCTGGGTGCAAGGAGCTTGATTTTTAAAAACAGCAAGAAATACTATTTTTAAGTATGAAATTCCACCCCGAGTCAAGTCGACTGAAGGATTTTTCAATTTGGGCACAAAAAAAATTTGGCCTCCCAAGCACACTTTTTTCTGACCCCGGGGTCAGAAGTTTTCCTCCTCTGGGTGCAAGGAGCTTGATTTTTAAAAACAGCAAGAAATACTATTTTTAAGTATGAAATTCCACCCCGAATCAAGTCCCCTGAAGGATTTTTCAATTTGGGCACAAAAAAAATTGGGCCTCCCAAGCAAACTTTTTCCTGACCCCGGGGTCAGGAGTTTTCCTCCTCGGGGTGCAAAAAGCTTGATTTTTAAAAATAGCAAGAAATACCATTTTTAAGTATGAAATTCCACCCCGAGTCAAGTCCCCTGAAGGATTTTCCAATTTGGGCACAAAAAAAATTTGGCCTCCCAAGCGCACTTTTTTCTGACCCCGGCCGGGGTCAGGAGTTTTCCTCCTCTGGGTGCAAGGAGCTTGATTTTTAAAAACAGCAAGAAATACCATTTTTAAGTATGAAATTCCACCCCGAATCAAGTCCCCTGATGGATTTTTCAATTTGGGCACAAAAAAAATTGGCCTCCGAAGCACACTTTTTTCTGACCCCGGGGTCAGGAGATTTCCTCCTCTGGGTGCAAGGAGCTTGATTTTTAAAAACAGCAAGAAATACCATTTTTAAGTATGAAATTCCACCCCGAGTCACGTCGCCTGAAGGATTTTTCAATTTGGGCACAAAAAAAATTTGGCCTCCCAAGCACACTTTTTTCTGACCCCGGGGTCAGGAGTTTTCCTCCTCTGGGTGTAAGGAGCTTGATTTTTAAAAACAGCAAGAAATACCATTTTTAAGTATGAAATTCCATCTCGAATCAAGTCCCCTGAAGGATTTTCCAATTTGGGCACACAAAAAATTTGGCCTCCCAAGCACACTTTTTTCTGACCCCGCGGTCAGGAGTTTTCCTCCTCTGGGTGCAAACAGCTTGATTTTTAAAAACAGCAAGAAATACTATTTTTAAGTATGAAATTCCACCCCGAGTCAAGTCGCCTGAAGGATTTTTCAATTTGGGCACAAAAAAAATTTGGCCTCCCAAGCACACTTTTTTCTGACCCCGGGGTCAGGAGTTTTCCTCCTCTGGGTGTAAGGAGCTTGATTTTTAAAAACAGCAAGAAATACCATTTTTAAGTATGAAATTCCACCCCGAATCAAGTCCCCTGAAGGATTTTCCAATTTGGGCACACAAAAAATTTGGCCTCCCAAGCACACTTTTTTCTGACTCCGGGGTCAGGAGTTTTCCTCCTCTGGGTGCAAAAAGCTTGATTTTTAAAAACAGCAAGAAATACCATTTTTAAATATGAAATTCCACCCCGAATCAAGTCCCCTGAAGGATTTTTCAATTTGGGCACAAAAAAAATTTGGCCTCCCAAGCACACTTTTTTCTGACCGCGGGGTCAGGAGTTTTCCTCCTCTGGGTGTAAGGAGCTTGATTTTTAAAAACAGCAAGAAATACCATTTTTAAGTATGAAATTCCACCCTGAATCAAGTCCCCTGAAGGATTTTCCAATTTGGGCACAAAAAAAATTTGGCCTCCCAAGCACACTTTTTTCTGACCCCGGGGTCAGGAGTTTTCCTCCTCTGGGTGCAAACAGCTTGATTTTTAAAAACAGCAAGAAATACCATTTTTAAGTATGAAATTCCACCCCGAATCAAGTCGCCTGAAGGATTTTTCAATTTGGGCACAAAAAAAATTTGGCCTCCCAAGCACACTTTTTTCTGACCCCGGGGTCAGGAGTTTTCCTCCTCTGGGTGCAAACAGCTTGATTTTTAAAAACAGCAAGAAATACTATTTTTAAGTATGAAATTCCACCCCGAATCAAGTCCCCTGAAGGATTTTTCAATTTGGGCACAAAAAAAATTTGGCCTCCCAAGCACACTTTTTCCTGACCCCGGGGTCAGGAGTTTTCCTCCTCTGGGTGCAAAAAGCTTGATTTTTAAAAATAGCAAGAAATACCATTTTTAAGTATGAAATTCCACCCCGAGTCAAGTCCCCTGAAGGATTTTCCAATTTGGGCACAAAAAAAATTTGGCATCCCAAGCACACTTTTTTCTGACCCCGGGGTCAGGAGTTTTCTGGGTGCAAAAAGCTTGATTTTTAAAAACAGCAAGAAATACCATTTTTAAGTATGAAATTCCACCCCGAATCAAGTCCCCTGAAGGATTTTTCAATTTGGGCACAAAAAAATTTTGGCCTCCCAAGCACACTTTTTTCTGACCCCGGGGTCAGGAGTTTTCCTCCTCTGGGTGCAAGGAGCTTGATTTTTAAAAACAGCAAGTAATACCATTTTTAAGTATGAAATTCCACCCCGAATCAAGTCCCCTGATGGATTTTTCAATTTGGGCACAAAAAAAATTTGGCCTCCCAAGCACACTTTTTTCTGACCCCGGGGTCAGGAGTTTTCCTCCTCTGGGTGCAAGGAGCTTGATTTTTAAAAACAGCAAGAAATACCATTTTTAAGTATGAAATTCCACCCCGAGTCAAGTCGCCTGAAGGATTTTTCAATTTGGGCACAAAAAAAATTTGGCCTCCCAAGCACACTTTTTTCTGACCCCGGGGTCAGGAGTTTTCCTCCTCTGGGTGTAAGGAGCTTGATTTTTAAAAACAGCAAGAAATACCATTTTTAAGTATGAAATTCCACCTCGAATCAAGTCCCCTGAAGGATTTTCCAATTTGGGCACAAAAAAAATTTGGCCTCCCAAGCACACTTTTTTCTGACCCCGGGATCAGGAGTTTTCCTCCTCTGGGTGCAAAAAGCTTGATTTTTAAAAACAGCAAGAAATACCATTTTTAAGTATGAAATTCCACCCCGAATCAAGTCCCCTGAAGGATTTTTCAATTTGGGCACAAAAAAAATTTGGCCTCCCAAGCACACTTTTTTCTGACCGTGGGGTCAGGAGTTTTCCTCCTCTGGGTGTAAGGAGCTTGATTTTTAAAAACAGCAAGAAATACCATTTTTAAGTATGAAATTCCACCCCGAATCAAGTCCCCTGAAGGATTTTCCTATTTGGGCACAAAAATTTTGGCCTCCCAAGCACACTTTTTTCTGACCCCGGGGTCAGGAGTTTTCCTCCTCTGGGTGTAAGGAGCTTGATTTTTAAAAACAGCAAGAAATACCATTTTTAAGTATGAAATTCCACCTCGAATCAAGTCCCCTGAAGGATTTTCCAATTTGGGCACAAAAAAAATTTGGCCTCCCAAGCACACTTTTTTCTGACCCCGGGGTCAGGAGTTTTCCTGCTCTGGGTGCAAAAAGCTTGATTTTTAAAAACAGCAAGAAATACCATTTTTAAGTATGAAATTCCACCTCGAATCAAGTCCCCTGAAGGATTTTTCAATTTGGGCACAAAAAAAATTTGGCCTCCCAAGCACACTTTTTTCTGACCCCGGGGTCAGAAGTTTTCCTCCTCTGGGTGCAAGGAGCTTGATTTTTAAAAACAGCAAGAAATACTATTTTTAAGTATGAAATTCCACCCCGAATCAAGTCGCCTGAAGGATTTTTTAATTTGGGCACAAAAAAAATTTGGCCTCCCAAGCACACTTTTTTCTGACCCCGGGGTCAGGAGTTTTCCTCCTCTGGGTGCAAGGAGCTTGATTTTTAAAAACAGCAAGAAATACCATTTTTAAGTATGAAATTCCACCCCGAGTCAAGTCGCCTGAAGGATTTTTCAATTTGGGCACAAAAAAAATTTGGCCTCCCAAGCACACTTTTTTCTGACCCCGGGGTCAGGAGTTTTCCTCCTCTGGGTGTAAGGAGCTTGATTTTTAAAAACAGCAAGAAATACCATTTTTAAGTATGAAATTCCACCTCGAATCAAGTCCCCTGAAGGATTTTTCAATTTGGGCACAAAAAAAATTTGGCCTCCCAAGCACACTTTTTTCTGACCGTGGGGTCAGGAGTTTTCCTCCTCTGGGTGTAAGGAGCTTGATTTTTAAAAACAGCAAGAAATACCATTTTTAAGTATGAAATTCCACCCCGAATCAAGTCCCCTGAAGGATTTTCCTATTTGGGCACAAAAAAAAATTGGCCTCCCAAGCACACTTTTTTCTGACCCCGGGGTCAGGAGTTTTCCTCCTCTGGGTGCAAGGAGCTTGATTTTTAAAAACAGCAAGAAATACTATTTTTAAGTATGAAATTCCACCCCGAATCAAGTCCCCTGAAGGATTTTTCAATTTGGACACAAAAAAAATTTGGCCTCCCAAGCACACTTTTTTCTGACCGCGGTATCAGGAGTTTTCCTCCTCTGGGTGCAAGGAGCTTGATTTTTAAAAACAGCAAGAAATACTATTTTTAAGTATGAAATTCCACCCCGAATCAAGTCGCCTGAAGGATTTTTCTATTTGGGCACAAAAATTTTGGCCTCCCAAGCACACTTTTTTCTGACCCCGGGGTCAGGAGTTTTCCTCCTCTGGGTGTAAGGAGCTTGATTTTTAAAAACAGCAAGAAATACCATTTTTAAGTATGAAATTCCACCTCGAATCAAGTCCCCTGAAGGATTTTCCAATTTGGGCACAAAAAAAATTTGGCCTCCCAAGCACACTTTTTTCTGACCCCGGGGTCAGGAGTTTTCCTCCTCTGGGTGCAAAAAGCTTGATTTTTAAAAACAGCAAGAAATACCATTTTTAAGTATGAAATTCCACCCCGAATCAAGTCCCCTGAAGGATTTTTCAATTTGGGCACAAAAAAAATTTGGCCTCCCAAGCACACTTTTTTCTGACCCCGGGGTCAGAAGTTTTCCTCCTCTGGGTGCAAGGAGCTTGATTTTTAAAAACAGCAAGAAATACTATTTTTAAGTATGAAATTCCACCCCGAATCAAGTCGCCTGAAGGATTTTTCAATTTGGGCACAAAAAAAATTTGGCCTCCCAAGCACACTTTTTTCTGACCCCGGGTCAGGAGTTTTCCTCCTCTGGGTGCAAGGAGCTTGATTTTTAAAAACAGCAAGAAATACTATTTTTAAGTATGAAATTCCACCCCGAATCAAGTCCCCTGAAGGATTTTTCAATTTGGGCACAAAAAAAATTTGGCCTCCCAAGCACACTTTTTTCTGACCCCGGGGTCAGGAGTTTTCCTCCTCTGGGTGCAAGGAGCTTGATTTTTAAAAACAGCAAGAAATACCATTTTTAAGTATGAAATTCCACCCCGAGTCAAGTCGCCTGAAGGATTTTTCAATTTGGGCACAAAAAAAATTTGGCCTCCCAAGCACACTTTTTTCTGACCCCGGGGTCAGGAGTTTTCCTCCTCTGGGTGTAAGGAGCTTGATTTTTAAAAACAGCAAGAAATACCATTTTTAAGTATGAAATTCCACCTCGAATCAAGTCCCCTGAAGGATTTTCCAATTTGGGCACAAAAAAAATTTGGCCTCCCAAGCACACTTTTTTCTGACCCCGGGATCAGGAGTTTTCCTCCTCTGGGTGCAAGGAGCTTGATTTTTAAAAACAGCAAGAAATACTATTTTTAAGTATGAAATTCCACCCCGAATCAAGTCCCCTGAAGGATTTTTCAATTTGGGCACAAAAAAAATTTGGCCTCCCAAGCACACTTTTTCCTGACCCCGGGGTCAGGAGTTTTCCTCCTCTGGGTGCAAAAAGCTTGATTTTTAAAAATAGCAAGAAATACCATTTTTAAGTATGAAATTCCACCCCGAGTCAAGTCCCCTGAAGGATTTTCCAATTTGGGCACAAAAAAAATTTGGCCTCCCAAGCACACTTTTTTCTGACCCCGGGGTCAGGAGTTTTCCTCCTCTGGGTGCAAGGAGCTTGATTTTTAAAAACAGCAAGAAATACCATTTTTAAGTATGAAATTCCACCTCGAATCAAGTCCCCTGAAGGATTTTCCAATTTGGGCACAAAAAAAATTTGGCCTCCCAAGCACACTTTTTTCTGACCCCGGGATCAGGAGTTTTCCTCCTCTGGGTGCAAAAAGCTTGATTTTTAAAAACAGCAAGAAATACCATTTTTAAGTATGAAATTCCACCCCGAATCAAGTCCCCTGAAGGATTTTTCAATTTGGGCACAAAAAAAATTTGGCCTCCCAAGCACACTTTTTTCTGACCCCGTGGTCAGGAGTTTTCCTCCTCTGGGTGTAAGGAGCTTGATTTTTAAAAACAGCAAGAAATACCATTTTTAAGTATGAAATTCCACCCCGAATCAAGTCCCCTGAAGGATTTTCCTATTTGGGCACAAAAAAAAATTGGCCTCCCAAGCACACTTTTTTCTGACCCCGGGGTCAGGAGTTTTCCTCCTCTGGGTGCAAGGAGCTTGATTTTTAAAAACAGCAAGAAATACTATTTTTAAGTATGAAATTCCACCCCGAATCAAGTCCCCTGAAGGATTTTTCAATTTGGACACAAAAAAAATTTGGCCTCCCAAGCACACTTTTTTCTGACCGCGGTATCAGGAGTTTTCCTCCTCTGGGTGCAAGGAGCTTGATTTTTAAAAACAGCAAGAAATACTATTTTTAAGTATGAAATTCCACCCCGAATCAAGTCGCCTGAAGGATTTTTCTATTTGGGCACAAAAATTTTGGCCTCCCAAGCACACTTTTTTCTGACCCCGGGGTCAGGAGTTTTCCTCCTCTGGGTGTAAGGAGCTTGATTTTTAAAAACAGCAAGAAATACCATTTTTAAGTATGAAATTCCACCTCGAATCAAGTCCCCTGAAGGATTTTCCAATTTGGGCACAAAAAAAATTTGGCCTCCCAAGCACACTTTTTTCTGACTCCGGGGTCAGGAGTTTTCCTCCTCTGGGTGCAAAAAGCTTGATTTTTAAAAACAGCAAGAAATACCATTTTTAAGTATGAAATTCCACCCCGAATCAAGTCCCCTGAAGGATTTTTCAATTTGGGCACAAAAAAAATTTGGCCTCCCAAGCACACTTTTTTCTGACCCCGGGGTCAGAAGTTTTCCTCCTCTGGGTGCAAGGAGCTTGATTTTTAAAAACAGCAAGAAATACTATTTTTAAGTATGAAATTCCACCCCGAATCAAGTCGCCTGAAGGATTTTTCAATTTGGGCACAAAAAAAATTTGGCCTCCCAAGCACACTTTTTTCTGACCCCGGGTCAGGAGTTTTCCTCCTCTGGGTGCAAGGAGCTTGATTTTTAAAAACAGCAAGAAATACTATTTTTAAGTATGAAATTCCACCCCGAATCAAGTCGCCTGAAGGATTTTTCAATTTGGACACAAAAAAAATTTGGCCTCCCAAGCACACTTTTTTCTGACCGCGGTATCAGGAGTTTTCCTCCTCTGGGTGCAAGGAGCTTGATTTTTAAAAACAGCAAGAAATACTATTTTTAAGTATGAAATTCCACCCCGAATCAAGTCGCCTGAAGGATTTTTCTATTTGGGCACAAAAATTTTGGCCTCCCAAGCACACTTTTTTCTGACCCCGGGGTCAGGAGTTTTCCTCCTCTGGGTGTAAGGAGCTTGATTTTTAAAAACAGCAAGAAATACCATTTTTAAGTATGAAATTCCACCTCGAATCAAGTCCCCTGAAGGATTTTCCAATTTGGGCACAAAAAAAATTTGGCCTCCCAAGCACACTTTTTTCTGACCCCGGGGTCAGGAGTTTTCCTCCTCTGGGTGCAAAAAGCTTGATTTTTAAAAACAGCAAGAAATACCATTTTTAAGTATGAAATTCCACCCCGAATCAAGTCCCCTGAAGGATTTTTCAATTTGGGCACAAAAAAAATTTGGCCTCCCAAGCACACTTTTTTCTGACCCCGGGGTCAGAAGTTTTCCTCCTCTGGGTGCAAGGAGCTTGATTTTTAAAAACAGCAAGAAATACTATTTTTAAGTATGAAATTCCACCCCGAATCAAGTCGCCTGAAGGATTTTTCAATTTGGGCACAAAAAAAATTTGGCCTCCCAAGCACACTTTTTTCTGACCCCGGGTCAGGAGTTTTCCTCCTCTGGGTGCAAGGAGCTTGATTTTTAAAAACAGCAAGAAATACTATTTTTAAGTATGAAATTCCACCCCGAATCAAGTCCCCTGAAGGATTTTTCAATTTGGGCACAAAAAAAATTTGGCCTCCCAAGCACACTTTTTTCTGACCCCGGGGTCAGGAGTTTTCCTCCTCTGGGTGCAAGGAGCTTGATTTTTAAAAACAGCAAGAAATACCATTTTTAAGTATGAAATTCCACCCCGAGTCAAGTCGCCTGAAGGATTTTTCAATTTGGGCACAAAAAAAATTTGGCCTCCCAAGCACACTTTTTTCTGACCCCGGGGTCAGGAGTTTTCCTCCTCTGGGTGTAAGGAGCTTGATTTTTAAAAACAGCAAGAAATACCATTTTTAAGTATGAAATTCCACCTCGAATCAAGTCCCCTGAAGGATTTTCCAATTTGGGCACAAAAAAAATTTGGCCTCCCAAGCACACTTTTTTCTGACCCCGGGATCAGGAGTTTTCCTCCTCTGGGTGCAAGGAGCTTGATTTTTAAAAACAGCAAGAAATACTATTTTTAAGTATGAAATTCCACCCCGAATCAAGTCCCCTGAAGGATTTTTCAATTTGGGCACAAAAAAAATTTGGCCTCCCAAGCACACTTTTTCCTGACCCCGGGGTCAGGAGTTTTCCTCCTCTGGGTGCAAAAAGCTTGATTTTTAAAAATAGCAAGAAATACCATTTTTAAGTATGAAATTCCACCCCGAGTCAAGTCCCCTGAAGGATTTTCCAATTTGGGCACAAAAAAAATTTGGCCTCCCAAGCACACTTTTTTCTGACCCCGGGGTCAGGAGTTTTCCTCCTCTGGGTGCAAGGAGCTTGATTTTTAAAAACAGCAAGAAATACCATTTTTAAGTATGAAATTCCACCTCGAATCAAGTCCCCTGAAGGATTTTCCAATTTGGGCACAAAAAAAATTTGGCCTCCCAAGCACACTTTTTTCTGACCCCGGGATCAGGAGTTTTCCTCCTCTGGGTGCAAAAAGCTTGATTTTTAAAAACAGCAAGAAATACCATTTTTAAGTATGAAATTCCACCCCGAATCAAGTCCCCTGAAGGATTTTTCAATTTGGGCACAAAAAAAATTTGGCCTCCCAAGCACACTTTTTTCTGACCGTGGGGTCAGGAGTTTTCCTCCTCTGGGTGTAAGGAGCTTGATTTTTAAAAACAGCAAGAAATACCATTTTTAAGTATGAAATTCCACCCCGAATCAAGTCCCCTGAAGGATTTTCCTATTTGGGCACAAAAAAAAATTGGCCTCCCAAGCACACTTTTTTCTGACCCCGGGGTCAGGAGTTTTCCTCCTCTGGGTGCAAGGAGCTTGATTTTTAAAAACAGCAAGAAATACTATTTTTAAGTATGAAATTCCACCCCGAATCAAGTCCCCTGAAGGATTTTTCAATTTGGACACAAAAAAAATTTGGCCTCCCAAGCACACTTTTTTCTGACCGCGGTATCAGGAGTTTTCCTCCTCTGGGTGCAAGGAGCTTGATTTTTAAAAACAGCAAGAAATAATATTTTTAAGTATGAAATTCCACCCCGAATCAAGTCCCCTGAAGGATTTTTCAATTTGGGCACAAAAAAAATTTGGCCTCCCAAGCACACTTTTTCCTGACCCCGGGGTCAGGAGTTTTCCTCCTCTGGGTGCAAAAAGCTTGATTTTTAAAAATAGCAAGAAATACCATTTTTAAGTATGAAATTCCACCCCGAGTCAAGTCCCCTGAAGGATTTTCCAATTTGGGCAGAAAAAAAATTTGGCCTCCCAAGCACACTTTTTTCTGACCCCGGGGTCAGGAGTTTTCCTCCTCTGGGTGCAAGGAGCTTGATTTTTAAAAACAGCAAGAAATACCATTTTTAAGTATGAAATTCCACCCCGAATCAAGTCCCCTGAAGGATTTTTCAATTTGGGCACAAAAAAAATTTGACCTCCCAAGCACACTTTTTTCTGACCCCGGGGTCAGGAGTTTTCCTCCTCTGGGTGCAAGGAGCTTGATTTTTAAAAACAGCAAGAAATACCATTTTTAAGTATGAAATTCCACCCCGAGTCAAGTCCCCTGAAGGATTTTCCAATTTGGGCACAAAAAAAATTTGGCCTCCCAAGCACACTTTTTTCTGACCCCGGGATCAGGAGTTTTCCTCCTCTGGGTGCAAGGAGCTTGATTTTTAAAAACAGCAAGAAATACCATTTTTAAGTATAAAATTCCACCCCGAATCAAGTCCCCTGATGGATTTTTCAATTTGGGCACAAAAAAATTTTGGCCTCCCAAGCACACTTTTTTCTGACCCCGGGGTCAGGAGTTTTCCTCCTCTGGGTGCAAGGAGCTTGATTTTTAAAAACAGCAAGAAATACCATTTTTAAGTATAAAATTCCACCCCGAATCAAGTCCCCTGATGGATTTTTCAATTTGGGCACAAAAAAAATTTGGCCCCCCAAGCACACTTTTTTCTGACCCCGGGGTCAGGAGTTTTCCTCCTCTGGGTGCAAGGAGCTTGATTTTTAAAAACAGCAAGAAATACCATTTTTAAGTATGAAATTCCACCCCGAGTCAAGTCGCCTGAAGGATTTTTCAATTTGGGCACAAAAAAAATTTGGCCTCCCAAGCACACTTTTTTCTGACCCCGGGGTCAGGAGTTTTCCTCCTCTGGGTGTAAGGAGCTTGATTTTTAAAAACAGCAAGAAATACCATTTTTAAGTATGAAATTCCACCTCGAATCAAGTCCCCTGAAGGATTTTCCAATTTGGGCACAAAAAAAATTTGGCCTCCCAAGCACACTTTTTTCTGACCCCGGGATCAGGAGTTTTCCTCCTCTGGGTGCAAAAAGCTTGATTTTTAAAAACAGCAAGAAATACCATTTTTAAGTATGAAATTCCACCCCGAATCAAGTCCCCTGAAGGATTTTTCAATTTGGGCACAAAAAAAATTTGGCCTCCCAAGCACACTTTTTTCTGACCGCGGTATCAGGAGTTTTCCTCCTCTGGGTGCAAGGAGCTTGATTTTTAAAAACAGCAAGAAATACTATTTTTAAGTATGAAATTCCACCCCGAATCAAGTCCCCTGAAGGATTTTTCAATTTGGGCACAAAAAAAATTTGGCCTCCCAAGCACACTTTTTCCTGACCCCGGGGTCAGGAGTTTTCCTCCTCTGGGTGCAAAAAGCTTGATTTTTAAAAATAGCAAGAAATACCATTTTTAAGTATGAAATTCCACCCCGAGTCAAGTCCCCTGAAGGATTTTCCAATTTGGGCACAAAAAAAATTTGGCCTCCCAAGCACACTTTTTTCTGACCCCGGGGTCAGGAGTTTTCCTCCTCTGGGTGCAAGGAGCTTGATTTTTAAAAACAGCAAGAAATACCATTTTTAAGTATGAAATTCCACCCCGAATCAAGTCCCCTGAAGGATTTTTCAATTTGGACACAAAAAAAATTTGGCCTCCCAAGCACACTTTTTTCTGACCGCGGTATCAGGAGTTTTCCTCCTCTGGGTGCAAGGAGCTTGATTTTTAAAAACAGCAAGAAATACTATTTTTAAGTATGAAATTCCACCCCGAATCAAGTCCCCTGAAGGATTTTTCAATTTGGGCACAAAAAAAATTTGGCCTCCCAAGCACACTTTTTCCTGACCCCGGGGTCAGGAGTTTTCCTCCTCTGGGTGCAAAAAGCTTGATTTTTAAAAATAGCAAGAAATACCATTTTTAAGTATGAAATTCCACCCCGAGTCAAGTCCCCTGAAGGATTTTCCAATTTGGGCACAAAAAAAATTTGGCCTCCCAAGCACACTTTTTTCTGACCCCGGGGTCAGGAGTTTTCCTCCTCTGGGTGCAAGGAGCTTGATTTTTAAAAACAGCAAGAAATACCATTTTTAAGTATGAAATTCCACCCCGAATCAAGTCCCCTGAAGGATTTTTCAATTTGGGCACAAAAAAAATTTGGCCTCCCAAGCACACTTTTTTCTGACCCCGGGGTCAGGAGTTTTCCTCCTCTGGGTGCAAGGAGCTTGATTTTTAAAAACAGCAAGAAATACCATTTTTAAGTATGAAATTCCACCCCGAATCAAGTCCCCTGAAGGATTTTTCAATTTGGGCACAAAAAAAATTTGGCCTCCCAAGCACACTTTTTTCTGACCCCGGGGTCAGAAGTTTTCCTCCTCTGGGTGCAAGGAGCTTGATTTTTAAAAACAGCAAGAAATACTACTTTTAAGTATGAAATTCCACCCCGAGTCACGTCGCCTGAAGGATTTTTCAATTTGGGCACAAAAAAAATTTGGCCTCCCAAGCACACTTTTTTCTGACCCCGGGGTCAGGAGTTTTCCTCCTCTGGGTGCAAGGAGCTTGATTTTTAAAAACAGCAAGAAATACTATTTTTAAGTATGAAATTCCACCCTGAGTCAAGTCGACTGAAGGATTTTTCAATTTGGGCACAAAAAAAATTTGGCCTCCCAAGCACACTTTTTTCTGACCCCGGGGTCAGAAGTTTTCCTCCTCTGGGTGCAAGGAGCTTGATTTTTAAAAACAGCAAGAAATACTACTTTTAAGTATGAAATTCCACCCCGAATCAAGTCGCCTGAAGGATTTTTCAATTTGGGCACAAAAAAAATTTGGCCTCCCAAGCACACTTTTTTCTGACCCCGGGGTCAGGAGTTTTCCTCCTCTGGGTGCAAAAAGCTTGATTTTTAAAAATAGCAAGAAATACCATTTTTAAGTATGAAATTCCACCCCGAGTCAAGTCCCCTGAAGGATTTTCCAATTTGGGCACAAAAAAAATTTGGCCTCCCAAGCGCACTTTTTTCTGACCCCGGACGGGGTCAGGAGTTTTCCTCCTCTGGGTGCAAGGAGCTTGATTTTTAAAAACAGCAAGAAATACCATTTTTAAGTATGAAATTCCACCCCGAATCAAGTCCCCTGATGGATTTTTCAATTTGGGCACAAAAAAAATTTGGCCTCCGAAGCACACTTTTTTCTGACCCCGGGGTCAGGAGATTTCCTCCTCTGGGTGCAAGGAGCTTGATTTTTAAAAACAGCAAGAAATACCATTTTTAAGTATGAAATTCCACCCCGAGTCACGTCGCCTGAAGGATTTTTCAATTTGGGCACAAAAAAAATTTGGCCTCCCAAGCACACTTTTTTCTGACCCCGGGGTCAGGAGTTTTCCTCCTCTGGGTGTAAGGAGCTTGATTTTTAAAAACAGCAAGAAATACTATTTTTAAGTATGAAATTCCATCTCGAATCAAGTCCCCTGAAGGATTTTCCAATTTGGGCACAAAAATAATTTGGCCTCCCAAGCACACTTTTTTCTGACCCCGGGGTCAGGAGTTTTCCTCCTCTGGGTGCAAACAGCTTGATTTTTAAAAACAGCAAGAAATACCATTTTTAAGTATGAAATTCCACCCCGACTCAAGTCCCCTGAAGGATTTTTCAATTTGGGCACAAAAAAAATTTGGCCTCCCAAGCACACTTTTTTCTGACCCCGGGGTCAGGAGTTTTCCTCCTCTGGGTGCAAACAGCTTGATTTTTAAAAACAGCAAGAAATACCATTTTTAAGTATGAAATTCCACCCCGAGTCAAGTCGCCTGAAGGATTTTTCAATTTGGGCACAAAAAAAATTTGGCCTCCCAAGCACACTTTTTTCTGACCGCGGGGTCAGGAGTTTTCCTCCTCTGGGTGTAAGGAGCTTGATTTTTAAAAACAGCAAGAAATACCATTTTTAAGTATGAAATTCCACCTCGAATCAAGTCCCCTGAAGGATCTTCCAATTTGGGCACAAAAATAATTTGGCCTCCCAAGCACACTTTTTTCTGACCGCGGGGTCAGGAGTTTTCCTCCTCTGGGTGCAAGGAGCTTGATTTTTAAAAACAGCAAGAAATACTATTTTTAAGTATGAAATTCCACCCCGAGTCAATTCGACTGAAGGATTTTTCAATTTGGGCACAAAAAAAATTTGGCCTCCCAAGCACACATTTTTCTGACCCCGGGGTCAGAAGTTTTCCTCCTCTGGGTGCAAGGATCTTGATTTTTAAAAACAGCAAGAAATACTACTTTTAAGTATGAAATTCCACCCCGAATCAAGTCGCCTGAAGGATTTTTTAATTTGGGCACAAAAAAAATTTGGCCTCCCAAGCACACTTTTTTCTGACCCCGGGGTCAGGAGTTTTCCTCCTCTGGGTGTAAGGAGCTTGATTTTTAAAAACTGCAAGAAATACTATTTTTAAGTATGAAATTCCACCCCGAATCAAGTCCCCTGAAGGATTTTCCTATTTGGGCACAAAAAAAAATTGGCCTCCCAAGCACACTTTTTTCTGACCCCGGAGTCAGGAGTTTTCCTCCTCTGGGTGCAAGGAGCTTGATTTTTAAAAACAGCAAGAAATACTATTTTTAAGTATGAAATTCCAGCCCGAATCAAGTCCCCTGAAGGATTTTTCAATTTGGACACAAAAAAAATTTGGCCTCCCAAGCACACTTTTTTCTGACCGCGGTATCAGGAGTTTTCCTCCTCTGGGTGCAAGGAGCTTGATTTTTAAAAACAGCAAGAAATACTATTTTTAAGTATGAAATTCCACCCCGAATCAAGTCCCCTGAAGGATTTTTCAATTTGGGCACAAAAAAAATTTGGCCTCCCAAGCACACTTTTTCCTGACCCCGGGGTCAGGAGTTTTCCTCCTCTGGGTGCAAAAAGCTTGATTTTTAAAAATAGCAAGAAATACCATTTTTAAGTATGAAATTCCACCCCGAGTCAAGTCCCCTGACGGATTTTCCAATTTGGGCACAAAAAAAATTTGGCCTCCCAAGCACACTTTTTTCTGACCCCGGGGTCAGGAGTTTTCCTCCTCTGGGTGCAAGGAGCTTGATTTTTAAAAACAGCAAGAAATACCATTTTTAAGTATGAAATTCCACCCCGAGTCACGTCGTCTGAAGGATTTTTCAATTTGGGCACAAAAAAAATTTGGCCTCCCAAGCACACTTTTTTCTGACCCCGGGGTCAGGAGTTTTCCTCCTCTGGGTGTAAGGAGCTTGATTTTTAAAAACAGCAAGAAATACCATTTTTAAGTATGAAATTCCACCTCGAATCAAGTCCCCTGAAGGATTTTCCAATTTGGGCACAAAAATAATTTGGCCTCCCAAGCACACTTTTTTCTGACCGCGGGGTCAGGAGTTTTCCTCCTCTGGGTGCAAGGAGCTTGATTTTTAAAAACAGCAAGAAATACTATTTTTAAGTATGAAATTCCACCCCGAGTCAAGTCGACTGAAGGATTTTTCAATTTGGGCACAAAAAAAATTTGGCCTCCCAAGCACACTTTTTTCTGACCCCGGGGTCAGAAGTTTTCCTCCTCTGGGTGCAAGGAGCTTGATTTTTAAAAACAGCAAGAAATACTATTTTTAAGTATGAAATTCCACCCCGAATCAAGTCCCCTGAAGGATTTTTCAATTTGGGCACAAAAAAAATTGGGCCTCCCAAGCAAACTTTTTCCTGACCCCGGGGTCAGGAGTTTTCCTCCTCGGGGTGCAAAAAGCTTGATTTTTAAAAATAGCAAGAAATACCATTTTTAAGTATGAAATTCCACCCCGAGTCAAGTCCCCTGAAGGATTTTCCAATTTGGGCACAAAAAAAATTTGGCCTCCCAAGCGCACTTTTTTCTGACCCCGGCCGGGGTCAGGAGTTTTCCTCCTCTGGGTGCAAGGAGCTTGATTTTTAAAAACAGCAAGAAATACTATTTTTAAGTATGAAATTCCACCCCGAATCAAGTCCCCTGAAGGATTTTTCAATTTGGGCACAAAAAAAATTTGGCCTCCCAAGCACACTTTTTCCTGACCCCGGGGTCAGGAGTTTTCCTCCTCTGGGTGCAAAAAGCTTGATTTTTAAAAATAGCAAGAAATACCATTTTTAAGTATGAAATTCCACCCCGAGTCAAGTCCCCTGACGGATTTTCCAATTTGGGCACAAAAAAAATTTGGCCTCCCAAGCACACTTTTTTCTGACCCCGGGGTCAGGAGTTTTCCTCCTCTGGGTGCAAGGAGCTTGATTTTTAAAAACAGCAAGAAATACCATTTTTAAGTATGAAATTCCACCCCGAATCAAGTCCCCTGAAGGATTTTTCAATTTGGGCACAAAAAAAATTTGGCCTCCCAAGCACACTTTTTTCTGACCCCGGGGTCAGGAGATTTCCTCCTCTGGGTGCAAGGAGCTTGATTTTTAAAAACAGCAAGAAATACCATTTTTAAGTATGAAATTCCACCCCGAGTCACGTCGTCTGAAGGATTTTTCAATTTGGGCACAAAAAAAATTTGGCCTCCCAAGCACACTTTTTTCTGACCCCGGGGTCAGGAGTTTTCCTCCTCTGGGTGTAAGGAGCTTGATTTTTAAAAACAGCAAGAAATACCATTTTTAAGTATGAAATTCCACCTCGAATCAAGTCCCCTGAAGGATTTTCCAATTTGGGCACAAAAATAATTTGGCCTCCCAAGCACACTTTTTTCTGACCGCGGGGTCAGGAGTTTTCCTCCTCTGGGTGCAAGGAGCTTGATTTTTAAAAACAGCAAGAAATACTATTTTTAAGTATGAAATTCCACCCCGAGTCAAGTCGACTGAAGGATTTTTCAATTTGGGCACAAAAAAAATTTGGCCTCCCAAGCACACTTTTTTCTGACCCCGGGGTCAGAAGTTTTCCTCCTCTGGGTGCAAGGAGCTTGATTTTTAAAAACAGCAAGAAATACTATTTTTAAGTATGAAATTCCACCCCGAATCAAGTCCCCTGAAGGATTTTTCAATTTGGGCACAAAAAAAATTGGGCCTCCCAAGCAAACTTTTTCCTGACCCCGGGGTCAGGAGTTTTCCTCCTCGGGGTGCAAAAAGCTTGATTTTTAAAAATAGCAAGAAATACCATTTTTAAGTATGAAATTCCACCCCGAGTCAAGTCCCCTGAAGGATTTTCCAATTTGGGCACAAAAAAAATTTGGCCTCCCAAGCGCACTTTTTTCTGACCCCGGCCGGGGTCAGGAGTTTTCCTCCTCTGGGTGCAAGGAGCTTGATTTTTAAAAACAGCAAGAAATACCATTTTTAAGTATGAAATTCCACCCCGAATCAAGTCCCCTGATGGATTTTTCAATTTGGGCACAAAAAAAATTGGCCTCCGAAGCACACTTTTTTCTGACCCCGGGGTCAGGAGATTTCCTCCTCTGGGTGCAAGGAGCTTGATTTTTAAAAACAGCAAGAAATACCATTTTTAAGTATGAAATTCCACCCCGAGTCACGTCGCCTGAAGGATTTTTCAATTTGGGCACAAAAAAAATTTGGCCTCCCAAGCACACTTTTTTCTGACCCCGGGGTCAGGAGTTTTCCTCCTCTGGGTGTAAGGAGCTTGATTTTTAAAAACAGCAAGAAATACCATTTTTAAGTATGAAATTCCATCTCGAATCAAGTCCCCTGAAGGATTTTCCAATTTGGGCACAAAAATAATTTGGCCTCCCAAGCACACTTTTTTCTGACCGCGGGGTCAGGAGTTTTCCTCCTCTGGGTGCAAGGAGCTTGATTTTTAAAAACAGCAAGAAATACTATTTTTAAGTATGAAATTCCACCCCGAGTCAAGTCGCCTGAAGGATTTTTCAATTTGGGCACAAAAAAAATTTGGCCTCCCAAGCACACTTTTTTCTGACCCCGGGGTCAGGAGTTTTCCTCCTCTGGGTGTAAGGAGCTTGATTTTTAAAAACAGCAAGAAATACCATTTTTAAGTATGAAATTCCACCTCGAATCAAGTCCCCTGAAGGATTTTCCAATTTGGGCACAAAAAAAATTTGGCCTCCCAAGCACACTTTTTTCTGACCCCGGGATCAGGAGTTTTCCTCCTCTGGGTGCAAAAAGCTTGATTTTTAAAAACAGCAAGAAATACCATTTTTAAGTATGAAATTCCACCCCGAATCAAGTCCCCTGAAGGATTTTTCAATTTGGGCACAAAAAAAATTTGGCCTCCCAAGCACACTTTTTTCTGACCGTGGGGTCAGGAGTTTTCCTCCTCTGGGTGTAAGGAGCTTGATTTTTAAAAACAGCAAGAAATACCATTTTTAAGTATGAAATTCCACCCCGAATCAAGTCCCCTGAAGGATTTTCCTATTTGGGCACAAAAAAAAATTGGCCTCCCAAGCACACTTTTTTCTGACCGCGGTATCAGGAGTTTTCCTCCTCTGGGTGCAAGGAGCTTGATTTTTAAAAACAGCAAGAAATACTATTTTTAAGTATGAAATTCCACCCCGAATCAAGTCCCCTGAAGGATTTTTCAATTTGGACACAAAAAAAATTTGGCCTCCCAAGCACACTTTTTTCTGACCGCGGTATCAGGAGTTTTCCTCCTCTGGGTGCAAGGAGCTTGATTTTTAAAAACAGCAAGGAATACTATTTTTAAGTATGAAATTCCACCCCGAATCAAGTCGCCTGAAGGATTTTTCAATTTGGGCACAAAAATTTTGGCCTCCCAAGAACACTTTTTTCTGACCCCGGGGTCAGGAGTTTTCCTCCTCTGGGTGTAAGGAGCTTGATTTTTAAAAACAGCAAGAAATACCATTTTTAAGTATGAAATTCCACCTCGAATCAAGTCCCCTGAAGGATTTTCCAATTTGGGCACAAAAAAAATTTGGCCTCCCAAGCACACTTTTTTCTGACCCCGGGGTCAGGAGTTTTCCTGCTCTGGGTGCAAAAAGCTTGATTTTTAAAAACAGCAAGAAATACCATTTTTAAGTATGAAATTCCACCTCGAATCAAGTCCCCTGAAGGATTTTTCAATTTGGGCACAAAAAAAATTTGGCCTCCCAAGCACACTTTTTTCTGACCCCGGGGTCAGAAGTTTTCCTCCTCTGGGTGCAAGGAGCTTGATTTTTAAAAACAGCAAGAAATACTATTTTTAAGTATGAAATTCCACCCCGAATCAAGTCGCCTGAAGGATTTTTTAATTTGGGCACAAAAAAAATTTGGCCTCCCAAGCACACTTTTTTCTGACCCCGGGGTCAGGAGTTTTCCTCCTCTGGGTGCAAGGAGCTTGATTTTTAAAAACAGCAAGGAATACTATTTTTAAGTATGAAATTCCACCCCGAATCAAGTCGCCTGAAGGATTTTTCAATTTGGGCACAAAAATTTTGGCCTCCCAAGAACACTTTTTTCTGACCCCGGGGTCAGGAGTTTTCCTCCTCTGGGTGTAAGGAGCTTGATTTTTAAAAACAGCAAGAAATACCATTTTTAAGTATGAAATTCCACCTCGAATCAAGTCCCCTGAAGGATTTTCCAATTTGGGCACAAAAAAAATTTGGCCTCCCAAGCACACTTTTTTCTGACCCCGGGGTCAGGAGTTTTCCTGCTCTGGGTGCAAAAAGCTTGATTTTTAAAAACAGCAAGAAATACCATTTTTAAGTATGAAATTCCACCTCGAATCAAGTCCCCTGAAGGATTTTTCAATTTGGGCACAAAAAAAATTTGGCCTCCCAAGCACACTTTTTTCTGACCCCGGGGTCAGAAGTTTTCCTCCTCTGGGTGCAAGGAGCTTGATTTTTAAAAACAGCAAGAAATACTATTTTTAAGTATGAAATTCCACCCCGAATCAAGTCGCCTGAAGGATTTTTTAATTTGGGCACAAAAAAAATTTGGCCTCCCAAGCACACTTTTTTCTGACCCCGGGGTCAGGAGTTTTCCTCCTCTGGGTGCAAGGAGCTTGATTTTTAAAAACAGCAAGAAATACCATTTTTAAGTATGAAATTCCACCCCGAGTCAAGTCGCCTGAAGGATTTTTCAATTTGGGCACAAAAAAAATTTGGCCTCCCAAGCACACTTTTTTCTGACCCCGGGGTCAGGAGTTTTCCTCCTCTGGGTGTAAGGAGCTTGATTTTTAAAAACAGCAAGAAATACCATTTTTAAGTATGAAATTCCACCTCGAATCAAGTCCCCTGAAGGATTTTTCAATTTGGGCACAAAAAAAATTTGGCCTCCCAAGCACACTTTTTTCTGACCGTGGGGTCAGGAGTTTTCCTCCTCTGGGTGTAAGGAGCTTGATTTTTAAAAACAGCAAGAAATACCATTTTTAAGTATGAAATTCCACCCCGAATCAAGTCCCCTGAAGGATTTTCCTATTTGGGCACAAAAAAAAATTGGCCTCCCAAGCACACTTTTTTCTGACCCCGGGGTCAGGAGTTTTCCTCCTCTGGGTGCAAGGAGCTTGATTTTTAAAAACAGCAAGAAATACTATTTTTAAGTATGAAATTCCACCCCGAATCAAGTCCCCTGAAGGATTTTTCAATTTGGACACAAAAAAAATTTGGCCTCCCAAGCACACTTTTTTCTGACCGCGGTATCAGGAGTTTTCCTCCTCTGGGTGCAAGGAGCTTGATTTTTAAAAACAGCAAGAAATACTATTTTTAAGTATGAAATTCCACCCCGAATCAAGTCGCCTGAAGGATTTTTCTATTTGGGCACAAAAATTTTGGCCTCCCAAGCACACTTTTTTCTGACCCCGGGGTCAGGAGTTTTCCTCCTCTGGGTGTAAGGAGCTTGATTTTTAAAAACAGCAAGAAATACCATTTTTAAGTATGAAATTCCACCTCGAATCAAGTCCCCTGAAGGATTTTCCAATTTGGGCACAAAAAAAATTTGGCCTCCCAAGCACACTTTTTTCTGACCCCGGGGTCAGGAGTTTTCCTCCTCTGGGTGCAAAAAGCTTGATTTTTAAAAACAGCAAGAAATACCATTTTTAAGTATGAAATTCCACCCCGAATCAAGTCCCCTGAAGGATTTTTCAATTTGGGCACAAAAAAAATTTGGCCTCCCAAGCACACTTTTTTCTGACCCCGGGGTCAGAAGTTTTCCTCCTCTGGGTGCAAGGAGCTTGATTTTTAAAAACAGCAAGAAATACTATTTTTAAGTATGAAATTCCACCCCGAATCAAGTCGCCTGAAGGATTTTTCAATTTGGGCACAAAAAAAATTTGGCCTCCCAAGCACACTTTTTTCTGACCCCGGGTCAGGAGTTTTCCTCCTCTGGGTGCAAGGAGCTTGATTTTTAAAAACAGCAAGAAATACCATTTTTAAGTATGAAATTCCACCCCGAGTCAAGTCGCCTGAAGGATTTTTCAATTTGGGCACAAAAAAAATTTGGCCTCCCAAGCACACTTTTTTCTGACCCCGGGGTCAGGAGTTTTCCTCCTCTGGGTGTAAGGAGCTTGATTTTTAAAAACAGCAAGAAATACCATTTTTAAGTATGAAATTCCACCTCGAATCAAGTCCCCTGAAGGATTTTCCAATTTGGGCACAAAAAAAATTTGGCCTCCCAAGCACACTTTTTTCTGACCCCGGGATCAGGAGTTTTCCTCCTCTGGGTGCAAGGAGCTTGATTTTTAAAAACAGCAAGAAATACTATTTTTAAGTATGAAATTCCACCCCGAATCAAGTCCCCTGAAGGATTTTTCAATTTGGGCACAAAAAAAATTTGGCCTCCCAAGCACACTTTTTCCTGACCCCGGGGTCAGGAGTTTTCCTCCTCTGGGTGCAAAAAGCTTGATTTTTAAAAATAGCAAGAAATACCATTTTTAAGTATGAAATTCCACCCCGAGTCAAGTCCCCTGAAGGATTTTCCAATTTGGGCACAAAAAAAATTTGGCCTCCCAAGCACACTTTTTTCTGACCCCGGGGTCAGGAGTTTTCTGGGTGCAAAAAGCTTGATTTTTAAAAACAGCAAGAAATACCATTTTTAGGTATGAAATTCCACCCCGAATCAAGTCCCCTGAAGGATTTTTCAATTTGGGCACAAAAAAATTTTGGCCTCCCAAGCACACTTTTTTCTGACCCCGGGGTCAGGAGTTTTCCTCCTCTGGGTGCAAGGAGCTTGATTTTTAAAAACAGCAAGAAATACCATTTTTAAGTATAAAATTCCACCCCGAATCAAGTCCCCTGATGGATTTTTCAATTTGGGCACAAAAAAAATTTGGCCTCCCAAGCACACTTTTTTCTGACCCCGGGGTCAGGAGTTTTCCTCCTCTGGGTGCAAGGAGCTTGATTTTTAAAAACAGCAAGAAATACCATTTTTAAGTATGAAATTCCACCTCGAATCAAGTCCCCTGAAGGATTTTCCAATTTGAGCACAAAAAAAATTTGGCCTCCCAAGCACACTTTTTTCTGACCCCGGGATCAGGAGTTTTCCTCCTCTGGGTGCAAAAAGCTTGATTTTTAAAAACAGCAAGAAATACCATTTTTAAGTATGAAATTCCACCCCGAATCAAGTCCCCTGAAGGATTTTTCAATTTGGGCACAAAAAAAATTTGGCCTCCCAAGCACACTTTTTTCTGACCGTGGGGTCAGGAGTTTTCCTCCTCTGGGTGTAAGGAGCTTGATTTTTAAAAACAGCAAGAAATACCATTTTTAAGTATGAAATTCCACCCCGAATCAAGTCCCCTGAAGGATTTTCCTATTTGGGCACAAAAAAAAATTGGCCTCCCAAGCACACTTTTTTCTGACCCCGGGGTCAGGAGTTTTCCTCCTCTGGGTGCAAGGAGCTTGATTTTTAAAAACAGCAAGAAATACTATTTTTAAGTATGAAATTCCACCCCGAATCAAGTCCCCTGAAGGATTTTTCAATTTGGACACAAAAAAAATTTGGCCTCCCAAGCACACTTTTTTCTGACCGCGGTATCAGGAGTTTTCCTCCTCTGGGTGCAAGGAGCTTGATTTTTAAAAACAGCAAGAAATAATATTTTTAAGTATGAAATTCCACCCCGAATCAAGTCCCCTGAAGGATTTTTCAATTTGGGCACAAAAAAAATTTGGCCTCCCAAGCACACTTTTTCCTGACCCCGGGGTCAGGAGTTTTCCTCCTCTGGGTGCAAAAAGCTTGATTTTTAAAAATAGCAAGAAATACCATTTTTAAGTATGAAATTCCACCCCGAGTCAAGTCCCCTGAAGGATTTTCCAATTTGGGCAGAAAAAAAATTTGGCCTCCCAAGCACACTTTTTTCTGACCCCGGGGTCAGGAGTTTTCCTCCTCTGGGTGCAAGGAGCTTGATTTTTAAAAACAGCAAGAAATACCATTTTTAAGTATGAAATTCCACCCCGAATCAAGTCCCCTGAAGGATTTTTCAATTTGGGCACAAAAAAAATTTGACCTCCCAAGCACACTTTTTTCTGACCCCGGGGTCAGGAGTTTTCCTCCTCTGGGTGCAAGGAGCTTGATTTTTAAAAACAGCAAGAAATACCATTTTTAAGTATGAAATTCCACCTCGAATCAAGTCCCCTGAAGGATTTTCCAATTTGGGCACAAAAAAAATTTGCCCTCCCAAGCACACTTTTTTCTGACCCCGGGATCAGGAGTTTTCCTCCTTTGGGTGCAAGGAGCTTGATTTTTAAAAACAGCAAGAAATACTATTTTTAAGTATGAAATTCCACCCCGAATCAAGTCCCCTGAAGGATTTTTCAATTTGGGCACAAAAAAAATTTGGCCTCCCAAGCACACTTTTTCCTGACCCCGGGGTCAGGAGTTTTCCTCCTCTGGGTGTAAGGAGCTTGATTTTTAAAAACAGCAAGAAATACCATTTTTAAGTATGAAATTCCACCCCGAGTCAAGTCCCCTGAAGGATTTTCCAATTTGGGCACAAAAAAAATTTGGCCTCCCAAGCACACTTTTTTCTGACCCCGGGATCAGGAGTTTTCCTCCTCTGGGTGCAAGGAGCTTGATTTTTAAAAACAGCAAGAAATACCATTTTTAAGTATAAAATTCCACCCCGAATCAAGTCCCCTGATGGATTTTTCAATTTGGGCACAAAAAAATTTTGGCCTCCCAAGCACACTTTTTTCTGACCCCGGGGTCAGGAGTTTTCCTCCTCTGGGTGCAAGGAGCTTGATTTTTAAAAACAGCAAGAAATACCATTTTTAAGTATAAAATTCCACCCCGAATCAAGTCCCCTGATGGATTTTTCAATTTGGGCACAAAAAAAATTTGGCCTCCCAAGCACACTTTTTTCTGACCCCGGGGTCAGGAGTTTTCCTCCTCTGGGTGCAAGGAGCTTGATTTTTAAAAACAGCAAGAAATACCATTTTTAAGTATGAAATTCCACCCCGAGTCAAGTCGCCTGAAGGATTTTTCAATTTGGGCACAAAAAAAATTTGGCCTCCCAAGCACACTTTTTTCTGACCCCGGGGTCAGGAGTTTTCCTCCTCTGGGTGTAAGGAGCTTGATTTTTAAAAACAGCAAGAAATACCATTTTTAAGTATGAAATTCCACCTCGAATCAAGTCCCCTGAAGGATTTTCCAATTTGGGCACAAAAAAAATTTGGCCTCCCAAGCACACTTTTTTCTGACCCCGGGATCAGGAGTTTTCCTCCTCTGGGTGCAAAAAGCTTGATTTTTAAAAACAGCAAGAAATACCATTTTTAAGTATGAAATTCCACCCCGAATCAAGTCCCCTGAAGGATTTTTCAATTTGGGCACAAAAAAAATTTGGCCTCCCAAGCACACTTTTTTCTGACCGCGGTATCAGGAGTTTTCCTCCTCTGGGTGCAAGGAGCTTGATTTTTAAAAACAGCAAGAAATACTATTTTTAAGTATGAAATTCCACCCCGAATCAAGTCCCCTGAAGGATTTTTCAATTTGGGCACAAAAAAAATTTGGCCTCCCAAGCACACTTTTTCCTGACCCTGGGGTCAGGAGTTTTCCTCCTCTGGGTGCAAAAAGCTTGATTTTTAAAAATAGCAAGAAATACCATTTTTAAGTATGAAATTCCACCCCGAGTCAAGTCCCCTGAAGGATTTTCCAATTTGGGCACAAAAAAAATTTGGCCTCCCAAGCACACTTTTTTCTGACCCCGGGGTCAGGAGTTTTCCTCCTCTGGGTGCAAAAAGCTTGATTTTTAAAAATAGCAAGAAATACCATTTTTAAGTATGAAATTCCACCCCGAGTCAAGTCCCCTGAAGGATTTTCCAATTTGGGCACAAAAAAAATTTGGCCTCCCAAGCACACTTTTTTCTGACCCCGGGGTCAGGAGTTTTCCTCCTCTGGGTGCAAGGAGCTTGATTTTTAAAAACAGCAAGAAATACCATTTTTAAGTATGAAATTCCACCCCGAATCAAGTCCCCTGAAGGATTTTTCAATTTGGGCACAAAAAAAATTTGGCCTCCCAAGCACACTTTTTTCTGACCCCGGGGTCAGAAGTTTTCCTCCTCTGGGTGCAAGGAGCTTGATTTTTAAAAACAGCAAGAAATACTACTTTTAAGTATGAAATTCCACCCCGAGTCACGTCGCCTGAAGGATTTTCCAATTTGGGCACAAAAAAAATTTGGCCTCCCAAGCACACTTTTTTCTGACCCCGGGATCAGGAGTTTTCCTCCTCTGGGTGCAAAAAGCTTGATTTTTAAAAACAGCAAGAAATACCATTTTTAAGTATGAAATTCCACCCCGAATCAAGTCCCCTGAAGGATTTTTCAATTTGGGCACAAAAAAAATTTGGCCTCCCAAGCACACTTTTTTCTGACCGCGGGGTCAGGAGTTTTCCTCCTCTGGGTGTAAGGAGCTTGATTTTTAAAAACAGCAAGAAATACCATTTTTAAGTATGAAATTCCACCCCGAATCAAGTCCCCTGAAGGATTTTCCTATTTGGGCACAAAAAAAAATTGGCCTCCCAAGCACACTTTTTTCTGACCCCGGGGTCAGGAGTTTTCCTCCTCTGGGTGCAAGGAGCTTGATTTTTAAAAACAGCAAGAAATACTATTTTTAAGTATGAAATTCCACCCCGAATCAAGTCCCCTGAAGGATTTTTCAATTTGGACACAAAAAAAATTTGGCCTCCCAAGCACACTTTTTTCTGACCGCGGTATCAGGAGTTTTCCTCCTCTGGGTGCAAGGAGCTTGATTTTTAAAAACAGCAAGAAATAATATTTTTAAGTATGAAATTCCACCCCGAATCAAGTCCCCTGAAGGATTTTTCAATTTGGGCACAAAAAAAATTTGGCCTCCCAAGCACACTTTTTCCTGACCCCGGGGTCAGGAGTTTTCCTCCTCTGGGTGCAAGGAGCTTGATTTTTAAAAACAGCAAGAAATACCATTTTTAAGTATGAAATTCCACCCCGAGTCAAGTCGCCTGAAGGATTTTTCAATTTGGGCACAAAAAAAATTTGGCCTCCCAAGCACACTTTTTTCTGACCCCGGGGTCAGGAGTTTTCCTCCTCTGGGTGTAAGGAGCTTGATTTTTAAAAACAGCAAGAAATACCATTTTTAAGTATGAAATTCCACCTCGAATCAAGTCCCCTGAAGGATTTTCCAATTTGGGCACAAAAAAAATTTGGCCTCCCAAGCACACTTTTTTCTGACCCCGGGATCAGGAGTTTTCCTCCTCTGGGTGCAAAAAGCTTGATTTTTAAAAACAGCAAGAAATACCATTTTTAAGTATGAAATTCCACCCCGAATCAAGTCCCCTGAAGGATTTTTCAATTTGGGCACAAAAAAAATTTGGCCTCCCAAGCACACTTTTTTCTGACCGCGGTATCAGGAGTTTTCCTCCTCTGGGTGCAAGGAGCTTGATTTTTAAAAACAGCAAGAAATACTATTTTTAAGTATGAAATTCCACCCCGAATCAAGTCCCCTGAAGGATTTTTCAATTTGGGCACAAAAAAAATTTGGCCTCCCAAGCACACTTTTTCCTGACCCTGGGGTCAGGAGTTTTCCTCCTCTGGGTGCAAAAAGCTTGATTTTTAAAAATAGCAAGAAATACCATTTTTAAGTATGAAATTCCACCCCGAGTCAAGTCCCCTGAAGGATTTTCCAATTTGGGCACAAAAAAAATTTGGCCTCCCAAGCACACTTTTTTCTGACCCCGGGGTCAGGAGTTTTCCTCCTCTGGGTGCAAAAAGCTTGATTTTTAAAAATAGCAAGAAATACCATTTTTAAGTATGAAATTCCACCCCGAGTCAAGTCCCCTGAAGGATTTTCCAATTTGGGCACAAAAAAAATTTGGCCTCCCAAGCACACTTTTTTCTGACCCCGGGGTCAGGAGTTTTCCTCCTCTGGGTGCAAGGAGCTTGATTTTTAAAAACAGCAAGAAATACCATTTTTAAGTATGAAATTCCACCCCGAATCAAGTCCCCTGAAGGATTTTTCAATTTGGGCACAAAAAAAATTTGGCCTCCCAAGCACACTTTTTTCTGACCCCGGGGTCAGGAGTTTTCCTCCTCTGGGTGCAAGGAGCTTGATTTTTAAAAACAGCAAGAAATACCATTTTTAAGTATGAAATTCCACCCCGAGTCACGTCGCCTGAAGGATTTTCCAATTTGGGCACAAAAAAAATTTGGCCTCCCAAGCACACTTTTTTCTGACCCCGGGGTCAGAAGTTTTCCTCCTCTGGGTGCAAGGAGCTTGATTTTTAAAAACAGCAAGAAATACTACTTTTAAGTATGAAATTCCACCCCGAGTCACGTCGCCTGAAGGATTTTCCAATTTGGGCACAAAAAAAATTTGGCCTCCCAAGCACACTTTTTTCTGACCCCGGGATCAGGAGTTTTCCTCCTCTGGGTGCAAAAAGCTTGATTTTTAAAAACAGCAAGAAATACCATTTTTAAGTATGAAATTCCACCCCGAATCAAGTCCCCTGAAGGATTTTTCAATTTGGGCACAAAAAAAATTTGGCCTCCCAAGCACACTTTTTTCTGACCGCGGTATCAGGAGTTTTCCTCCTCTGGGTGCAAGGAGCTTGATTTTTAAAAACAGCAAGAAATACTATTTTTAAGTATGAAATTCCACCCCGAATCAAGTCCCCTGAAGGATTTTTCAATTTGGGCACAAAAAAAATTTGGCCTCCCAAGCACACTTTTTCCTGACCCCGGGGTCAGGAGTTTTCCTCCTCTGGGTGCAAAAAGCTTGATTTTTAAAAATAGCAAGAAATACCATTTTTAAGTATGAAATTCCACCCCGAGTCAAGTCCCCTGAAGGATTTTCCAATTTGGGCACAAAAAAAATTTGGCCTCCCAAGCACACTTTTTTCTGACCCCGGGGTCAGGAGTTTTCCTCCTCTGGGTGCAAAAAGCTTGATTTTTAAAAATAGCAAGAAATACCATTTTTAAGTATGAAATTCCACCCCGAGTCAAGTCCCCTGAAGGATTTTCCAATTTGGGCACAAAAAAAATTTGGCCTCCCAAGCACACTTTTTTCTGACCCCGGGGTCAGGAGTTTTCCTCCTCTGGGTGCAAGGAGCTTGATTTTTAAAAACAGCAAGAAATACCATTTTTAAGTATGAAATTCCACCCCGAATCAAGTCCCCTGAAGGATTTTTCAATTTGGGCACAAAAAAAATTTGGCCTCCCAAGCACACTTTTTTCTGACCCCGGGGTCAGGAGTTTTCCTCCTCTGGGTGCAAGGAGCTTGATTTTTAAAAACAGCAAGAAATACCATTTTTAAGTATGAAATTCCACCCCGAATCAAGTCCCCTGAAGGATTTTTCAATTTGGGCACAAAAAAAATTTGGCCTCCCAAGCACACTTTTTTCTGACCCCGGGGTCAGAAGTTTTCCTCCTCTGGGTGCAAGGAGCTTGATTTTTAAAAACAGCAAGAAATACTACTTTTAAGTATGAAATTCCACCCCGAGTCACGTCACCTGAAGGATTTTTCAATTTGGGCACAAAAAAAATTTGGCCTCCCAAGCACACTTTTTTCTGACCCCGGGGTCAGGAGTTTTCCTCCTCTGGGTGCAAGGAGCTTGATTTTTAAAAACAGCAAGAAATACTATTTTTAAGTATGAAATTCCACGCTGAGTCAAGTCGACTGAAGGATTTTTCAATTTGGGCACAAAAAAAATTTGGCCTCCCAAGCACACTTTTTTCTGACCCCGGGGTCAGAAGTTTTCCTCCTCTGGGTGCAAGGAGCTTGATTTTTAAAAACAGCAAGAAATACTACTTTTAAGTATGAAATTCCACCCCGAATCAAGTCGCCTGAAGGATTTTTCAATTTGGGCACAAAAAAAATTTGGCCTCCCAAGCACACTTTTTTCTGACCCCGGGGTCAGGAGTTTTCCTCCTCTGGGTGCAAAAAGCTTGATTTTTAAAAATAGCAAGAAATACCATTTTTAAGTATGAAATTCCACCCCGAGTCAAGTCCCCTGAAGGATTTTCCAATTTGGGCACAAAAAAAATTTGGCCTCCCAAGCGCACTTTTTTCTGACCCCGGACGGGGTCAGGAGTTTTCCTCCTCTGGGTGCAAGGAGCTTGATTTTTAAAAACAGCAAGAAATACCATTTTTAAGTATGAAATTCCACCCCGAATCAAGTCCCCTGATGGATTTTTCAATTTGGGCACAAAAAAAATTTGGCCTCCGAAGCACACTTTTTTCTGACCCCGGGGTCAGGAGATTTCCTCCTCTGGGTGCAAGGAGCTTGATTTTTAAAAACAGCAAGAAATACCATTTTTAAGTATGAAATTCCACCCCGAGTCACGTCGCCTGAAGGATTTTTCAATTTGGGCACAAAAAAAATTTGGCCTCCCAAGCACACTTTTTTCTGACCCCGGGGTCAGGAGTTTTCCTCCTCTGGGTGTAAGGAGCTTGATTTTTAAAAACAGCAAGAAATACCATTTTTAAGTATGAAATTCCATCTCGAATCAAGTCCCCTGAAGGATTTTCCAATTTGGGCACAAAAATAATTTGGCCTCCCAAGCACACTTTTTTCTGACCCCGGGGTCAGGAGTTTTCCTCCTCTGGGTGCAAACAGCTTGATTTTTAAAAACAGCAAGAAATACCATTTTTAAGTATGAAATTCCACCCCGACTCAAGTCCCCTGAAGGATTTTTCAATTTGGGCACAAAAAAAATTTGGCCTCCCAAGCACACTTTTTTCTGACCCCGGGGTCAGGAGTTTTCCTCCTCTGGGTGCAAACAGCTTGATTTTTAAAAACAGCAAGAAATACCATTTTTAAGTATGAAATTCCACCCCGAGTCAAGTCGCCTGAAGGATTTTTCAATTTGGGCACAAAAAAAATTTGGCCTCCCAAGCACACTTTTTTCTGACCGCGGGGTCAGGAGTTTTCCTCCTCTGGGTGTAAGGAGCTTGATTTTTAAAAACAGCAAGAAATACCATTTTTAAGTATGAAATTCCACCTCGAATCAAGTCCCCTGAAGGATCTTCCAATTTGGGCACAAAAATAATTTGGCCTCCCAAGCACACTTTTTTCTGACCGCGGGGTCAGGAGTTTTCCTCCTCTGGGTGCAAGGAGCTTGATTTTTAAAAACAGCAAGAAATACTATTTTTAAGTATGAAATTCCACCCCGAGTCAAGTCGACTGAAGGATTTTTCAATTTGGGCACAAAAAAAATTTGGCCTCCCAAGCACACTTTTTTCTGACCCCGGGGTCAGAAGTTTTCCTCCTCTGGGTGCAAGGATCTTGATTTTTAAAAACAGCAAGAAATACTACTTTTAAGTATGAAATTCCACCCCGAATCAAGTCGCCTGAAGGATTTTTTAATTTGGGCACAAAAAAAATTTGGCCTCCCAAGCACACTTTTTTCTGACCCCGGGGTCAGGAGTTTTCCTCCTCTGGGTGCAAGGAGCTTGATTTTTAAAAACAGCAAGAAATACTATTTTTAAGTATGAAATTCCACCCCGAATCAAGTCCCCTGAAGGATTTTTAAATTTGGGCACAAAAAAAATTGGGCCTCCCAAGCACACTTTTTCCTGACCCCGGGGTCAGGAGTTTTCCTCCTCTGGGTGCAAAAAGCTTGATTTTTAAAAATAGCAAGAAATACCATTTTTAAGTATGAAATTCCACCCCGAGTCAAGTCCCCTGAATGATTTTCCAATTTGGGCACAAAAAAAATTTGGCCTCCCAAGCGCACTTTTTTCTGACCCCGGACGGGGTCAGGAGTTTTCCTCCTCTGGGTGCAAGGAGCTTGATTTTTAAAAACAGCAAGAAATACCATTTTTAAGTATGAAATTCCACCCCGAATCAAGTCCCCTGATGGATTTTTCAATTTGGGCACAAAAAAAATTTGGCCTCCGAAGCACACTTTTTTCTGACCCCGGGGTCAGGAGATTTCCTCCTCTGGGTGCAAGGAGCTTGATTTTTAAAAACAGCAAGAAATACCATTTTTAAGTATGAAATTCCACCCCGAGTCACGTCGCCTGAAGGATTTTTCAATTTGGGCACAAAAAAAATTTGGCCTCCCAAGCACACTTTTTTCTGACCCCGGGGTCAGGAGTTTTCCTCCTCTGGGTGTAAGGAGCTTGATTTTTAAAAACAGCAAGAAATACCATTTTTAAGTATGAAATTCCATCTCGAATCAAGTCCCCTGAAGGATTTTCCAATTTGGGCACAAAAATAATTTGGCCTCCCAAGCACACTTTTTTCTGACCCCGGGGTCAGGAGTTTTCCTCCTCTGGGTGCAAGGAGCTTGATTTTTAAAAACAGCAAGAAATACCATTTTTAAGTATGAAATTCCACCTCGAATCAAGTCCCCTGAAGGATTTTCCAATTTGGGCACAAAAAAAATTTGGCCTCCCAAGCACACTTTTTTCTGACCCCGGGATCAGGAGTTTTCCTCCTCTGGGTGCAAAAAGCTTGATTTTTAAAAACAGCAAGAAATACCATTTTTAAGTATGAAATTCCACCCCGAATCAAGTCCCCTGAAGGATTTTTCAATTTGGGCACAAAAAAAATTTGGCCTCCCAAGCACACTTTTTTCTGACCGTGGGGTCAGGAGTTTTCCTCCTCTGGGTGTAAGGAGCTTGATTTTTAAAAACAGCAAGAAATACCATTTTTAAGTATGAAATTCCACCCCGAATCAAGTCCCCTGAAGGATTTTCCTATTTGGGCACAAAAAAAAATTGGCCTCCCAAGCACACTTTTTTCTGACCCCGGGGTCAGGAGTTTTCCTCCTCTGGGTGCAAGGAGCTTGATTTTTAAAAACAGCAAGAAATACTATTTTTAAGTATGAAATTCCACCCCGAATCAAGTCCCCTGAAGGATTTTTCAATTTGGACACAAAAAAAATTTGGCCTCCCAAGCACACTTTTTTCTGACCGCGGTATCAGGAGTTTTCCTCCTCTGGGTGCAAGGAGCTTGATTTTTAAAAACAGCAAGAAATAATATTTTTAAGTATGAAATTCCACCCCGAATCAAGTCCCCTGAAGGATTTTTCAATTTGGGCACAAAAAAAATTTGGCCTCCCAAGCACACTTTTTCCTGACCCCGGGGTCAGGAGTTTTCCTCCTCTGGGTGCAAAAAGCTTGATTTTTAAAAATAGCAAGAAATACCATTTTTAAGTATGAAATTCCACCCCGAGTCAAGTCCCCTGAAGGATTTTCCAATTTGGGCAGAAAAAAAATTTGGCCTCCCAAGCACACTTTTTTCTGACCCCGGGGTCAGGAGTTTTCCTCCTCTGGGTGCAAGGAGCTTGATTTTTAAAAACAGCAAGAAATACCATTTTTAAGTATGAAATTCCACCCCGAATCAAGTCCCCTGAAGGATTTTTCAATTTGGGCACAAAAAAAATTTGACCTCCCAAGCACACTTTTTTCTGACCCCGGGGTCAGGAGTTTTCCTCCTCTGGGTGCAAGGAGCTTGATTTTTAAAAACAGCAAGAAATACCATTTTTAAGTATGAAATTCCACCTCGAATCAAGTCCCCTGAAGGATTTTCCAATTTGGGCACAAAAAAAATTTGGCCTCCCAAGCACACTTTTTTCTGACCCCGGGATCAGGAGTTTTCCTCCTTTGGGTGCAAGGAGCTTGATTTTTAAAAACAGCAAGAAATACTATTTTTAAGTATGAAATTCCACCCCGAATCAAGTCCCCTGAAGGATTTTTCAATTTGGGCACAAAAAAAATTTGGCCTCCCAAGCACACTTTTTCCTGACCCCGGGGTCAGGAGTTTTCCTCCTCTGGGTGTAAGGAGCTTGATTTTTAAAAACAGCAAGAAATACCATTTTTAAGTATGAAATTCCACCCCGAGTCAAGTCCCCTGAAGGATTTTCCAATTTGGGCACAAAAAAAATTTGGCCTCCCAAGCACACTTTTTTCTGACCCCGGGATCAGGAGTTTTCCTCCTCTGGGTGCAAGGAGCTTGATTTTTAAAAACAGCAAGAAATACCATTTTTAAGTATAAAATTCCACCCCGAATCAAGTCCCCTGATGGATTTTTCAATTTGGGCACAAAAAAATTTTGGCCTCCCAAGCACACTTTTTTCTGACCCCGGGGTCAGGAGTTTTCCTCCTCTGGGTGCAAGGAGCTTGATTTTTAAAAACAGCAAGAAATACCATTTTTAAGTATAAAATTCCACCCCGAATCAAGTCCCCTGATGGATTTTTCAATTTGGGCACAAAAAAAATTTGGCCTCCCAAGCACACTTTTTTCTGACCCCGGGGTCAGGAGTTTTCCTCCTCTGGGTGCAAGGAGCTTGATTTTTAAAAACAGCAAGAAATACCATTTTTAAGTATGAAATTCCACCCCGAGTCAAGTCGCCTGAAGGATTTTTCAATTTGGGCACAAAAAAAATTTGGCCTCCCAAGCACACTTTTTTCTGACCCCGGGGTCAGGAGTTTTCCTCCTCTGGGTGTAAGGAGCTTGATTTTTAAAAACAGCAAGAAATACCATTTTTAAGTATGAAATTCCACCTCGAATCAAGTCCCCTGAAGGATTTTCCAATTTGGGCACAAAAAAAATTTGGCCTCCCAAGCACACTTTTTTCTGACCCCGGGATCAGGAGTTTTCCTCCTCTGGGTGCAAAAAGCTTGATTTTTAAAAACAGCAAGAAATACCATTTTTAAGTATGAAATTCCACCCCGAATCAAGTCCCCTGAAGGATTTTTCAATTTGGGCACAAAAAAAATTTGGCCTCCCAAGCACACTTTTTTCTGACCGCGGTATCAGGAGTTTTCCTCCTCTGGGTGCAAGGAGCTTGATTTTTAAAAACAGCAAGAAATACTATTTTTAAGTATGAAATTCCACCCCGAATCAAGTCCCCTGAAGGATTTTTCAATTTGGGCACAAAAAAAATTTGGCCTCCCAAGCACACTTTTTCCTGACCCCGGGGTCAGGAGTTTTCCTCCTCTGGGTGCAAAAAGCTTGATTTTTAAAAATAGCAAGAAATACCATTTTTAAGTATGAAATTCCACCCCGAGTCAAGTCCCCTGAAGGATTTTCCAATTTGGGCACAAAAAAAATTTGGCCTCCCAAGCACACTTTTTTCTGACCCCGGGGTCAGGAGTTTTCCTCCTCTGGGTGCAAGGAGCTTGATTTTTAAAAACAGCAAGAAATACCATTTTTAAGTATGAAATTCCACCCCGAATCAAGTCCCCTGAAGGATTTTTCAATTTGGACACAAAAAAAATTTGGCCTCCCAAGCACACTTTTTTCTGACCGCGGTATCAGGAGTTTTCCTCCTCTGGGTGCAAAAAGCTTGATTTTTAAAAATAGCAAGAAATACCATTTTTAAGTATGAAATTCCACCCCGAGTCAAGTCCCCTGAAGGATTTTCCAATTTGGGCACAAAAAAAATTTGGCCTCCCAAGCACACTTTTTTCTGACCCCGGGGTCAGGAGTTTTCCTCCTCTGGGTGCAAGGAGCTTGATTTTTAAAAACAGCAAGAAATACCATTTTTAAGTATGAAATTCCACCCCGAATCAAGTCCCCTGAAGGATTTTTCAATTTGGGCACAAAAAAAATTTGGCCTCCCAAGCACACTTTTTTCTGACCCCGGGGTCAGGAGTTTTCCTCCTCTGGGTGCAAGGAGCTTGATTTTTAAAAACAGCAAGAAATACCATTTTTAAGTATGAAATTCCACCCCGAATCAAGTCCCCTGAAGGATTTTTCAATTTGGGCACAAAAAAAATTTGGCCTCCCAAGCACACTTTTTTCTGACCCCGGGGTCAGAAGTTTTCCTCCTCTGGGTGCAAGGAGCTTGATTTTTAAAAACAGCAAGAAATACTACTTTTAAGTATGAAATTCCACCCCGAGTCACGTCGCCTGAAGGATTTTTCAATTTGGGCACAAAAAAAATTTGGCCTCCCAAGCACACTTTTTTCTGACCCCGGGGTCAGGAGTTTTCCTCCTCTGGGTGCAAGGAGCTTGATTTTTAAAAACAGCAAGAAATACCATTTTTAAGTATGAAATTCCACCCCGAATCAAGTCCCCTGAAGGATTTTTCAATTTGGACACAAAAAAAATTTGGCCTCCCAAGCACACTTTTTTCTGACCGCGGTATCAGGAGTTTTCCTCCTCTGGGTGCAAAAAGCTTGATTTTTAAAAATAGCAAGAAATACCATTTTTAAGTATGAAATTCCACCCCGAGTCAAGTCCCCTGAAGGATTTTCCAATTTGGGCACAAAAAAAATTTGGCCTCCCAAGCACACTTTTTTCTGACCCCGGGGTCAGGAGTTTTCCTCCTCTGGGTGCAAGGAGCTTGATTTTTAAAAACAGCAAGAAATACCATTTTTAAGTATGAAATTCCACCCCGAATCAAGTCCCCTGAAGGATTTTTCAATTTGGGCACAAAAAAAATTTGGCCTCCCAAGCACACTTTTTTCTGACCCCGGGGTCAGGAGTTTTCCTCCTCTGGGTGCAAGGAGCTTGATTTTTAAAAACAGCAAGAAATACCATTTTTAAGTATGAAATTCCACCCCGAATCAAGTCCCCTGAAGGATTTTTCAATTTGGGCACAAAAAAAATTTGGCCTCCCAAGCACACTTTTTTCTGACCCCGGGGTCAGAAGTTTTCCTCCTCTGGGTGCAAGGAGCTTGATTTTTAAAAACAGCAAGAAATACTACTTTTAAGTATGAAATTCCACCCCGAGTCACGTCGCCTGAAGGATTTTTCAATTTGGGCACAAAAAAAATTTGGCCTCCCAAGCACACTTTTTTCTGACCCCGGGGTCAGGAGTTTTCCTCCTCTGGGTGCAAGGAGCTTGATTTTTAAAAACAGCAAGAAATACTATTTTTAAGTATGAAATTCCACCCTGAGTCAAGTCGACTGAAGGATTTTTCAATTTGGGCACAAAAAAAATTTGGCCTCCCAAGCACACTTTTTTCTGACCCCGGGGTCAGAAGTTTTCCTCCTCTGGGTGCAAGGAGCTTGATTTTTAAAAACAGCAAGAAATACTACTTTTAAGTATGAAATTCCACCCCGAATCAAGTCGCCTGAAGGATTTTTCAATTTGGGCACAAAAAAAATTTGGCCTCCCAAGCACACTTTTTTCTGACCCCGGACGGGGTCAGGAGTTTTCCTCCTCTGGGTGCAAGGAGCTTGATTTTTAAAAACAGCAAGAAATACCATTTTTAAGTATGAAATTCCACCCCGAATCAAGTCCCCTGATGGATTTTTCAATTTGGGCACAAAAAAAATTTGGCCTCCGAAGCACACTTTTTTCTGACCCCGGGGTCAGGAGATTTCCTCCTCTGGGTGCAAGGAGCTTGATTTTTAAAAACAGCAAGAAATACCATTTTTAAGTATGAAATTCCACCCCGAGTCACGTCGCCTGAAGGATTTTTCAATTTGGGCACAAAAAAAATTTGGCCTCCCAAGCACACTTTTTTCTGACCCCGGGGTCAGGAGTTTTCCTCCTCTGGGTGTAAGGAGCTTGATTTTTAAAAACAGCAAGAAATACCATTTTTAAGTATGAAATTCCATCTCGAATCAAGTCCCCTGAAGGATTTTCCAATTTGGGCACAAAAATAATTTGGCCTCCCAAGCACACTTTTTTCTGACCCCGGGGTCAGGAGTTTTCCTCCTCTGGGTGCAAACAGCTTGATTTTTAAAAACAGCAAGAAATACCATTTTTAAGTATGAAATTCCACCCCGACTCAAGTCCCCTGAAGGATTTTTCAATTTGGGCACAAAAAAAATTTGGCCTCCCAAGCACACTTTTTTCTGACCCCGGGGTCAGGAGTTTTCCTCCTCTGGGTGCAAACAGCTTGATTTTTAAAAACAGCAAGAAATACCATTTTTAAGTATGAAATTCCACCCCGAGTCAAGTCGCCTGAAGGATTTTTCAATTTGGGCACAAAAAAAATTTGGCCTCCCAAGCACACTTTTTTCTGACCGCGGGGTCAGGAGTTTTCCTCCTCTGGGTGTAAGGAGCTTGATTTTTAAAAACAGCAAGAAATACCATTTTTAAGTATGAAATTCCACCTCGAATCAAGTCCCCTGAAGGATCTTCCAATTTGGGCACAAAAATAATTTGGCCTCCCAAGCACACTTTTTTCTGACCGCGGGGTCAGGAGTTTTCCTCCTCTGGGTGCAAGGAGCTTGATTTTTAAAAACAGCAAGAAATACTATTTTTAAGTATGAAATTCCACCCCGAGTCAAGTCGACTGAAGGATTTTTCAATTTGGGCACAAAAAAAATTTGGCCTCCCAAGCACACTTTTTTCTGACCCCGGGGTCAGAAGTTTTCCTCCTCTGGGTGCAAGGATCTTGATTTTTAAAAACAGCAAGAAATACTACTTTTAAGTATGAAATTCCACCCCGAATCAAGTCGCCTGAAGGATTTTTTAATTTGGGCACAAAAAAAATTTGGCCTCCCAAGCACACTTTTTTCTGACCCCGGGGTCAGGAGTTTTCCTCCTCTGGGTGCAAGGAGCTTGATTTTTAAAAACAGCAAGAAATACTATTTTTAAGTATGAAATTCCACCCCGAATCAAGTCCCCTGAAGGATTTTTCAATTTGGGCACAAAAAAAATTGGGCCTCCCAAGCACACTTTTTCCTGACCCCGGGGTCAGGAGTTTTCCTCCTCTGGGTGCAAAAAGCTTGATTTTTAAAAATAGCAAGAAATACCATTTTTAAGTATGAAATTCCACCCCGAGTCAAGTCCCCTGAAGGATTTTCCAATTTGGGCACAAAAAAAATTTGGCCTCCCAAGCGCACTTTTTTCTGACCCCGGATGGGGTCAGGAGTTTTCCTCCTCTGGGTGCAAGGAGCTTGATTTTTAAAAACAGCAAGAAATACCATTTTTAAGTATGAAATTCCACCCCGAATCAAGTCCCCTGATGGATTTTTCAATTTGGGCACAAAAAAAATTTGGCCTCCGAAGCACACTTTTTTCTGACCCCGGGGTCAGGAGATTTCCTCCTCTGGGTGCAAGGAGCTTGATTTTTAAAAACAGCAAGAAATACCATTTTTAAGTATGAAATTCCACCTCGAATCAAGTCCCCTGAAGGATTTTCCAATTTGGGCACAAAAAAAATTTGGCCTCCCAAGCACACTTTTTTCTGACCCCGGGATCAGGAGTTTTCCTCCTCTGGGTGCAAAAAGCTTGATTTTTAAAAACAGCAAGAAATACCATTTTTAAGTATGAAATTCCACCCCGAATCAAGTCCCCTGAAGGATTTTTCAATTTGGGCACAAAAAAAATTTGGCCTCCCAAGCACACTTTTTTCTGACCGCGGTATCAGGAGTTTTCCTCCTCTGGGTGCAAGGAGCTTGATTTTTAAAAACAGCAAGAAATACTATTTTTAAGTATGAAATTCCACCCCGAATCAAGTCCCCTGAAGGATTTTTCAATTTGGGCACAAAAAAAATTTGGCCTCCCAAGCACACTTTTTCCTGACCCCGGGGTCAGGAGTTTTCCTCCTCTGGGTGCAAAAAGCTTGATTTTTAAAAATAGCAAGAAATACCATTTTTAAGTATGAAATTCCACCCCGAGTCAAGTCCCCTGAAGGATTTTCCAATTTGGGCACAAAAAAAATTTGGCCTCCCAAGCACACTTTTTTCTGACCCCGGGGTCAGGAGTTTTCCTCCTCTGGGTGCAAGGAGCTTGATTTTTAAAAACAGCAAGAAATACCATTTTTAAGTATGAAATTCCACCCCGAATCAAGTCCCCTGAAGGATTTTTCAATTTGGACACAAAAAAAATTTGGCCTCCCAAGCACACTTTTTTCTGACCGCGGTATCAGGAGTTTTCCTCCTCTGGGTGCAAAAAGCTTGATTTTTAAAAATAGCAAGAAATACCATTTTTAAGTATGAAATTCCTCCCCGAGTCAAGTCCCCTGAAGGATTTTCCAATTTGGGCACAAAAAAAATTTGGCCTCCCAAGCACACTTTTTTCTGACCCCGGGGTCAGGAGTTTTCCTCCTCTGGGTGCAAGGAGCTTGATTTTTAAAAACAGCAAGAAATACCATTTTTAAGTATGAAATTCCACCCCGAATCAAGTCCCCTGAAGGATTTTTCAATTTGGGCACAAAAAAAATTTGGCCTCCCAAGCACACTTTTTTCTGACCCCGGGGTCAGGAGTTTTCCTCCTCTGGGTGCAAGGAGCTTGATTTTTAAAAACAGCAAGAAATACCATTTTTAAGTATGAAATTCCACCCCGAATCAAGTCCCCTGAAGGATTTTTCAATTTGGGCACAAAAAAAATTTGGCCTCCCAAGCACACTTTTTTCTGACCCCGGGGTCAGAAGTTTTCCTCCTCTGGGTGCAAGGAGCTTGATTTTTAAAAACAGCAAGAAATACTACTTTTAAGTATGAAATTCCACCCCGAGTCACGTCGCCTGAAGGATTTTTCAATTTGGGCACAAAAAAAATTTGGCCTCCCAAGCACACTTTTTTCTGACCCCGGGGTCAGGAGTTTTCCTCCTCTGGGTGCAAGGAGCTTGATTTTTAAAAACAGCAAGAAATACCATTTTTAAGTATGAAATTCCACCCCGAATCAAGTCCCCTGAAGGATTTTTCAATTTGGACACAAAAAAAAATTGGCCTCCCAAGCACACTTTTTTCTGACCGCGGTATCAGGAGTTTTCCTCCTCTGGGTGCAAAAAGCTTGATTTTTAAAAATAGCAAGAAATACCATTTTTAAGTATGAAATTCCACCCCGAGTCAAGTCCCCTGAAGGATTTTCCAATTTGGGCACAAAAAAAATTTGGCCTCCCAAGCACACTTTTTTCTGACCCCGGGGTCAGGAGTTTTCCTCCTCTGGGTGCAAGGAGCTTGATTTTTAAAAACAGCAAGAAATACCATTTTTAAGTATGAAATTCCACCCCGAATCAAGTCCCCTGAAGGATTTTTCAATTTGGGCACAAAAAAAATTTGGCCTCCCAAGCACACTTTTTTCTGACCCCGGGGTCAGAAGTTTTCCTCCTCTGGGTGCAAGGAGCTTGATTTTTAAAAACAGCAAGAAATACTACTTTTAAGTATGAAATTCCACCCCGAGTCACGTCGCCTGAAGGATTTTTCAATTTGGGCACAAAAAAAATTTGGCCTCCCAAGCACACTTTTTTCTGACCCCGGGGTCAGGAGTTTTCCTCCTCTGGGTGCAAGGAGCTTGATTTTTAAAAACAGCAAGAAATACTATTTTTAAGTATGAAATTCCACCCTGAGTCAAGTCGACTGAAGGATTTTTCAATTTGGGCACAAAAAAAATTTGGCCTCCCAAGCACACTTTTTTCTGACCCCGGGGTCAGAAGTTTTCCTCCTCTGGGTGCAAGGAGCTTGATTTTTAAAAACAGCAAGAAATACTACTTTTAAGTATGAAATTCCACCCCGAATCAAGTCGCCTGAAGGATTTTTCAATTTGGGCACAAAAAAAATTTGGCCTCCCAAGCACACTTTTTTCTGACCCCGGGGTCAGGAGTTTTCCTCCTCTGGGTGCAAAAAGCTTGATTTTTAAAAATAGCAAGAAATACCATTTTTAAGTATGAAATTCCACCCCGAGTCAAGTCCCCTGAAGGATTTTCCAATTTGGGCACAAAAAAAATTTGGCCTCCCAAGCGCACTTTTTTCTGACCCCGGACGGGGTCAGGAGTTTTCCTCCTCTGGGTGCAAGGAGCTTGATTTTTAAAAACAGCAAGAAATACCATTTTTAAGTATGAAATTCCACCCCGAATCAAGTCCCCTGATGGATTTTTCAATTTGGGCACAAAAAAAATTTGGCCTCCGAAGCACACTTTTTTCTGACCCCGGGGTCAGGAGATTTCCTCCTCTGGGTGCAAGGAGCTTGATTTTTAAAAACAGCAAGAAATACCATTTTTAAGTATGAAATTCCACCCCGAGTCACGTCGCCTGAAGGATTTTTCAATTTGGGCACAAAAAAAATTTGGCCTCCCAAGCACACTTTTTTCTGACCCCGGGGTCAGGAGTTTTCCTCCTCTGGGTGTAAGGAGCTTGATTTTTAAAAACAGCAAGAAATACCATTTTTAAGTATGAAATTCCATCTCGAATCAAGTCCCCTGAAGGATTTTCCAATTTGGGCACAAAAATAATTTGGCCTCCCAAGCACACTTTTTTCTGACCCCGGGGTCAGGAGTTTTCCTCCTCTGGGTGCAAACAGCTTGATTTTTAAAAACAGCAAGAAATACCATTTTTAAGTATGAAATTCCACCCCGACTCAAGTCCCCTGAAGGATTTTTCAATTTGGGCACAAAAAAAATTTGGCCTCCCAAGCACACTTTTTTCTGACCCCGGGGTCAGGAGTTTTCCTCCTCTGGGTGCAAACAGCTTGATTTTTAAAAACAGCAAGAAATACCATTTTTAAGTATGAAATTCCACCCCGAGTCAAGTCGCCTGAAGGATTTTTCAATTTGGGCACAAAAAAAATTTGGCCTCCCAAGCACACTTTTTTCTGACCGCGGGGTCAGGAGTTTTCCTCCTCTGGGTGTAAGGAGCTTGATTTTTAAAAACAGCAAGAAATACCATTTTTAAGTATGAAATTCCACCTCGAATCAAGTCCCCTGAAGGATCTTCCAATTTGGGCACAAAAATAATTTGGCCTCCCAAGCACACTTTTTTCTGACCGCGGGGTCAGGAGTTTTCCTCCTCTGGGTGCAAGGAGCTTGATTTTTAAAAACAGCAAGAAATACTATTTTTAAGTATGAAATTCCACCCCGAGTCAAGTCGACTGAAGGATTTTTCAATTTGGGCACAAAAAAAATTTGGCCTCCCAAGCACACTTTTTTCTGACCCCGGGGTCAGAAGTTTTCCTCCTCTGGGTGCAAGGATCTTGATTTTTAAAAACAGCAAGAAATACTACTTTTAAGTATGAAATTCCACCCCGAATCAAGTCGCCTGAAGGATTTTTTAATTTGGGCACAAAAAAAATTTGGCCTCCCAAGCACACTTTTTTCTGACCCCGGGGTCAGGAGTTTTCCTCCTCTGGGTGCAAGGAGCTTGATTTTTAAAAACAGCAAGAAATACTATTTTTAAGTATGAAATTCCACCCCGAATCAAGTCCCCTGAAGGATTTTTCAATTTGGGCACAAAAAAAATTGGGCCTCCCAAGCACACTTTTTTCTGACCGCGGGGTCAGGAGTTTTCCTGCTCTGGGTGCAAGGAGCTTGATATTTAAAAACAGCAAGAAATACTATTTTTAAGTATGAAATTCCACCCCGAGTCAAGTCGACTGAAGGATTTTTCAATTTGGGCACAAAAAAAATTTGGCCTCCCAAGCACACTTTTTTCTGACCCCGGGGTCAGGAGTTTTCCTCCTCTGGGTGTAAGGAGCTTGATTTTTAAAAACAGCAAGAAATACTATTTTTAAGTATGAAATTCCACCCCGAGTCACGTCGCCTGAAGGATTTTTCAATTTGGGCACAAAAAAAATTTGGCCTCCCAAGCACACTTTTTTCTGACCCCGGGGTCAGGAGTTTTCCTCCTCTGGGTGTAAGGAGCTTGATTTTTAAAAACAGCAAGAAATACCATTTTTAAGTATGAAATTCCATCTCGAATCAAGTCCCCTGAAGGATTTTCCAATTTGGGCACAAAAATAATTTGGCCTCCCAAGCACACTTTTTTCTGACCCCGGGGTCAGGAGTTTTCCTCCTCTGGGTGCAAACAGCTTGATTTTTAAAAACAGCAAGAAATACCATTTTTAAGTATGAAATTCCACCCCGACTCAAGTCCCCTGAAGGATTTTTCAATTTGGGCACAAAAAAAATTTGGCCTCCCAAGCACACTTTTTTCTGACCCCGGGGTCAGGAGTTTTCCTCCTCTGGGTGCAAACAGCTTGATTTTTAAAAACAGCAAGAAATACCATTTTTAAGTATGAAATTCCACCCCGAGTCAAGTCGCCTGAAGGATTTTTCAATTTGGGCACAAAAAAAATTTGGCCTCCCAAGCACACTTTTTTCTGACCGCGGGGTCAGGAGTTTTCCTCCTCTGGGTGTAAGGAGCTTGATTTTTAAAAACAGCAAGAAATACCATTTTTAAGTATGAAATTCCACCTCGAATCAAGTCCCCTGAAGGATCTTCCAATTTGGGCACAAAAATAATTTGGCCTCCCAAGCACACTTTTTTCTGACCGCGGGGTCAGGAGTTTTCCTCCTCTGGGTGCAAGGAGCTTGATTTTTAAAAACAGCAAGAAATACTATTTTTAAGTATGAAATTCCACCCCGAGTCAAGTCGACTGAAGGATTTTTCAATTTGGGCACAAAAAAAATTTGGCCTCCCAAGCACACTTTTTTCTGACCCCGGGGTCAGAAGTTTTCCTCCTCTGGGTGCAAGGATCTTGATTTTTAAAAACAGCAAGAAATACTACTTTTAAGTATGAAATTCCACCCCTAATCAAGTCGCCTGAAGGATTTTTTAATTTGGGCACAAAAAAAATTTGGCCTCCCAAGCACACTTTTTTCTGACCCCGGGGTCAGGAGTTTTCCTCCTCTGGGTGCAAGGAGCTTGATTTTTAAAAACAGCAAGAAATACTATTTTTAAGTATGAAATTCCACCCCGAATCAAGTCCCCTGAAGGATTTTTCAATTTGGGCACAAAAAAAATTGGGCCTCCCAAGCACACTTTTTCCTGACCCCGGGGTCAGGAGTTTTCCTCCTCTGGGTGCAAAAAGCTTGATTTTTAAAAATAGCAAGAAATACCATTTTTAAGTATGAAATTCCACCCCGAGTCAAGTCCCCTGAAGGATTTTCCAATTTGGGCACAAAAAAAATTTGGCCTCCCAAGCGCACTTTTTTCTGACCCCGGACGGGGTCAGGAGTTTTCCTCCTCTGGGTGCAAGGAGCTTGATTTTTAAAAACAGCAAGAAATACCATTTTTAAGTATGAAATTCCACCCCGAATCAAGTCCCCTGATGGATTTTTCAATTTGGGCACAAAAAAAATTTGGCCTCCGAAGCACACTTTTTTCTGACCCCGGGGTCAGGAGATTTCCTCCTCTGGGTGCAAGGAGCTTGATTTTTAAAAACAGCAAGAAATACCATTTTTAAGTATGAAATTCCACCCCGAGTCACGTCGCCTGAAGGATTTTTCAATTTGGGCACAAAAAAAATTTGGCCTCCCAAGCACACTTTTTTCTGACCCCGGGGTCAGGAGTTTTCCTCCTCTGGGTGTAAGGAGCTTGATTTTTAAAAACAGCAAGAAATACCATTTTTAAGTATGAAATTCCATCTCGAATCAAGTCCCCTGAAGGATTTTCCAATTTGGGCACAAAAATAATTTGGCCTCCCAAGCACACTTTTTTCTGACCCCGGGGTCAGGAGTTTTCCTCCTCTGGGTGCAAACAGCTTGATTTTTAAAAACAGCAAGAAATACCATTTTTAAGTATGAAATTCCACCCCGACTCAAGTCCCCTGAAGGATTTTTCAATTTGGGCACAAAAAAAATTTGGCCTCCCAAGCACACTTTTTTCTGACCCCGGGGTCAGGAGTTTTCCTCCTCTGGGTGCAAACAGCTTGATTTTTAAAAACAGCAAGAAATACCATTTTTAAGTATGAAATTCCACCCCGAGTCAAGTCGCCTGAAGGATTTTTCAATTTGGGCACAAAAAAAATTTGGCCTCCCAAGCACACTTTTTTCTGACCGCGGGGTCAGGAGTTTTCCTCCTCTGGGTGTAAGGAGCTTGATTTTTAAAAACAGCAAGAAATACCATTTTTAAGTATGAAATTCCACCTCGAATCAAGTCCCCTGAAGGATTTTCCAATTTGGGCACAAAAATAATTTGGCCTCCCAAGCACACTTTTTTCTGACCGCGGGGTCAGGAGTTTTCCTCCTCTGGGTGCAAGGAGCTTGATATTTAAAAACAGCAAGAAATACTATTTTTAAGTATGAAATTCCACCCCGAGTCAAGTCCCCTGAAGGATTTTTCAATTTGGGCACAAAAAAAATTTGGCCTCCCAAGCACACTTTTTTCTGACCCCGGGGTCAGGAGTTTTCCTCCTCTGGGTGCAAACAGCTTGATTTTTAAAAACAGCAAGAAATACCATTTTTAAGTATGAAATTCCACCCCGAGTCAAGTCGCCTGAAGGATTTTTCAATTTGGGCACAAAAAAAATTTGGCCTCCCAAGCACACTTTTTTCTGACCGCGGGGTCAGGAGTTTTCCTCCTCTGGGTGTAAGGAGCTTGATTTTTAAAAACAGCAAGAAATACCATTTTTAAGTATGAAATTCCACCTCGAATCAAGTCCCCTGAAGGATTTTCCAATTTGGGCACAAAAATAATTTGGCCTCCCAAGCACACTTTTTTCTGACCGCGGGGTCAGGAGTTTTCCTGCTCTGGGTGCAAGGAGCTTGATATTTAAAAACAGCAAGAAATACTATTTTTAAGTATGAAATTCCACCCCGAGTCAAGTCGACTGAAGGATTTTTCAATTTGGGCACAAAAAAAATTTGGCCTCCCAAGCACACTTTTTTCTGACCCCGGGGTCAGAAGTTTTCCTCCTCTGGGTGCAAGGAGCTTGATTTTTAAAAACAGCAAGAAATACTACTTTTAAGTATGAAATTCCACCCCGAATCAAGCCGCCTGAAGGATTTTTTAATTTGGGCACAAAAAAAATTTGGCCTCCCAAGCACACTTTTTTCTGACCCCGGGGTCAGGAGTTTTCCTCCTCTGGGTGCAAGGAGCTTGATTTTTAAAAACAGCAAGAAATACTATTTTTAAGTATGAAATTCCACCCCGAATCAAGTCCCCTGAAGGATTTTTGAATTTGGGCACAAAAAAAATTGGGCCTCCCAAGCACACTTTTTCCTGACCCCGGGGTCAGGAGTTTTCCTCCTCTGGGTGCAAAAAGCTTGATTTTTAAAAATAGCAAGAAATACCATTTTTAAGTATGAAATTCCACCCCGAGTCAAGTCCCCTGAAGGATTTTCCAATTTGGGCACAAAAAAAATTTGGCCTCCCAAGCACACTTTTTTCTGACCCCGGGGTCAGGAGTTTTCCTCCTCTGGGTGCAAACAGCTTGATTTTTAAAAACAGCAAGAAATACCATTTTTAAGTATGAAATTCCACCCCGAGTCAAGTTGCCTGAAGGATTTTTCAATTTGGGCACAAAAAAAATTTGGCCTCCCAAGCACACTTTTTTCTGACCGCGGGGTCAGGAGTTTTCCTCCTCTGGGTGTAAGGAGCTTGATTTTTAAAAACAGCAAGAAATACCATTTTTAAGTATGAAATTCCACCCCGAATCAAGTCCCCTGAAGGATTTTCCAATTTGGGCACAAAAAAAATTTGGCCTCCCAAGCACACTTTTTTCTGACCCCGGGGTCAGGAGTTTTCCTCCTCTGGGTGCAAGGAGCTTGATTTTTAAAAACAGCAAGAAATACTATTTTTAAGTATGAAATTCCACCCCGAGTCAAGTCGCCTGAAGGATTTTTCAATTTGGGCACAAAAAAAATTTGGCCTCCCAAGCACACTTTTTTCTGACCCCGGGGTCAGGAGTTTTCCTCCTCTGGGTGTAAGGAGCTTGATTTTTAAAAACAGCAAGAAATACCATTTTTAAGTATGAAATTCCACCCCGAATCAAGTCCCCTGAAGGATTTTCCAATTTGGGCACAAAAAAAATTTGGCCTCCCAAGCACACTTTTTTCTGACCCCGGGGTCAGGAGTTTTCCTCCTCTGGGTGCAAACAGCTTGATTTTTAAAAACAGCAAGAAATACCATTTTTAAATATGAAATTCCACCCCGAATCAAGTCCCCTGAAGGATTTTTCAATTTGGGCACAAAAAAAATTTGGCCTCCCAAGCACACTTTTTTCTGACCGCGGGGTCAGGAGTTTTCCTCCTCTGGGTGTAAGGAGCTTGATTTTTAAAAACAGCAAGAAATACCATTTTTAAGTATGAAATTCCACCCTGAATCAAGTCCCCTGAAGGATTTTCCAATTTGGGCACAAAAAAAATTTGGCCTCCCAAGCACACTTTTTTCTGACCCCGGGGTCAGGAGTTTTCCTCCTCTGGGTGCAAACAGCTTGATTTTTAAAAACAGCAAGAAATACCATTTTTAAGTATGAAATTCCACCCCGAATCAAGTCCCCTGAAGGATTTTCCAATTTGGGCACAAAAAAAATTTGGCCTCCCAAGAACACTTTTTTCTGACCGCGGGGTCAGGAGTTTTCCTCCTCTGGGTGCAAGGAGCTTGATTTTTAAAAACAGCAAGAAATACCATTTTTAAGTATGAAATTCCACCCCGAGTCAAGTCCCCTGAAGGATTTTTCAATTTGGGCACAAAAAAAATTTGTCCTCCCAAGCACACTTTTTTCTGACCCCGGGGCCAGGAGTTTTCCTCCTCTGGGTGCAAGGAGCTTGATTTTTAAAAACAGCAAGAAATACCATTTTTAAGTATGAAATTCCACCCCGAGTCAAGTCGCCTGAAGGATTTTTCAATTTGGGCACAAAAAAAATTTGGCCTCCCAAGCACACTTTTTTCTGACCCCGGGGTCAGGAGTTTTCCTCCTCTGGGTGTAAGGAGCTTGATTTTTAAAAACAGCAAGAAATACCATTTTTAAGTATGAAATTCCACCCCGAATCAAGTCCCCTGAAGGATTTTTCAATTTGGGCACAAAAAAAAATTGGCCTCCCAAGCACACTTTTTTCTGACCCCGGGGTCAGGAGTTTTCCTCCTCTGGGTGTAAGGAGCTTGATTTTTAAAAACAGCAAGAAATACCATTTTTAAGTATGAAATTCCACCCCGAATCAAGTCCCCTGAAGGATTTTTCAATTTGGGCACAAAAAAAATTTGGCCTCCCAAGCACACTTTTTTCTGACCCCGGGGTCAGGAGTTTTCCTCCTCTGGGTGCAAAAACTTGATTTTTAAAAATAGCAAGAAATACCATTTTTAAGTATGAAATTCCACCCCGAATCAAGTCCCCTGAAGGATTTTTCAATTTGGGCACAAAAAAAATTTGGCCTCCCAAGCACACTTTTTTCTGACCCCGGGGTCAGGAGTTTTCCTCCTCTGGGTGCAAAAACTTGATTTTTAAAAATAGCAAGAAATACCATTTTTTAGTATGAAATTCCACCCCGAGTCAAGTCCCCTGAAGGATTTTTCAATTTGGGCACAAAAAAAATTGGGCCTCCCAAGCACACTTTTTTCTGACCCCGGGGTCAGGAGTTTTCCTCCTCTGGGTGCAAAAAGCCTGATTTTTAAAAATAGCAAGAAATACCATTTTTAAGTATGAAATTCCACCCCGAGTCAAGTCCCCTGAAGGATTTTCCAATTTGGGCACAAAAAAAATTTGGCCTCCCAAGCGCACTTTTTTCTGACCCCGGCCGGGGTCAGGAGTATTCCTCCTCTGGGTGCAAGGAGCTTGATTTTTAAAAACAGCAAGAAATACCATTTTTAAGTATGAAATTCCACCCCGAATCAAGTCCCCTGACGGATTTTCCAATTTGGGCACAAAAAAATTTGGCCTCCCAAGCACACTTTTTTCTGACCCCGGGGTCAGGAGTTTTCCTCCTCTGGGTGCAAAAACTTGATTTTTAAAAATAGCAAGAAATACCATTTTTAAGTATGAAATTCCACCCCGAATCAAGTCCCCTGATGGATTTTTCAATTTGGGCACAAAAAAAATTTGGCCTCCGAAGCACACTTTTTTCTGACCCCGGGGTCAGGAGATTTCCTCCTCTGGGTGCAAGGAGCTTGATTTTTAAAAACAGCAAGAAATACCATTTTTAAGTATGAAATTCCACCCCGAGTCACGTCGCCTGAAGGATTTTTCAATTTGGGCACAAAAAAAAATTGGCCTCCCAAGCACACTTTTTTCTGACCCCGGGGTCAGGAGTTTTCCTCCTCTGGGTGCAAACAGCTTGATTTTTAAAAACAGCAAGAAATACCATTTTTAAATATGAAATTCCACCCCGAATCAAGTCCCCTGAAGGATTTTTCAATTTGGGCACAAAAAAAATTTGGCCTCCCAAGCACACTTTTTTCTGACCCCGGGGTCAGAAGTTTTCCTCCTCTGGGTGCAAGGAGCTTGATTTTTAAAAACAGCAAGAAATACCATTTTTAAGTATGAAATTCCACCCCAAGTCACGTCGCCTGAAGGATTTTTCAATTTGGGCACAAAAATAATTTGGCCTCCCAAGCACACTTTTTTCTGACCCCGGGGTCAGGAGTTTTCCTCCTCTGGGTGCAAACAGCTTGATTTTTAAAAACAGCAAGAAATACCATTTTTAAGTATGAAATTCCACCCCGAGTCAAGTCGCCTGAAGGATTTTTCAATTTGGGCACAAAAAAAATTTGGCCTCCCAAGCACACTTTTTTCTGACCGCGGGGACAGGAGTTTTCCTCCTCTGGGTGCAAGGAGCTTGATTTTTAAAAACAGCAAGAAATACTATTTTTAAGTATGAAATTCCACCCCGAGTCAAGTCGCCTGAAGGATTTTTCAATTTGGGCACAAAAAAAATTTGGCCTCCCAAGCACACTTTTTTCTGACCGCGGGGTCAGGAGTTTTCCTCCTCTGGGTGTAAGGAGCTTGATTTTTAAAAACAGCAAGAAATACCATTTTTAAGTATGAAATTCCACCCCGAATCAAGTCCCCTGAAGGATTTTCCAATTTGGGCACAAAAAAAATTTGGCCTCCCAAGCACACTTTTTTCTGACCCCGGGGTCAGGAGTTTTCCTCCTCTGGGTGCAAGGAGCTTGATTTTTAAAAACAGCAAGAAATACTATTTTTAAGTATGAAATTCCACCCCGAGTCAAGTCGCCTGAAGGATTTTTCAATTTGGGCACAAAAAAAATTTGGCCTCCCAAGCACACTTTTTTCTGACCCCGGGGTCAGGAGTTTTCCTCCTCTAGGTGTAAGGAGCTTGATTTTTAAAAACAGCAAGAAATACCATTTTTAAGTATGAAATTCCACCCCGAATCAAGTCCCCTGAAGGATTTTCCAATTTGGGCACAAAAAAAATTTGGCCTCCCAAGCACACTTTTTTCTGACCCCGGGGTCAGGAGTTTTCCTCCTCTGGGTGCAAACAGCTTGATTTTTAAAAACAGCAAGAAATACCATTTTTAAATATGAAATTCCACCCCGAATCAAGTCCCCTGAAGGATTTTTCAATTTGGGCACAAAAAAAATTTGGCCTCCCAAGCACACTTTTTTCTGACCCCGGGGTCAGAAGTTTTCCTCCTCTGGGTGCAAGGAGCTTGATTTTTAAAAACAGCAAGAAATACTACTTTTAAGTATGAAATTCCACCCCGAATCAAGTCGCCTGAAGGATTTTTCAATTTGGGCACAAAAAAAATTTGGCCTCCCAAGCACACTTTTTTCTGACCCCGGGGTCAGGAGTTTTCCTCCTCTGGGTGCAAGGAGCTTGATTTTTAAAAACAGCAAGAAATACTATTTTTAAGTATGAAATTCCACCCCGAATCAAGTCCCCTGAAGGATTTTTCAATTTGGGCACAAAAAAAATTGGGCCTCCCAAGCACACTTTTTCCTGACCCCGGGGTCAGGAGTTTTCCTCCTCTGGGTGCAAAAAGCTTGATTTTTAAAAATAGCAAGAAATACCATTTTTAAGTATGAAATTCCACCCCGAGTCAAGTCCCCTGAAGGATTTTCCAATTTGGGCACAAAAAAAATTTGGCCTCCCAAGCACACTTTTTTCTGACCCCGGGGTCAGAAGTTTTCCTCCTCTGGGTGCAAGGAGCTTGATTTTTAAAAACAGCAAGAAATACCATTTTTAAGTATGAAATTCCACCCCGAATCAAGTCCCCTGATGGATTTTTCAATTTGGGCACAAAAAAAATTTGGCCTCCGAAGCACACTTTTTTCTGACCCCGGGGTCAGGAGATTTCCTCCTCTGGGTGCAAGGAGCTTGATTTTTAAAAACAGCAAGAAATACCATTTTTAAGTATGAAATTCCACCCCGAGTCACGTCGCCTGAAGGATTTTTCAATTTGGGCACAAAAAAAATTTGGCCTCCCAAGCACACTTTTTTCTGACCCCGGGGTCAGGAGTTTTCCTCCTCTGGGTGTAAGGAGCTTGATTTTTAAAAACAGCAAGAAATACCATTTTTAAGTATGAAATTCCATCTCGAATCAAGTCCCCTGAAGGATTTTCCAATTTGGGCACAAAAATAATTTGGCCTCCCAAGCACACTTTTTTCTGACCGCGGGGTCAGGAGTTTTCCTCCTCTGGGTGCAAGGAGCTTGATTTTTAAAAACAGCAAGAAATACTATTTTTAAGTATGAAATTCCACCCCGAGTCAAGTCGCCTGAAGGATTTTTCAATTTGGGCACAAAAAAAATTTGGCCTCCCAAGCACACTTTTTTCTGACCCCGGGGTCAGGAGTTTTCCTCCTCTGGGTGTAAGGAGCTTGATTTTTAAAAACAGCAAGAAATACCATTTTTAAGTATGAAATTCCACCCCGAATCAAGTCCCCTGAAGGATTTTCCAATTTGGGCACAAAAAAAATTTGGCCTCCCAAGCACACTTTTTTCTGACCCCGGGGTCAGGAGTTTTCCTCCTCTGGGTGCAAGGAGCTTGATTTTTAAAAACAGCAAGAAATACTATTTTTAAGTATGAAATTCCACCCCGAGTCACGTCGCCTGAAGGATTTTTCAATTCGGGCACAAAAATAATTTGGCCTCCCAAGCACACTTTTTTCTGACCGCGGGGACAGGAGTTTTCCTCCTCTGGGTGCAAGGAGCTTGATTTTTAAAAACAGCAAGAAATACTATTTTTAAGTATGAAATTCCACCCCGAGTCAAGTCGCCTGAAGGATTTTTCAATTTGGGCACAAAAAAAATTTGGCCTCCCAAGCACACTTTTTTCTGACCCCGGGGTCAGGAGTTTTCCTCCTCTGGGTGCAAACAGCTTGATTTTTAAAAACAGCAAGAAATACCATTTTTAAGTATGAAATTCCACCCCGACTCAAGTCCCCTGAAGGATTTTTCAATTTGGGCACAAAAAAAATTTGGCCTCCCAAGCACACTTTTTTCTGACCCCGGGGTCAGGAGTTTTCCTCCTCTGGGTGCAAACAGCTTGATTTTTAAAAACAGCAAGAAATACCATTTTTAAGTATGAAATTCCACCCCGAGTCAAGTCGCCTGAAGGATTTTTCAATTTGGGCACAAAAAAAATTTGGCCTCCCAAGCACACTTTTTTCTGACCGCGGGGACAGGAGTTTTCCTCCTCTGGGTGCAAGGAGCTTGATTTTTAAAAACAGCAAGAAATACTATTTTTAAGTATGAAATTCCACCCCGAGTCAAGTCGCCTGAAGGATTTTTCAATTTGGGCACAAAAAAAATTTGGCCTCCCAAGCACACTTTTTTCTGACCCCGGGGTCAGGAGTTTTCCTCCTCTGGGTGCAAACAGCTTGATTTTTAAAAACAGCAAGAAATACCATTTTTAAGTATGAAATTCCACCCCGACTCAAGTCCCCTGAAGGATTTTTCAATTTGGGCACAAAAAAAATTTGGCCTCCCAAGCACACTTTTTTCTGACCCCGGGGTCAGGAGTTTTCCTCCTCTGGGTGCAAACAGCTTGATTTTTAAAAACAGCAAGAAATACCATTTTTAAGTATGAAATTCCACCCCGAGTCAAGTCGCCTGAAGGATTTTCAATTTGGGCACAAAAAAAATTTGGCCTCCCAAGCACACTTTTTTCTGACCGCGGGGTCAGGAGTTTTCCTCCTCTGGGTGTAAGGAGCTTGATTTTTAAAAACAGCAAGAAATACCATTTTTAAGTATGAAATTCCACCCCGAATCAAGTCCCCTGAAGGATTTTCCAATTTGGGCACAAAAAAAATTTGGCCTCCCAAGCACACTTTTTTCTGACCCCGGGGTCAGGAGTTTTCCTCCTCTGGGTGCAAGGAGCTTGATTTTTAAAAACAGCAAGAAATACTATTTTTAAGTATGAAATTCCACCCCGAGTCAAGTCGCCTGAAGGATTTTTCAATTTGGGCACAAAAAAAATTTGGCCTCCCAAGCACACTTTTTTCTGACCCCGGGGTCAGGAGTTTTCCTCCTCTGGGTGTAAGGAGCTTGATTTTTAAAAACAGCAAGAAATACCATTTTTAAGTATGAAATTCCACCCCGAATCAAGTCCCCTGAAGGATTTTCCAATTTGGGCACAAAAAAAATTTGGCCTCCCAAGCACACTTTTTTCTGACCCCGGGGTCAGGAGTTTTCCTCCTCTGGGTGCAAACAGCTTGATTTTTAAAAACAGCAAGAAATACCATTTTTAAATATGAAATTCCACCCCGAATCAAGTCCCCTGAAGGATTTTTCAATTTGGGCACAAAAAAAATTTGGCCTCCCAAGCACACTTTTTTCTGACCCCGGGGTCAGAAGTTTTCCTCCTCTGGGTGCAAGGAGCTTGATTTTTAAAAACAGCAAGAAATACTACTTTTAAGTATGAAATTCCACCCCGAATCAAGTCGCCTGAAGGATTTTTCAATTTGGGCACAAAAAAAATTTGGCCTCCCAAGCACACTTTTTTCTGACCCCGGGGTCAGGAGTTTTCCTCCTCTGGGTGCAAGGAGCTTGATTTTTAAAAACAGCAAGAAATACTATTTTTAAGTATGAAATTCCACCCCGAATCAAGTCCCCTGAAGGATTTTTCAATTTGGGCACAAAAAAAATTGGGCCTCCCAAGCACACTTTTTCCTGACCCCGGGGTCAGGAGTTTTCCTCCTCTGGGTGCAAAAAGCTTGATTTTTAAAAATAGCAAGAAATACCATTTTTAAGTATGAAATTCCACCCCGAGTCAAGTCCCCTGAAGGATTTTCCAATTTGGGCACAAAAAAAATTTGGCCTCCCAAGCACACTTTTTTCTGACCCCGGGGTCAGAAGTTTTCCTCCTCTGGGTGCAAGGAGCTTGATTTTTAAAAACAGCAAGAAATACCATTTTTAAGTATGAAATTCCACCCCGAATCAAGTCCCCTGATGGATTTTTCAATTTGGGCACAAAAAAAATTTGGCCTCCGAAGCACACTTTTTTCTGACCCCGGGGTCAGGAGATTTCCTCCTCTGGGTGCAAGGAGCTTGATTTTTAAAAACAGCAAGAAATACCATTTTTAAGTATGAAATTCCACCCCGAGTCACGTCGCCTGAAGGATTTTTCAATTTGGGCACAAAAAAAATTTGGCCTCCCAAGCACACTTTTTTCTGACCCCGGGGTCAGGAGTTTTCCTCCTCTGGGTGTAAGGAGCTTGATTTTTAAAAACAGCAAGAAATACCATTTTTAAGTATGAAATTCCATCTCGAATCAAGTCCCCTGAAGGATTTTCCAATTTGGGCACAAAAAAAATTTGGCCTCCCAAGCACACTTTTTTCTGACCCCGGGGTCAGGAGTTTTCCTCCTCTGGGTGTAAGGAGCTTGATTTTTAAAAACAGCAAGAAATACCATTTTTAAGTATGAAATTCCACCCCGAATCAAGTCCCCTGAAGGATTTTCCAATTTGGGCACAAAAAAAATTTGGCCTCCCAAGCACACTTTTTTCTGACCCCGGGGTCAGGAGTTTTCCTCCTCTGGGTGCAAGGAGCTTGATTTTTAAAAACAGCAAGAAATACTATTTTTAAGTATGAAATTCCACCCCGAGTCAAGTCCCCTGAAGGATTTTTCAATTTGGGCACAAAAAAAATTTGGCCTCCCAAGCACACTTTTTTCTGACCCCGGGGTCAGGAGTTTTCCTCCTCTGGGTGCAAACAGCTTGATTTTTAAAAACAGCAAGAAATACCATTTTTAAGTATGAAATTCCACCCCGAGTCAAGTCGCCTGAAGGATTTTTCAATTTGGGCACAAAAAAAATTTGGCCTCCCAAGCACACTTTTTTCTGACCGCGGGGTCAGGAGTTTTCCTCCTCTGGGTGTAAGGAGCTTGATTTTTAAAAACAGCAAGAAATACCATTTTTAAGTATGAAATTCCACCCCGAATCAAGTCCCCTGAAGGATTTTTCAATTTGGGCACAAAAAAAATTTGTCCTCCCAAGCACACTTTTTTCTGACCCCGGGGCCAGGAGTTTTCCTCCTCTGGGTGCAAGGAGCTTGATTTTTAAAAACAGCAAGAAATACCATTTTTAAGTATGAAATTCCACCCCGAGTCAAGTCGCCTGAAGGATTTTTCAATTTGGGCACAAAAAAAATTTGGCCTCCCAAGCACACTTTTTTCTGACCCCGGGGTCAGGAGTTTTCCTCCTCTGGGTGTAAGGAGCTTGATTTTTAAAAACAGCAAGAAATACCATTTTTAAGTATGAAATTCCACCTCGAATCAAGTCCCCTGAAGGATTTTTCAATTTGGGCACAAAAAAAATTTGGCCTCCCAAGCACACTTTTTTCTGACCCCGGGGTCAGGAGTTTTCCTCCTCTGGGTGCAAAAACTTGATTTTTAAAAATAGCAAGAAATACCATTTTTAAGTATGAAATTCCACCCCGAATCAAGTCCCCTGAAGGATTTTTCAATTTGGGCACAAAAAAAATTTGGCCTCCCAAGCACACTTTTTTCTGACCCCGGGGTCAGGAGTTTTCCTCCTCTGGGTGCAAAAACTTGATTTTTAAAAATAGCAAGAAATACCATTTTTAAGTATGAAATTCCACCCCGAGTCAAGTCCCCTGAAGGATTTTTCAATTTGGGCACAAAAAAAATTGGGCCTCCCAAGCACACTTTTTTCTGACCCCGGGGTCAGGAGTTTTCCTCCTCTGGGTGCAAAAAGCTTGATTTTTAAAAATAGCAAGAAATACCATTTTTAAGTATGAAATTCCACCCCGAGTCAAGTCCCCTGAAGGATTTTCCAATTTGGGCACAAAAAAAATTTGGCCTCCCAAGCGCACTTTTTTCTGACCCCGGCCCTGGTCAGGAGTTTTCCTCCTCTGGGTGCAAGGAGCTTGATTTTTAAAAACAGCAAGAAATACCATTTTTAAGTATGAAATTCCACCCCGAATCAAGTCCCCTGATGGATTTTTCAATTTGGGCACAAAAAAAATTTGGCCTCCGAAGCACACTTTTTTCTGACCCCGGGGTCAGGAGATTTCCTCCTCTGGGTGCAAGGAGCTTGATTTTTAAAAACAGCAAGAAATACCATTTTTAAGTATGAAATTCCACCCCGAGTCACGTCGCCTGAAGGATTTTTCAATTTGGGCACAAAAAAAATTTGGCCTCCCAAGCACACTTTTTTCTGACCCCGGGGTCAGGAGTTTTCCTCCTCTGGGTGTAAGGAGCTTGATTTTTAAAAACAGCAAGAAATACCATTTTTAAGTATGAAATTCCATCTCGAATCAAGTCCCCTGAAGGATTTTCCAATTTGGGCACAAAAATAATTTGGCCTCCCAAGCACACTTTTTTCTGACCGCGGGGTCAGGAGTTTTCCTCCTCTGGGTGCAAGGAGCTTGATTTTTAAAAACAGCAAGAAATACTATTTTTAAGTATGAAATTCCACCCCGAGTCAAGTCGCCTGAAGGATTTTTCAATTTGGGCACAAAAAAAATTTGGCCTCCCAAGCACACTTTTTTCTGACCCCGGGGTCAGGAGTTTTCCTCCTCTGGGTGTAAGGAGCTTGATTTTTAAAAACAGCAAGAAATACCATTTTTAAGTATGAAATTCCACCCCGAATCAAGTCCCCTGAAGGATTTTCCAATTTGGGCACAAAAAAAATTTGGCCTCCCAAGCACACTTTTTTCTGACCCCGGGGTCAGGAGTTTTCCTCCTCTGGGTGCAAAAAGCTTGATTTTTAAAAACAGCAAGAAATACCATTTTTAAATATGAAATTCCACCCCGAATCAAGTCCCCTGAAGGATTATTCAATTTGGGCACAAAAAAAATTTGGCCTCCCAAGCACACTTTTTTCTGACCGCGGGGTCAGGAGTTTTCCTCCTCTGGGTGTAAGGAGCTTGATTTTTAAAAACAGCAAGAAATACAATTTTTAAGTATGAAATTCCACCCCGAATCAAGTCCCCTGAAGGATTTTCCAATTTGGGCACAAAAAAAATTTGGCCTCCCAAGCGCACTTTTTTCTGATCCCGGCCGGGGTCAGGAGTTTTCCTCCTCTGGGTGCAAACAGCTTGATTTTTAAAAACAGCAAGAAATACCATTTTTAAGTATGAAATTCCACCCCGACTCAAGTCCCCTGAAGGATTTTTCAATTTGGGCACAAAAAAAATTTGGCCTCCGAAGCACACTTTTTTCTGACCCCGGGGTCAGGAGATTTCCTCCTCTGGGTGCAAGGAGCTTGATTTTTAAAAACAGCAAGAAATACCATTTTTAAGTATGAAATTCCACCCCGAGTCACGTCGCCTGAAGGATTTTTCAATTTGGGCACAAAAAAAATTTGGCCTCCCAAGCACACTTTTTTCTGACCCCGGGGTCAGGAGTTTTCCTCCTCTGGGTGTAAGGAGCTTGATTTTTAAAAACAGCAAGAAATACCATTTTTAAGTATGAAATTCCACCTCGAATCAAGTCCCCTGAAGGATTTTCCAATTTGGGCACAAAAATAATTTGGCCTCCCAAGCACACTTTTTTCTGACCGCGGGGTCAGGAGTTTTCCTCCTCTGGGTGCAAGGAGCTTGATTTTTAAAAACAGCAAGAAATACTATTTTTAAGTATGAAATTCCACCCCGAGTCAAGTCGACTGAAGGATTTTTCAATTTGGGCACAAAAAAAATTTGGCCTCCCAAGCACACTTTTTTCTGACCCCGGGGTCAGAAGTTTTCCTCCTCTGGGTGCAAGGAGCTTGATTTTTAAAAACAGCAAGAAATACTACTTTTAAGTATGAAATTCCACCCCGAATCAAGTCGCCTGAAGGATTTTTCAATTTGGGCACAAAAAAAATTTGGCCTCCCAAGCACACTTTTTTCTGACCCCGGGGTCAGGAGTTTTCCTCCTCTGGGTGCAAGGAGCTTGATTTTTAAAAACAGCAAGAAATACTATTTTTAAGTATGAAATTCCACCCCGAATCAAGTCCCCTGAAGGATTTTTCAATTTGGGCACAAAAAAAATTGGGCCTCCCAAGCACACTTTTTCCTGACCCCGGCTGGGGTCAGGAGTTTTCCTCATCTGGGTGCAAGGAGCTTGATTTTTAAAAACAGCAAGAAATACCATTTTTAAGTATGAAATTCCACCCCGAATCAAGTCCCCTGATGGATTTTTCAATTTGGGCACAAAAAAAATTTGGCCTCCGAAGCACACTTTTTTCTGACCCCGGGGTCAGGAGTTTTCCTCCTCTGGGTGTAAGGAGCTTGATTTTTAAAAACAGCAAGAAATACCATATTTAAGTATGAAATTCCATCTCGAATCAAGTCCCCTGAAGGATTTTCCAATTTGGGCACAAAAATAATTTGGCCTCCCAAGCACACTTTTTTCTGACCGCGGGGACAGGAGTTTTCCTCCTCTGGGTGCAAAAAGCTTGATTTTTAAAAACAGCAAGAAATACCATTTTTAAATATGAAATTCCACCCCGAATCAAGTCCCCTGAAGGATTTTTCAATTTGGGCACAAAAAAAATTTGGCCTCCCAAGCACACTTTTTTCTGACCGCGGGGTCAGGAGTTTTCCTCCTCTGGGTGTAAGGAGCTTGATTTTTAAAAACAGCAAGAAATACCATTTTTAAGTATGAAATTCCACCCCGAATCAAGTCCCCTGAAGGATTTTCCAATTTGGGCACAAAAAAAATTTGGCCTCCCAAGCACACTTTTTTCTGACCCCGGGGTCAGGAGTTTTCCTCCTCTGGGTGCAAACAGCTTGATTTTTAAAAACAGCAAGAAATACCATTTTTAAGTATGAAATTCCACCCCGACTCAAGTCCCCTGAAGGATTTTTCAATTTGGGCACAAAAAAAATTTGGCCTCCCAAGCACACTTTTTTCTGACCCCGGGGTCAGGAGTTTTCCTCCTCTGGGTGCAAACAGCTTGATTTTTAAAAACAGCAAGAAATACCATTTTTAAGTATGAAATTCCACCCCGAATCAAGTCCCCTGATGGATTTTTCAATTTGGGCACAAAAAAAATTTGGCCTCCGAAGCACACTTTTTTCTGACCCCGGGGTCAGGAGATTTCCTCCTCTGGGTGCAAGGAGCTTGATTTTTAAAAACAGCAAGAAATACCATTTTTAAGTATGAAATTCCACCCCGAGTCACGTCGCCTGAAGGATTTTTCAATTTGGGCACAAAAAAAATTTGGCCTCCCAAGCACACTTTTTTCTGACCCCGGGGTCAGGAGTTTTCCTCCTCTGGGTGTAAGGAGCTTGATTTTTAAAAACAGCAAGAAATACCATTTTTAAGTATGAAATTCCATCTCGAATCAAGTCCCCTGAAGGATTTTCCAATTTGGGCACAAAAATAATTTGGCCTCCCAAGCACACTTTTTTCTGACCGCGGGGTCAGGAGTTTTCCTCCTCTGGGTGCAAGGAGCTTGATTTTTAAAAACAGCAAGAAATACTATTTTTAAGTATGAAATTCCACCCCGAGTCAAGTCGCCTGAAGGATTTTTCAATTTGGGCACAAAAAAAATTTGGCCTCCCAAGCACACTTTTTTCTGACCCCGGGGTCAGGAGTTTTCCTCCTCTGGGGGTAAGGAGCTTGATTTTTAAAAACAGCAAGAAATACCATTTTTAAGTATGAAATTCCACCCCGAATCAAGTCCCCTGAAGGATTTTCCAATTTGGGCACAAAAAAAATTTGGCCTCCCAAGCACACTTTTTTCTGACCCCGGGGTCAGGAGTTTTCCTCCTCTGGGTGCAAAAAGCTTGATTTTTAAAAACAGCAAGAAATACCATTTTTAAATATGAAATTCCACCCCGAATCAAGTCCCCTGAAGGATTATTCAATTTGGGCACAAAAAAAATTTGGCCTCCCAAGCACACTTTTTTCTGACCGCGGGGTCAGGAGTTTTCCTCCTCTGGGTGTAAGGAGCTTGATTTTTAAAAACAGCAAGAAATACAATTTTTAAGTATGAAATTCCACCCCGAATCAAGTCCCCTGAAGGATTTTCCAATTTGGGCACAAAAAAAATTTGGCCTCCCAAGCGCACTTTTTTCTGATCCCGGCCGGGGTCAGGAGTTTTCCTCCTCTGGGTGCAAACAGCTTGATTTTTAAAAACAGCAAGAAATACCATTTTTAAGTATGAAATTCCACCCCGACTCAAGTCCCCTGAAGGATTTTTCAATTTGGGCACAAAAAAAATTTGGCCTCCGAAGCACACTTTTTTCTGACCCCGGGGTCAGGAGATTTCCTCCTCTGGGTGCAAGGAGCTTGATTTTTAAAAACAGCAAGAAATACCATTTTTAAGTATGAAATTCCACCCCGAGTCACGTCGCCTGAAGGATTTTTCAATTTGGGCACAAAAAAAATTTGGCCTCCCAAGCACACTTTTTTCTGACCCCGGGGTCAGGAGTTTTCCTCCTCTGGGTGTAAGGAGCTTGATTTTTAAAAACAGCAAGAAATACCATTTTTAAGTATGAAATTCCACCTCGAATCAAGTCCCCTGAAGGATTTTCCAATTTGGGCACAAAAATAATTTGGCCTCCCAAGCACACTTTTTTCTGACCGCGGGGTCAGGAGTTTTCCTCCTCTGGGTGCAAGGAGCTTGATTTTTAAAAACAGCAAGAAATACTATTTTTAAGTATGAAATTCCACCCCGAGTCAAGTCGACTGAAGGATTTTTCAATTTGGGCACAAAAAAAATTTGGCCTCCCAAGCACACTTTTTTCTGACCCCGGGGTCAGAAGTTTTCCTCCTCTGGGTGCAAGGAGCTTGATTTTTAAAAACAGCAAGAAATACTACTTTTAAGTATGAAATTCCACCCCGAATCAAGTCGCCTGAAGGATTTTTCAATTTGGGCACAAAAAAAATTTGGCCTCCCAAGCACACTTTTTTCTGACCCCGGGGTCAGGAGTTTTCCTCCTCTGGGTGCAAGGAGCTTGATTTTTAAAAACAGCAAGAAATACTATTTTTAAGTATGAAATTCCACCCCGAATCAAGTCCCCTGAAGGATTTTTCAATTTGGGCACAAAAAAAATTGGGCCTCCCAAGCACACTTTTTCCTGACCCCGGCTGGGGTCAGGAGTTTTCCTCATCTGGGTGCAAGGAGCTTGATTTTTAAAAACAGCAAGAAATACCATTTTTAAGTATGAAATTCCACCCCGAATCAAGTCCCCTGATGGATTTTTCAATTTGGGCACAAAAAAAATTTGGCCTCCGAAGCACACTTTTTTCTGACCCCGGGGTCAGGAGTTTTCCTCCTCTGGGTGTAAGGAGCTTGATTTTTAAAAACAGCAAGAAATACCATTTTTAAGTATGAAATTCCATCTCGAATCAAGTCCCCTGAAGGATTTTCCAATTTGGGCACAAAAATAATTTGGCCTCCCAAGCACACTTTTTTCTGACCGCGGGGACAGGAGTTTTCCTCCTCTGGGTGCAAAAAGCTTGATTTTTAAAAACAGCAAGAAATACCATTTTTAAATATGAAATTCCACCCCGAATCAAGTCCCCTGAAGGATTTTTCAATTTGGGCACAAAAAAAATTTGGCCTCCCAAGCACACTTTTTTCTGACCGCGGGGTCAGGAGTTTTCCTCCTCTGGGTGTAAGGAGCTTGATTTTTAAAAACAGCAAGAAATACCATTTTTAAGTATGAAATTCCACCCCGAATCAAGTCCCCTGAAGGATTTTCCAATTTGGGCACAAAAAAAATTTGGCCTCCCAAGCACACTTTTTTCTGACCCCGGGGTCAGGAGTTTTCCTCCTCTGGGTGCAAACAGCTTGATTTTTAAAAACAGCAAGAAATACCATTTTTAAGTATGAAATTCCACCCCGACTCAAGTCCCCTGAAGGATTTTTCAATTTGGGCACAAAAAAAATTTGGCCTCCCAAGCACACTTTTTTCTGACCCCGGGGTCAGGAGTTTTCCTCCTCTGGGTGCAAACAGCTTGATTTTTAAAAACAGCAAGAAATACCATTTTTAAGTATGAAATTCCACCCCGAGTCAAGTCGCCTGAAGGATTTTTCAATTTGGGCACAAAAAAAATTTGGCCTCCCAAGCACACTTTTTTCTGACCGCGGGGTCAGGAGTTTTCCTCCTCTGGGTGTAAGGAGCTTGATTTTTAAAAAGAGCAAGAAATACCATTTTTAAGTATGAAATTCCACCCCGAATCAAGTCCCCTGAAGGATTTTCCAATTTGGGCACAAAAAAAATTTGGCCTCCCAAGCACACTTTTTTCTGACCCCGGGGTCAGGAGTTTTCCTCCTCTGGGTGAAAGGAGCTTGATTTTTAAAAACAGCAAGAAATACTATTTTTAAGTATGAAATTCCACCCCGAGTCAAGTCGCCTGAAGGATTTTTCAATTTGGGCACAAAAAAAATTTGGCCTCCCAAGCACACTTTTTTCTGACCGCGGGGTCAGGAGTTTTCCTCCTCTGGGTGCAAACAGCTTGATTTTTAAAAACAGCAAGAAATACCATTTTTAAGTATGAAATTCCACCCCGAGTCAAGTCGCCTGAAGGATTTTTCAATTTGGGCACAAAAAAAATTTGGCCTCCCAAGCACACTTTTTTCTGACCGCGGGGTCAGGAGTTTTCCTCCTCTGGGTGTAAGGAGCTTGATTTTTAAAAAGAGCAAGAAATACCATTTTTAAGTATGAAATTCCACCCCGAATCAAGTCCCCTGAAGGATTTTCCAATTTGGGCACAAAAAAAATTTGGCCTCCCAAGCACACTTTTTTCTGACCCCGGGGTCAGGAGTTTTCCTCCTCTGGGTGAAAGGAGCTTGATTTTTAAAAACAGCAAGAAATACTATTTTTAAGTATGAAATTCCACCCCGAGTCAAGTCGCCTGAAGGATTTTTCAATTTGGGCACAAAAAAAATTTGGCCTCCCAAGCACACTTTTTTCTGACCGCGGGGTCAGGAGTTTTCCTCCTCTGGGTGTAAGGAGCTTGATTTTTAAAAAGAGCAAGAAATACCATTTTTAAGTATGAAATTCCACCCCGAATCAAGTCCCCTGAAGGATTTTCCAATTTGGGCACAAAAAAAATTTGGCCTCCCAAGCACACTTTTTTCTGACCCCGGGGTCAGGAGTTTTCCTCCTCTGGGTGCAAGGAGCTTGATTTTTAAAAACAGCAAGAAATACTATTTTTAAGTATGAAATTCCACCCCGAGTCAAGTCGCCTGAAGGATTTTTCAATTTGGGCACAAAAAAAATTTGGCCTCCCAAGCACACTTTTTTCTGACCCCGGGGTCAGGAGTTTTCCTCCTCTGGGTGTAAGGAGCTTGATTTTTAAAAACAGCAAGAAATACCATTTTTAAGTATGAAATTCCACCCCGAATCAAGTCCCCTGAAGGATTTTCCAATTTGGGCAGAAAAAAAATTTGGCCTCCCAAGCACACTTTTTTCTGACCCCGGGGTCAGGAGTTTTCCACCTCTTGGTGCAAAAAGCTTGATTTTTAAAAACAGCAAGAAATACCATTTTTAAATATGAAATTCCACCCCGAATCAAGTCCCCTGAAGGATTTTTCAATTTGGGCACAAAAAAAATTTGGCCTCCCAAGCACACTTTTTTCTGACCGCGGGGTCAGGAGTTTTCCTCCTCTGGGTGTAAGGAGCTTGATTTTTAAAAACAGCAAGAAATACCATTTTTAAGTATGAAATTCCACCCCGAATCAAGTCCCCTGAAGGATTTTCCAATTTGGGCACAAAAAAAATTTGGCCTCCCAAGCACACTTTTTTCTGACCGCGGGGTCAGGAGTTTTCCTCCTCTGGGTGCAAACAGCTTGATTTTTAAAAACAGCAAGAAATACCATTTTTAAGTATGAAATTCCACCCCGACTCAAGTCCCCTGAAGGATTTTTCAATTTGGGCACAAAAAAAATTTGGCCTCCCAAGCACACTTTTTTCTGACCCCGGGGTCAGGAGTTTTCCTCCTCTGGGTGCAAAAAGCTTGATTTTTAAAAACAGCAAGAAATACCATTTTTAAATATGAAATTCCACCCTGAATCAAGTCCCCTGAAGGATTTTTCAATTTGGGCACAAAAAAAATTTGGCCTCCCAAGCACACTTTTTTCTGACCGCGGGGTCAGGAGTTTTCCTCCTCTGGGTGTAAGGAGCTTGATTTTTAAAAACAGCAAGAAATACCATTTTTAAGTATGAAATTCCACCCCGAATCAAGTCCCCTGAAGGATTTTCCAATTTGGGCACAAAAAAAATTTGGCCTCCCAAGCACACTTTTTTCTGACCCCGGGGTCAGGAGTTTTCCTCCTCTGGGTGCAAACAGCTTGATTTTTAAAAACAGCAAGAATTACCATTTTTAAGTATGAAATTCCACCCCGAGTCAAGTCCCCTGAAGGATTTTTCAATTTGGGCACAAAAAAAATTTGGCCTCCCAAGCACACTTTTTTCTGACCGCGGGGTCAGGAGTTTTCCTCCTCTGGGTGCAAGGAGCTTGATTTTTAAAAACAGCAAGAAATACCATTTTTAAGTATGAAATTCCACCCCGAATCAAGTCCCCTGAAGGATTTTTCAATTTGGGCACAAAAAAAATTTGGCCTCCCAAGCACACTTTTTTCTGACCGCGGGGTCAGGAGTTTTCCTCCTCTGGGTGCAAGGAGCTTGATTTTTAAAAACAGCAAGAAATACCATTTTTAAGTATGAAATTCCACCCGGAATCAAGTCCCCTGAAGGATTTTCCAATTTGGGCACAAAAAAAATTTGGCCTCCCAAGAACACTTTTTTCTGACCCCGGGGTCAGGAGTTTTCCTCCTCTGGGTGCAAAAAGCTTGATTTTTAAAAACAGCAAGAAATACCATTTTTAAGTATGAAATTCCATCCCGAGTCAAGTCCCCTGAAGGATTTTTCAATTTGGGCACAAAAAAAATTTGTCCTCCCAAGCACACTTTTTTCTGACCCCGGGGCCAGGAGTTTTCCTCCTCTGGGTGCAAGGAGCTTGATTTTTAAAAACAGCAAGAAATACCATTTTTAAGTATGAAATTCCACCCCGAGTCAAGTCGCCTGAAGGATTTTTCAATTTGGGCACAAAAAAAATTTGGCCTCCCAAGCACACTTTTTTCTGACCCCGGGGTCAGGAGTTTTCCTCCTCTGGGTGTAAGGAGCTTGATTTTTAAAAACAGCAAGAAATACCATTTTTAAGTATGAAATTCCACCCCGAATCAAGTCCCCTGAAGGATTTTTCAATTTGGGCACAAAAAAAATTTGGCCTCCCAAGCACACTTTTTTCTGACCCCGGGGTCAGGAGTTTTCCTCCTCTGGGTGCAAAAACTTGATTTTTAAAAATAGCAAGAAATACCATTTTTAAGTATGAAATTCCACCCCGAGTCAAGTCCCCTGAAGGATTTTTCAATTTGGGCACAAAAAAAATTTGGCCTCCCAAGCACACTTTTTTCTGACCCCGGGGTCAGGAGTTTTCTGGGTGCAAAAAGCTTGATTTTTAAAAACAGCAAGAAATACCATTTTTAAGTATGAAATTCCACGCCGAGTCAAGTCGCCTGAAGGATTTTTCAATTTGGGCACAAAAAAAATTTGGCCTCCCAAGCACACTTTTTTCTGACCCCGGGGTCAGGAGTTTTCCTCCTCTGGGTGCAAAAAGCTTGATTTTTAAAAACAGCAAGAAATACCATTTTTAAATATGAAATTCCACCCCGAATCAAGTCCCCTGAAGGATTTTTCAATTTGGGCACAAAAAAATTTTGGCCTCCCAAGCACACTTTTTTCTGACCCCGGGGTCAGGAGTTTTCCTCCTCTGGGTGCAAGGAGCTTGATTTTTAAAAACAGCAAGAAATACCATTTTTAAGTATGAAATTCCACCCCGAATCAAGTCCCCTGATGGATTTTTCAATTTGGGCACAAAATAATTTGGCCTCCCAAGCACACTTTTTACTGACCCCGGGGTCAGGAGTTTTCCTCCTCTGGGTGCAAGGAGCTTGATTTTTAAAAACAGCAAGAAATACCATTTTTAAGTATGAAATTCCACCCCGAATCAAGTCCCCTGAAGGATTTTTCAATTTGGGCACAAAAAAAATTTGGCCTCCCAAGCACACTTTTTTCTGACCGTGGGGTCAGGAGTTTTCCTCCTCTGGGTGTAAGGAGCTTGATTTTTAAAAACAGCAAGAAATACCATTTTTAAGTATGAAATTCCCCCCCGAATCAAGTCCCCTGAAGGATTTTCCAATTTGGGCACAAAAAAAATTTGGCCTCCCAAGCAACCTTTTTTCTGACTGCGGGGTCAGGAGTTTTCCTCCTCTGGGTGCAAATAGCTTGATTTTAAAAACAGCAAGAAATACCATTTTTAAGTATGAAATTCCACCCCGAATCAAGTCCCCTGAAGGATTTTTCAATTTGGGCACAAAAAAAATTTGGCCTCCCAAGCACACTTTTTTCTGACCGCGGGGTCAGGAGTTTTCCTCCTCTTGGTGCAAAAAGCTTGATTTTTTAAAATAGCAAGAAATACCATTTTTAAGTATGAAATTCCACCCCGAGTCAAGTCCCCTGAAGGATTTTTCAATTTGGGCACAAAAAAAATTTGGCCTCCCAAGCACACTTTTTTCTGACCCCGGGGTCAGAAGTTTTCCTCCTCTGGGTGCAAGGAGCTTGATTTTTAAAAACAGCAAGAAATACTATTTTTAAGTATGAAATTCCACCCCGAGTCAAGTCGCCTGAAGGATTTTTCAATTTGGGCACAAAAAAAATTTGGCCTCCCAAGCACACTTTTTTCTGACCCCGGGGTCAGGAGTTTTCCTCCTCTGGGTGTAAGGAGCTTGATTTTTAAAAACAGCAAGAAATACCATTTTTAAGTATGAAATTCCACCTCGAATCAAGTCCCCTGAAGGATTTTCCAATTTGGGCACAAAAAAAATTTGGCCTCCCAAGCACACTTTTTTCTGACCCCGGGGTCAGGAGTTTTCCTCCTCTGGGTGCAAAAAGCTTGATTTTTAAAAACAGCAAGAAATACCATTTTTAAGTATGAAATTCCACCCCGAATCAAGTCCCCTGAAGGATTTTCCAATTTGGGCACAAAAAAAATTTGGCCTCCCAAGCACACTTTTTTCTGACCGTGGGGTCAGGAGTTTTCCTCCTCTGGGTGTAAGGAGCTTGATTTTTAAAAACAGCAAGAAATACCATTTTTAAATATGAAATTCCACCCCGAATCAAGTCCCCTGAAGGATTTTTCAATTTGGGCACAAAAAAATTTTGGCCTCCCAAGCACACTTTTTTCTGACCCCGGGGTCAGGAGTTTTCCTCCTCTGGGTGCAAGGAGCTTGATTTTTAAAAACAGCAAGAAATACCATTTTTAAGTATGAAATTCCACCCCGAATCAAGTCCCCTGATGGATTTTTCAATTTGGGCACAAAATAATTTGGCCTCCCAAGCACACTTTTTTCTGACCCCGGGGTCAGGAGTTTTCCTCCTCTGGGTGCAAGGAGCTTGATTTTTAAAAACAGCAAGAAATACCATTTTTAAGTATGAAATTCCACCCCGAATCAAGTCCCCTGAAGGATTTTTCAATTTGGGCACAAAAAAAATTTGGCCTCCCAAGCACACTTTTTTCTGACCGTGGGGTCAGGAGTTTTCCTCCTCTGGGTGTAAGGAGCTTGATTTTTAAAAACAGCAAGAAATACCATTTTTAAGTATGAAATTCCCCCCCGAATCAAGTCCCCTGAAGGATTTTCCAATTTGGGCACAAAAAAAATTTGGCCTCCCAAGCAACCTTTTTTCTGACTGCGGGGTCAGGAGTTTTCCTCCTCTGGGTGCAAATAGCTTGATTTTAAAAACAGCAAGAAATACCATTTTTAAGTATGAAATTCCACCCCGAATCAAGTCCCCTGAAGGATTTTTCAATTTGGGCACAAAAAAAATTTGGCCTCCCAAGCACACTTTTTTCTGACCGCGGGGTCAGGAGTTTTCCTCCTCTTGGTGCAAAAAGCTTGATTTTTTAAAATAGCAAGAAATACCATTTTTAAGTATGAAATTCCACCCCGAGTCAAGTCCCCTGAAGGATTTTTCAATTTGGGCACAAAAAAAATTTGGCCTCCCAAGCACACTTTTTTCTGACCCCGGGGTCAGAAGTTTTCCTCCTCTGGGTGCAAGGAGCTTGATTTTTAAAAACAGCAAGAAATACTATTTTTAAGTATGAAATTCCACCCCGAGTCAAGTCGCCTGAAGGATTTTTCAATTTGGGCACAAAAAAAATTTGGCCTCCCAAGCACACTTTTTTCTGACCCCGGGGTCAGGAGTTTTCCTCCTCTGGGTGTAAGGAGCTTGATTTTTAAAAACAGCAAGAAATACCATTTTTAAGTATGAAATTCCACCTCGAATCAAGTCCCCTGAAGGATTTTCCAATTTGGGCACAAAAAAAATTTGGCCTCCCAAGCACACTTTTTTCTGACCCCGGGGTCAGGAGTTTTCCTCCTCTGGGTGCAAAAAGCTTGATTTTTAAAAACAGCAAGAAATACCATTTTTAAGTATGAAATTCCACCCCGAATCAAGTCCCCTGAAGGATTTTCCAATTTGGGCACAAAAAAAATTTGGCCTCCCAAGCACACTTTTTTCTGACCGTGGGGTCAGGAGTTTTCCTCCTCTGGGTGTAAGGAGCTTGATTTTTAAAAACAGCAAGAAATACCATTTTTAAGTATGAAATTCCACCCCGAATCAAGTCCCCTGAAGGATTTTCCAATTTGGGCACAAAAAAAATTTGGCCTCCCAAGCAAACTTTTTTCTGACCCCGGGGTCAGGAGTTTTCCTCCTCTGGGTGCAAATAGCTTGATTTTTAAAAACAGCAAGAAATACCATTTTTAAGTATGAAATTCCACCCCGAATCAAGTCCCTGAAGGATTTTTCAGTTTGGGCACAAAAAAAATTTGGCCTCCCAAGCACACTTTTTTCTGACCGCGGGGTCAGGAGTTTTCCTCCTCTTGGTGCAAAAAGCTTCATTTTTTAAAATAGCAAGAAATACCATTTTTAAGTATGAAATTCCACCCCGAGTCAAGTCCCCTGAAGGATTTTTCAATTTGGGCACAAAAAAAATTTGGCCTCCCAAGCACACTTTTTTCTGACCCCGGGGTCAGAAGTTTTCCTCCTCTGGGTGCAAGGAGCTTGATTTTTAAAAACAGCAAGAAATACTATTTTTAAGTATGAAATTCCACCCCGAATCAAGTCCCCTGAAGGATTTTTCAATTTGGGTACAAAAAAATTTTGGCCTCCCAAGCACACTTTTTTCTGACCGCGGGGTCAGGAGTTTTCCTCCTCTGGGTGCAAAACCTTGATTTTTAAAAATAGCAAGAAATACCATTTTTAAGTATGAAATTCCACCCCGAGTCAAGTCCCCTGAAGGATTTTTCAATTTGGGCACAAAAAAAATTTGGCCTCCCAAGCACACTTTTTTCTGACCCCGGGGTCAGGAGTTTTCCTCCTCTGGGTGTAAGGAGCTTGATTTTTAAAAACAACAAGAAATACCATTTTTAAGTATGAAATTCCACCCCGAATCAAGTCCCCTGAAGGATTTTCCAATTTGGGCACAAAAAAAATTTGGCCTCCCAAGCACACTTTTTTCTGACCCCGGGGTCAGGAGTTTTCCTCCTCTGGGTGCAAAAAGCTTGATTTTTAAAAACAGCAAGAAATACCATTTTTAAATATGAAATTCCACCCTGAATCAAGTCCCCTGAAGGATTTTTCAATTTGGGCACAAAAAAAATTTGGCCTCCCAAGCACACTTTTTTCTGACCGCGGGGTCAGGAGTTTTCCTCCTCTGGGTGTAAGGAGCTTGATTTTTAAAAACAGCAAGAAATACCATTTTTAAGTATGAAATTCCACCCCGAATCAAGTCCCCTGAAGGATTTTCCAATTTGGGCACCCAAAAAATTTGGCCTCCCAAGCACACTTTTTTCTGACCCCGGGGTCAGGAGATTTCCTCCTCTGGGTGCAAGGAGCTTGATTTTTAAAAACAGCAAGAAATACCATTTTTAAGTATGAAATTCCACCCCGAGTCAAGTCGCCTGAAGGATTTTTCAATTTGGGCACAAAAAAAATTTGGCCTCCCAAGCACACTTTTTTCTGACCGCGCGGTCAGGAGTTTTCCTCCTCTGGGTGCAAAAACTTGATTTTTAAAAATAGCAAGAAATACCATTTTTAAGTATGAAATTCCACCCCGAGTCAAGTCCCCTGAAGGATTTTTCAATTTGGGCACCAAAAAAATTTGGCCTCCCAAGCACACTTTTTTCTGACCCCGGGGTCAGGAGTTTTCCTCCTCTGGGTGCAAGGAGCTTGATTTTTAAAAACAGCAAGAAATACTATTTTTAAGTATGAAATTCCACCCCGAATCAAGTCCCCTGAAGGATTTTTCAATTTGGGCACAAAAAAAATTTGGCCTCCCAAGCACACTTTTTTCTGACCCCGGGGTCAGGAGTTTTCCCCCTCTGGGTGCAAGGAGCTTGATTTTTAAAAACAGCAAGAAATACCATTTTTAAGTATGAAATTCCACCCCGAGTCAAGTCGCCTGAAGGATTTTTCAATTTGGGCACAAAAAAAATTTGGCCTCCCAAGCACACTTTTTCCTGACCCCGGGGTTAGGAGTTTTCCTACTCTGGGTGCAAAAAGCTTGATTTTTAAAACTGCAAAAAATACCATTTTTAAGTATGAAATTCCACCCCGAGTCAAGTCCCCTGAAGGATTTTTCAATTTGGGCAAAAAAAAAATTTGGCCTCCCAAGCACACTTTTTTCTGTCCCTGGGGTCAGGAGTTTTCTGGGTGCAAAAAGCTTGATTTTTAAAAACAGCAAGAAATACCATTTTTAAGTATGAAATTCCACCCCGAATCAAGTCCCCTGAAGGATTTTTCAATTTGGGCACAAAAAAATTTTGGCCTCCCAAGCACACTTTTTTCTGACCCCGGGGTCCGGAGTTTTCCTCCTCTGGGTGCAAGGAGCTTGATTTTTAAAAACAGCAAGAAATACCATTTTTAAGTATGAAATTCCACCCCGAATCAAGTCCCCTGATGGATTTTTCAATTTGGGCACAAAATAATTTGGCCTCCCAAGCACACTTTTTTCTGACCCCGGGGTCAGGAGTTTTCCTCCTCTGGGTGCAAGGAGCTTGATTTTTAAAAACAGCAAGAAATACCATTTTTAAGTATGAAATTCCACCCCGAATCAAGTCCCCTGAAGGTATTTTCAATTTGGGCACAAAAAAAATTTGGCCTCCCAAGCACACTTTTTTCTGACCGTGGGGTCAGGAGTTTTCCTCCTCTGGGTGTAAGGAGCTTGATTTTTAAAAACAGCAAGAAATACCATTTTTAAGTATGAAATTCCCCCCCAAATCAAGTCGCCTGAAGGATTTTTCAATTTGGGCACAAAAAAAATTTGGCCTCCCAAGCACACTTTTTTCTGACCCCGGGGTCAGGAGTTTTCCTCCTCTGGGTGTAAGGAGCTTGATTTTTAAAAACAGCAAGAAATACCATTTTTAAGTATGAAATTCCACCTCGAATCAAGTCCCCTGAAGGATTTTCCAATTTGGGCACAAAAAAAATTTGGCCTCCCAAGCACACTTTTTTCTGACCCCGGGGTCAGGAGTTTTCCTCCTCTGGGTGCAAAAAGCTTGATTTTTAAAAACAGCAAGAAATACCATTTTTAAGTATGAAATTCCACCCCGAATCAAGTCCCCTGAAGGATTTTTCAATTTGGGCACCAAAAAAATTTGGCCTCCCAAGCACACTTTTTTCTGACCGTGGGGTCAGGAGTTTTCCTCCTCTGGGTGTAAGGAGCTTGATTTTTAAAAACAGCAAGAAATACCATTTTTAAGTATGAAATTCCACCCCGAATCAAGTCCCCTGAAGGATTTTCCAATTTGGGCACAAAAAAAATTTGGCCTCCCAAGCAAACTTTTTTCTGACCCCGGGGTCAGGAGTTTTCCTCCTCTGGGTGCAAATAGCTTGATTTTTAAAAACAGCAAGAAATACCATTTTTAAGTATGAAATTCCACCCCGAATCAAGTCCCTGAAGGATTTTTCAGTTTGGGCACAAAAAAAATTTGGCCTCCCAAGCACACTTTTTTCTGACCGCGGGGTCAGGAGTTTTCCTCCTCTTGGTGCAAAAAGCTTGATTTTTTAAAATAGCAAGAAATACCATTTTTAAGTATGAAATTCCACCCCGAGTCAAGTCCCCTGAAGGATTTTTCAATTTGGGCACAAAAAAAATTTGGCCTCCCAAGCACACTTTTTTCTGTCCCCGGGGTCAGGAGTTTTCTGGGTGCAAAAAGCTTGATTTTTAAAAACAGCAAGAAATACCATTTTTAAGTATGAAATTCCACCCCGAATCAAGTCCCCTGAAGGATTTTTCAATTTGGGCACAAAAAAATTTTGGCCTCCCAAGCACACTTTTTTCTGACCCCGGGGTCAGGAGTTTTCCTCCTCTGGGTGCAAGGAGCTTGATTTTTAAAAACAGCAAGAAATACCATTTTTAAGTATGAAATTCCACCCCGAATCAAGTCCCCTGATGGATTTTTCAATTTGGGCACAAAATAATTTGGCCTCCCAAGCACACTTTTTTCTGACCCCGGGGTCAGGAGTTTTCCTCCTCTGGGTGCAAGGAGCTTGATTTTTAAAAACAGCAAGAAATACCATTTTTAAGTATGAAATTCCACCCCGAATCAAGTCCCCTGAAGGATTTTTCAATTTGGGCACAAAAAAAATTTGGCCTCCCAAGCACACTTTTTTCTGACCGTGGGGTCAGGAGTTTTCCTCCTCTGGGTGTAAGGAGCTTGATTTTTAAAAACAGCAAGAAATACCATTTTTAAGTATGAAATTCCCCCCCAAATCAAGTCGCCTGAAGGATTTTTCAATTTGGGCACAAAAAAAATTTGGCCTCCCAAGCACACTTTTTTCTGACCGTGGGGTCAGGAGTTTTCCTCCTCTGGGTGTAAGGAGCTTGATTTTTAAAAACAGCAAGAAATACCATTTTTAAGTATGAAATTCCACCCCGAATCAAGTCCCCTGAAGGATTTTCCAATTTGGGCACAAAAAAAATTTGGCCTCCCAAGCAAACTTTTTTCTGACCCCGGGGTCAGGAGTTTTCCTCCTCTGGGTGCAAATAGATTGATTTTTAAAAACAGCAAGAAATACCATTTTTAAGTATGAAATTCCACCCCGAATCAAGTCCCTGAAGGATTTTTCAGTTTGGGCACAAAAAAAATTTGGCCTCCCAAGCACACTTTTTTCTGACCGCGGGGTCAGGAGTTTTCCTCCTCTTGGTGCAAAAAGCTTGATTTTTTAAAATAGCAAGAAATACCATTTTTAAGTATGAAATTCCACCCCGAGTCAAGTCCCCTGAAGGATTTTTCAATTTGGGCACAAAAAAAATTTGGCCTCCCAAGCACACTTTTTTCTGACCCCGGGGTCAGAAGTTTTCCTCCTCTGGGTGCAAGGAGCTTGATTTTTAAAAACAGCAAGAAATACTATTTTTAAGTATGAAATTCCACCCCGAATCAAGTCCCCTGAAGGATTTTTCAATTTGGGCACAAAAAAATTTTGGCCTCCCAAGCACACTTTTTTCTGACCGCGGGGTCAGGAGTTTTCCTCCTCTTGGTGCAAAAAGCTTGATTTTTTAAAAAAGCAAGAAATACCATTTTTAAGTATGAAATTCCACCCCGAGTCAAGTCCCCTGAAGGATTTTTCAATTTGGGCACAAAAAAAATTTGGCCTCCCAAGCACACTTTTTTCTGACCCCGGGGTCAGGAGTTTTCCTCCTCTGGGTGTAAGGAGCTTGATTTTTAAAAACAGCAAGAAATACCATTTTTAAGTATGAAATTCCACCTCGAATCAAGTCCCCTGTAGGATTTTCCAATTTGGGCACAAAAAAAATTTGGCCTCCCAAGCACACTTTTTTCTGACCCCGGGGTCAGGAGTTTTCCTCCTCTGGGTGCAAACAGCTTGATTTTTAAAAACAGCAAGAAATACCATTTTTAAGTATGAAATTCCACCCCGAGTCAAGTCCCCTGAAGGATTTTCCAATTTGGGCACAAAAAAAATTTGGCCTCCCAAGCACACTTTTTTCTGACCCCGGGGTCAGGAGTTTTCCTCCTCTGGGTGCTAAAAGCTTGATTTTTAAAAACAGCAAGAAATACCATTTTTAAATATGAAATTCCACCCTGAATCAAGTCCCCTGAAGGATTTTTCAATTTGGGCACAAAAAAAATTTGGCCTCCCAAGCACACTTTTTTCTGACCGCGGGGTCAGGAGTTTTCCTCCTCTGGGTGTAAGGAGCTTGATTTTTAAAAACAGCAAGAAATACCATTTTTAAGTATGAAATTCCACCCCGAATCAAGTCCCCTGAAGGATTTTCCAATTTGGGCACAAAAAAAATTTGGCCTCCCAAGCACACTTTTTTCTGACCCCGGGGTCAGGAGTTTTCCTCCTCTGGGTGCAAACAGCTTGATTTTTAAAAACAGCAAGAATTACCATTTTTAAGTATGAAATTCCACCCCGAATCAAGTCCCCTGAAGGATTTTTCAATTTGGGCACAAAAAAAATTTGGCCTCCCAAGCACACTTTTTTCTGACCCCGGGGTCAGGAGTTTTTCTCCTCTGGGTGTAAGGAGCTTGATTTTTAAAAACAGCAAGAAATACCATTTTTAAGTATGAAATTCCACGCCGAGTCAAGTCGCCTGAAGGATTTTTCAATTTGGGCACAAAAAAAATTTGGCCTCCCAAGCACACTTTTTTCTGACCCCGGGGTCAGGAGTTTTCCTCCTCTGGGTGCAAAAAGCTTGATTTTTAAAAACAGCAAGAAATACCATTTTTAAGTATGAAATTCCACCCCGAGTCAAGTCCCCTGAAGGATTTTTCAATTTGGGCACAAAAAAAATTTGTCCTCCCAAGCACACTTTTTTCTGACCGTGGGGTCAGGAGTTTTCCTCCTCTGGGTGTAAGGAGCTTGATTTTTAAAAACAGCAAGAAATACCATTTTTAAGTATGAAATTCCACCCCGAATCAAGTCCCCTGAAGGATTTTCCAATTTGGGCACAAAAAAAATTTGGCCTCCCAAGCAAACTTTTTTCTGACCCCGGGGTCAGGAGTTTTCCTCCTCTGGGTGCAAATAGATTGATTTTTAAAAACAGCAAGAAATACCATTTTTAAGTATGAAATTCCACCCCGAATCAAGTCCCTGAAGGATTTTTCAGTTTGGGCACAAAAAAAATTTGGCCTCCCAAGCACACTTTTTTCTGACCGCGGGGTCAGGAGTTTTCCTCCTCTTGGTGCAAAAAGCTTGATTTTTTAAAATAGCAAGAAATACCATTTTTAAGTATGAAATTCCACGCCGAGTCAAGTCGCCTGAAGGATTTTTCAATTTGGGCACAAAAAAAATTTGGCCTCCCAAGCACACTTTTTTCTGACCCCGGGGTCAGGAGTTTTCCTCCTCTGGGTGCAAAAAGCTTGATTTTTAAAAACAGCAAGAAATACCATTTTTAAATATGAAATTCCACCCCGAATCAAGTCCCCTGAAGGATTTTTCAATTTGGGCACAAAAAAATTTTGGCCTCCCAAGCACACTTTTTTCTGACCCCGGGGTCAGGAGTTTTCCTCCTCTGGGTGCAAGGAGCTTGATTTTTAAAAACAGCAAGAAATACCATTTTTAAGTATGAAATTCCACCCCGAATCAAGTCCCCTGATGGATTTTTCAATTTGGGCACAAAATAATTTGGCCTCCCAAGCACACTTTTTACTGACCCCGGGGTCAGGAGTTTTCCTCCTCTGGGTGCAAGGAGCTTGATTTTTAAAAACAGCAAGAAATACCATTTTTAAGTATGAAATTCCACCCCGAATCAAGTCCCCTGAAGGATTTTTCAATTTGGGCACAAAAAAAATTTGGCCTCCCAAGCACACTTTTTTCTGACCGTGGGGTCAGGAGTTTTCCTCCTCTGGGTGTAAGGAGCTTGATTTTTAAAAACAGCAAGAAATACCATTTTTAAGTATGAAATTCCCCCCCGAATCAAGTCCCCTGAAGGATTTTCCAATTTGGGCACAAAAAAAATTTGGCCTCCCAAGCAACCTTTTTTCTGACTGCGGGGTCAGGAGTTTTCCTCCTCTGGGTGCAAATAGCTTGATTTTAAAAACAGCAAGAAATACCATTTTTAAGTATGAAATTCCACCCCGAATCAAGTCCCCTGAAGGATTTTTCAATTTGGGCACAAAAAAAATTTGGCCTCCCAAGCACACTTTTTTCTGACCGCGGGGTCAGGAGTTTTCCTCCTCTGGGTGCAAAAAGCTTGATTTTTTAAAATAGCAAGAAATACCATTTTTAAGTATGAAATTCCACCCCGAGTCAAGTCCCCTGAAGGATTTTTCAATTTGGGCACAAAAAAAATTTGGCCTCCCAAGCACACTTTTTTCTGACCCCGGGGTCAGAAGTTTTCCTCCTCTGGGTGCAAGGAGCTTGATTTTTAAAAACAGCAAGAAATACTATTTTTAAGTATGAAATTCCACCCCGAGTCAAGTCGCCTGAAGGATTTTTCAATTTGGGCACAAAAAAAATTTGGCCTCCCAAGCACACTTTTTTCTGACCCCGGGGTCAGGAGTTTTCCTCCTCTGGGTGTAAGGAGCTTGATTTTTAAAAACAGCAAGAAATACCATTTTTAAGTATGAAATTCCACCTCGAATCAAGTCCCCTGAAGGATTTTCCAATTTGGGCACAAAAAAAATTTGGCCTCCCAAGCACACTTTTTTCTGACCCCGGGGTCAGGAGTTTTCCTCCTCTGGGTGCAAAAAGCTTGATTTTTAAAAACAGCAAGAAATACCATTTTTAAGTATGAAATTCCACCCCGAATCAAGTCCCCTGAAGGATTTTCCAATTTGGGCACAAAAAAAATTTGGCCTCCCAAGCACACTTTTTTCTGACCGTGGGGTCAGGAGTTTTCCTCCTCTGGGTGTAAGGAGCTTGATTTTTAAAAACAGCAAGAAATACCATTTTTAAATATGAAATTCCACCCCGAATCAAGTCCCCTGAAGGATTTTTCAATTTGGGCACAAAAAAATTTTGGCCTCCCAAGCACACTTTTTTCTGACCCCGGGGTCAGGAGTTTTCCTCCTCTGGGTGCAAGGAGCTTGATTTTTAAAAACAGCAAGAAATACCATTTTTAAGTATGAAATTCCACCCCGAATCAAGTCCCCTGATGGATTTTTCAATTTGGGCACAAAATAATTTGGCCTCCCAAGCACACTTTTTTCTGACCCCGGGGTCAGGAGTTTTCCTCCTCTGGGTGCAAGGAGCTTGATTTTTAAAAACAGCAAGAAATACCATTTTTAAGTATGAAATTCCACCCCGAATCAAGTCCCCTGAAGGATTTTTCAATTTGGGCACAAAAAAAATTTGGCCTCCCAAGCACACTTTTTTCTGACCGTGGGGTCAGGAGTTTTCCTCCTCTGGGTGTAAGGAGCTTGATTTTTAAAAACAGCAAGAAATACCATTTTTAAGTATGAAATTCCCCCCCGAATCAAGTCCCCTGAAGGATTTTCCAATTTGGGCACAAAAAAAATTTGGCCTCCCAAGCAACCTTTTTTCTGACTGCGGGGTCAGGAGTTTTCCTCCTCTGGGTGCAAATAGCTTGATTTTAAAAACAGCAAGAAATACCATTTTTAAGTATGAAATTCCACCCCGAATCAAGTCCCCTGAAGGATTTTTCAATTTGGGCACAAAAAAAATTTGGCCTCCCAAGCACACTTTTTTCTGACCGCGGGGTCAGGAGTTTTCCTCCTCTTGGTGCAAAAAGCTTGATTTTTTAAAATAGCAAGAAATACCATTTTTAAGTATGAAATTCCACCCCGAGTCAAGTCCCCTGAAGGATTTTTCAATTTGGGCACAAAAAAAATTTGGCCTCCCAAGCACACTTTTTTCTGACCCCGGGGTCAGAAGTTTTCCTCCTCTGGGTGCAAGGAGCTTGATTTTTAAAAACAGCAAGAAATACTATTTTTAAGTATGAAATTCCACCCCGAGTCAAGTCGCCTGAAGGATTTTTCAATTTGGGCACAAAAAAAATTTGGCCTCCCAAGCACACTTTTTTCTGACCCCGGGGTCAGGAGTTTTCCTCCTCTGGGTGTAAGGAGCTTGATTTTTAAAAACAGCAAGAAATACCATTTTTAAGTATGAAATTCCACCTCGAATCAAGTCCCCTGAAGGATTTTCCAATTTGGGCACAAAAAAAATTTGGCCTCCCAAGCACACTTTTTTCTGACCCCGGGGTCAGGAGTTTTCCTCCTCTGGGTGCAAAAAGCTTGATTTTTAAAAACAGCAAGAAATACCATTTTTAAGTATGAAATTCCACCCCGAATCAAGTCCCCTGAAGGATTTTCCAATTTGGGCACAAAAAAAATTTGGCCTCCCAAGCACACTTTTTTCTGACCGTGGGGTCAGGAGTTTTCCTCCTCTGGGTGTAAGGAGCTTGATTTTTAAAAACAGCAAGAAATACCATTTTTAAGTATGAAATTCCACCCCGAATCAAGTCCCCTGAAGGATTTTCCAATTTGGGCACAAAAAAAATTTGGCCTCCCAAGCAAACTTTTTTCTGACCCCGGGGTCAGGAGTTTTCCTCCTCTGGGTGCAAATAGCTTGATTTTTAAAAACAGCAAGAAATACCATTTTTAAGTATGAAATTCCACCCCGAATCAAGTCCCTGAAGGATTTTTCAGTTTGGGCACAAAAAAAATTTGGCCTCCCAAGCACACTTTTTTCTGACCGCGGGGTCAGGAGTTTTCCTCCTCTTGGTGCAAAAAGCTTCATTTTTTAAAATAGCAAGAAATACCATTTTTAAGTATGAAATTCCACCCCGAGTCAAGTCCCCTGAAGGATTTTTCAATTTGGGCACAAAAAAAATTTGGCCTCCCAAGCACACTTTTTTCTGACCCCGGGGTCAGAAGTTTTCCTCCTCTGGGTGCAAGGAGCTTGATTTTTAAAAACAGCAAGAAATACTATTTTTAAGTATGAAATTCCACCCCGAATCAAGTCCCCTGAAGGATTTTTCAATTTGGGTACAAAAAAATTTTGGCCTCCCAAGCACACTTTTTTCTGACCGCGGGGTCAGGAGTTTTCCTCCTCTGGGTGCAAAACCTTGATTTTTAAAAATAGCAAGAAATACCATTTTTAAGTATGAAATTCCACCCCGAGTCAAGTCCCCTGAAGGATTTTTCAATTTGGGCACAAAAAAAATTTGGCCTCCCAAGCACACTTTTTTCTGACCCCGGGGTCAGGAGTTTTCCTCCTCTGGGTGTAAGGAGCTTGATTTTTAAAAACAACAAGAAATACCATTTTTAAGTATGAAATTCCACCCCGAATCAAGTCCCCTGAAGGATTTTCCAATTTGGGCACAAAAAAAATTTGGCCTCCCAAGCACACTTTTTTCTGACCCCGGGGTCAGGAGTTTTCCTCCTCTGGGTGCAAAAAGCTTGATTTTTAAAAACAGCAAGAAATACCATTTTTAAATATGAAATTCCACCCTGAATCAAGTCCCCTGAAGGATTTTTCAATTTGGGCACAAAAAAAATTTGGCCTCCCAAGCACACTTTTTTCTGACCGCGGGGTCAGGAGTTTTCCTCCTCTGGGTGTAAGGAGCTTGATTTTTAAAAACAGCAAGAAATACCATTTTTAAGTATGAAATTCCACCCCGAATCAAGTCCCCTGAAGGATTTTCCAATTTGGGCACCCAAAAAATTTGGCCTCCCAAGCACACTTTTTTCTGACCCCGGGGTCAGGAGATTTCCTCCTCTGGGTGCAAGGAGCTTGATTTTTAAAAACAGCAAGAAATACCATTTTTAAGTATGAAATTCCACCCCGAGTCAAGTCGCCTGAAGGATTTTTCAATTTGGGCACAAAAAAAATTTGGCCTCCCAAGCACACTTTTTTCTGACCGCGCGGTCAGGAGTTTTCCTCCTCTGGGTGCAAAAACTTGATTTTTAAAAATAGCAAGAAATACCATTTTTAAGTATGAAATTCCACCCCGAGTCAAGTCCCCTGAAGGATTTTTCAATTTGGGCACCAAAAAAATTTGGCCTCCCAAGCACACTTTTTTCTGACCCCGGGGTCAGGAGTTTTCCTCCTCTGGGTGCAAGGAGCTTGATTTTTAAAAACAGCAAGAAATACTATTTTTAAGTATGAAATTCCACCCCGAATCAAGTCCCCTGAAGGATTTTTCAATTTGGGCACAAAAAAAATTTGGCCTCCCAAGCACACTTTTTTCTGACCCCGGGGTCAGGAGTTTTCCCCCTCTGGGTGCAAGGAGCTTGATTTTTAAAAACAGCAAGAAATACCATTTTTAAGTATGAAATTCCACCCCGAGTCAAGTCGCCTGAAGGATTTTTCAATTTGGGCACAAAAAAAATTTGGCCTCCCAAGCACACTTTTTCCTGACCCCGGGGTTAGGAGTTTTCCTCCTCTGGGTGCAAAAAGCTTGATTTTTAAAACTGCAAAAAATACCATTTTTAAGTATGAAATTCCACCCCGAGTCAAGTCCCCTGAAGGATTTTTCAATTTGGGCAAAAAAAAAATTTGGCCTCCCAAGCACACTTTTTTCTGTCCCTGGGGTCAGGAGTTTTCTGGGTGCAAAAAGCTTGATTTTTAAAAACAGCAAGAAATACCATTTTTAAGTATGAAATTCCACCCCGAATCAAGTCCCCTGAAGGATTTTTCAATTTGGGCACAAAAAAATTTTGGCCTCCCAAGCACACTTTTTTCTGACCCCGGGGTCCGGAGTTTTCCTCCTCTGGGTGCAAGGAGCTTGATTTTTAAAAACAGCAAGAAATACCATTTTTAAGTATGAAATTCCACCCCGAATCAAGTCCCCTGATGGATTTTTCAATTTGGGCACAAAATAATTTGGCCTCCCAAGCACACTTTTTTCTGACCCCGGGGTCAGGAGTTTTCCTCCTCTGGGTGCAAGGAGCTTGATTTTTAAAAACAGCAAGAAATACCATTTTTAAGTATGAAATTCCACCCCGAATCAAGTCCCCTGAAGGTATTTTCAATTTGGGCACAAAAAAAATTTGGCCTCCCAAGCACACTTTTTTCTGACCGTGGGGTCAGGAGTTTTCCTCCTCTGGGTGTAAGGAGCTTGATTTTTAAAAACAGCAAGAAATACCATTTTTAAGTATGAAATTCCCCCCCAAATCAAGTCGCCTGAAGGATTTTTCAATTTGGGCACAAAAAAAATTTGGCCTCCCAAGCACACTTTTTTCTGACCCCGGGGTCAGGAGTTTTCCTCCTCTGGGTGTAAGGAGCTTGATTTTTAAAAACAGCAAGAAATACCATTTTTAAGTATGAAATTCCACCTCGAATCAAGTCCCCTGAAGGATTTTCCAATTTGGGCACAAAAAAAATTTGGCCTCCCAAGCACACTTTTTTCTGACCCCGGGGTCAGGAGTTTTCCTCCTCTGGGTGCAAAAAGCTTGATTTTTAAAAACAGCAAGAAATACCATTTTTAAGTATGAAATTCCACCCCGAATCAAGTCCCCTGAAGGATTTTTCAATTTGGGCACCAAAAAAATTTGGCCTCCCAAGCACACTTTTTTCTGACCGTGGGGTCAGGAGTTTTCCTCCTCTGGGTGTAAGGAGCTTGATTTTTAAAAACAGCAAGAAATACCATTTTTAAGTATGAAATTCCACCCCGAATCAAGTCCCCTGAAGGATTTTCCAATTTGGGCACAAAAAAAATTTGGCCTCCCAAGCAAACTTTTTTCTGACCCCGGGGTCAGGAGTTTTCCTCCTCTGGGTGCAAATAGCTTGATTTTTAAAAACAGCAAGAAATACCATTTTTAAGTATGAAATTCCACCCCGAATCAAGTCCCTGAAGGATTTTTCAGTTTGGGCACAAAAAAAATTTGGCCTCCCAAGCACACTTTTTTCTGACCGCGGGGTCAGGAGTTTTCCTCCTCTTGGTGCAAAAAGCTTGATTTTTTAAAATAGCAAGAAATACCATTTTTAAGTATGAAATTCCACCCCGAGTCAAGTCCCCTGAAGGATTTTTCAATTTGGGCACAAAAAAAATTTGGCCTCCCAAGCACACATTTTTCTGACCGTGGGGTCAGAAGTTTTCCTCCTCTGGGTGCAAGGAGCTTGATTTTTAAAAACAACAAGAAATACTATTTTTAAGTATGAAATTCCACCCCGAATCAAGTCCCCTGAAGGATTTTTCAATTTGGGCACAAAAAAATTTTGGCCTCCCAAGCACACTTTTTTTCTGACCGCGGGGTCAGGAGTTTTCCTCCTCTTGGTGCAAAAAGCTTGATTTTTTAAAATAGCAAGAAATACCATTTTTAAGTATGAAATTCCACCCCGAGTCAAGTCCCCTGAAGGATTTTTCAATTTGGGCAAAAAAAAAATTTGGCCTCCCAAGCACACTTTTTTCTGTCCCCGGGGTCAGGAGTTTTCTGGGTGCAAAAAGCTTGATTTTTAAAAACAGCAAGAAATACCATTTTTAAGTATGAAATTCCACCCCGAATCAAGTCCCCTGAAGGATTTTTCAATTTGGGCACAAAAAAATTTTGGCCTCCCAAGCACACTTTTTTCTGACCCCGGGGTCAGGAGTTTTCCTCCTCTGGGTGCAAGGAGCTTGATTTTTAAAAACAGCAAGAAATACCATTTTTAAGTATGAAATTCCACCCCGAATCAAGTCCCCTGATGGATTTTTCAATTTGGGCACAAAATAATTTGGCCTCCCAAGCACACTTTTTTCTGACCCCGGGGTCAGGAGTTTTCCTCCTCTGGGTGCAAGGAGCTTGATTTTTAAAAACAGCAAGAAATACCATTTTTAAGTATGAAATTCCACCCCGAATCAAGTCCCCTGAAGGATTTTTCAATTTGGGCACAAAAAAAATTTGGCCTCCCAAGCACACTTTTTTCTGACCGTGGGGTCAGGAGTTTTCCTCCTCTGGGTGTAAGGAGCTTGATTTTTAAAAACAGCAAGAAATACCATTTTTAAGTATGAAATTCCCCCCCAAATCAAGTCGCCTGAAGGATTTTTCAATTTGGGCACAAAAAAAATTTGGCCTCCCAAGCACACTTTTTTCTGACCGTGGGGTCAGGAGTTTTCCTCCTCTGGGTGTAAGGAGCTTGATTTTTAAAAACAGCAAGAAATACCATTTTTAAGTATGAAATTCCACCCCGAATCAAGTCCCCTGAAGGATTTTCCAATTTGGGCACAAAAAAAATTTGGCCTCCCAAGCAAACTTTTTTCTGACCCCGGGGTCAGGAGTTTTCCTCCTCTGGGTGCAAATAGATTGATTTTTAAAAACAGCAAGAAATACCATTTTTAAGTATGAAATTCCACCCCGAATCAAGTCCCTGAAGGATTTTTCAGTTTGGGCACAAAAAAAATTTGGCCTCCCAAGCACACTTTTTTCTGACCGCGGGGTCAGGAGTTTTCCTCCTCTTGGTGCAAAAAGCTTGATTTTTTAAAATAGCAAGAAATACCATTTTTAAGTATGAAATTCCACCCCGAGTCAAGTCCCCTGAAGGATTTTTCAATTTGGGCACAAAAAAAATTTGGCCTCCCAAGCACACTTTTTTCTGACCCCGGGGTCAGAAGTTTTCCTCCTCTGGGTGCAAGGAGCTTGATTTTTAAAAACAGCAAGAAATACTATTTTTAAGTATGAAATTCCACCCCGAATCAAGTCCCCTGAAGGATTTTTCAATTTGGGCACAAAAAAATTTTGGCCTCCCAAGCACACTTTTTTCTGACCGCGGGGTCAGGAGTTTTCCTCCTCTTGGTGCAAAAAGCTTGATTTTTTAAAAAAGCAAGAAATACCATTTTTAAGTATGAAATTCCACCCCGAGTCAAGTCCCCTGAAGGATTTTTCAATTTGGGCACAAAAAAAATTTGGCCTCCCAAGCACACTTTTTTCTGACCCCGGGGTCAGGAGTTTTCCTCCTCTGGGTGTAAGGAGCTTGATTTTTAAAAACAGCAAGAAATACCATTTTTAAGTATGAAATTCCACCTCGAATCAAGTCCCCTGTAGGATTTTCCAATTTGGGCACAAAAAAAATTTGGCCTCCCAAGCACACTTTTTTCTGACCCCGGGGTCAGGAGTTTTCCTCCTCTGGGTGCAAACAGCTTGATTTTTAAAAACAGCAAGAAATACCATTTTTAAGTATGAAATTCCACCCCGAGTCAAGTCCCCTGAAGGATTTTCCAATTTGGGCACAAAAAAAATTTGGCCTCCCAAGCACACTTTTTTCTGACCCCGGGGTCAGGAGTTTTCCTCCTCTGGGTGCTAAAAGCTTGATTTTTAAAAACAGCAAGAAATACCATTTTTAAATATGAAATTCCACCCTGAATCAAGTCCCCTGAAGGATTTTTCAATTTGGGCACAAAAAAAATTTGGCCTCCCAAGCACACTTTTTTCTGACCGCGGGGTCAGGAGTTTTCCTCCTCTGGGTGTAAGGAGCTTGATTTTTAAAAACAGCAAGAAATACCATTTTTAAGTATGAAATTCCACCCCGAATCAAGTCCCCTGAAGGATTTTCCAATTTGGGCACAAAAAAAATTTGGCCTCCCAAGCACACTTTTTTCTGACCCCGGGGTCAGGAGTTTTCCTCCTCTGGGTGCAAACAGCTTGATTTTTAAAAACAGCAAGAATTACCATTTTTAAGTATGAAATTCCACCCCGAATCAAGTCCCCTGAAGGATTTTTCAATTTGGGCACAAAAAAAATTTGGCCTCCCAAGCACACTTTTTTCTGACCCCGGGGTCAGGAGTTTTTCTCCTCTGGGTGTAAGGAGCTTGATTTTTAAAAACAGCAAGAAATACCATTTTTAAGTATGAAATTCCACGCCGAGTCAAGTCGCCTGAAGGATTTTTCAATTTGGGCACAAAAAAAATTTGGCCTCCCAAGCACACTTTTTTCTGACCCCGGGGTCAGGAGTTTTCCTCCTCTGGGTGCAAAAAGCTTGATTTTTAAAAACAGCAAGAAATACCATTTTTAAGTATGAAATTCCACCCCGAGTCAAGTCCCCTGAAGGATTTTTCAATTTGGGCACAAAAAAAATTTGTCCTCCCAAGCACACTTTTTTCTGACCGTGGGGTCAGGAGTTTTCCTCCTCTGGGTGTAAGGAGCTTGATTTTTAAAAACAGCAAGAAATACCATTTTTAAGTATGAAATTCCACCCCGAATCAAGTCCCCTGAAGGATTTTCCAATTTGGGCACAAAAAAAATTTGGCCTCCCAAGCAAACTTTTTTCTGACCCCGGGGTCAGGAGTTTTCCTCCTCTGGGTGCAAATAGATTGATTTTTAAAAACAGCAAGAAATACCATTTTTAAGTATGAAATTCCACCCCGAATCAAGTCCCTGAAGGATTTTTCAGTTTGGGCACAAAAAAAATTTGGCCTCCCAAGCACACTTTTTTCTGACCGCGGGGTCAGGAGTTTTCCTCCTCTTGGTGCAAAAAGCTTGATTTTTTAAAATAGCAAGAAATACCATTTTTAAGTATGAAATTCCACCCCGAGTCAAGTCCCCTGAAGGATTTTTCAATTTGGGCACAAAAAAAATTTGGCCTCCCAAGCACACTTTTTTCTGACCCCGGGGTCAGAAGTTTTCCTCCTCTGGGTGCAAGGAGCTTGATTTTTAAAAACAGCAAGAAATACTATTTTTAAGTATGAAATTCCACCCCGAATCAAGTCCCCTGAAGGATTTTTCAATTTGGGCACAAAAAAATTTTGGCCTCCCAAGCACACTTTTTTCTGACCGCGGGGTCAGGAGTTTTCCTCCTCTTGGTGCAAAAAGCTTGATTTTTTAAAAAAGCAAGAAATACCATTTTTAAGTATGAAATTCCACCCCGAGTCAAGTCCCCTGAAGGATTTTTCAATTTGGGCACAAAAAAAATTTGGCCTCCCAAGCACACTTTTTTCTGACCCCGGGGTCAGGAGTTTTCCTCCTCTGGGTGTAAGGAGCTTGATTTTTAAAAACAGCAAGAAATACCATTTTTAAGTATGAAATTCCACCTCGAATCAAGTCCCCTGTAGGATTTTCCAATTTGGGCACAAAAAAAATTTGGCCTCCCAAGCACACTTTTTTCTGACCCCGGGGTCAGGAGTTTTCCTCCTCTGGGTGCAAACAGCTTGATTTTTAAAAACAGCAAGAAATACCATTTTTAAGTATGAAATTCCACCCCGAGTCAAGTCCCCTGAAGGATTTTCCAATTTGGGCACAAAAAAAATTTGGCCTCCCAAGCACACTTTTTTCTGACCCCGGGGTCAGGAGTTTTCCTCCTCTGGGTGCTAAAAGCTTGATTTTTAAAAACAGCAAGAAATACCATTTTTAAATATGAAATTCCACCCTGAATCAAGTCCCCTGAAGGATTTTTCAATTTGGGCACAAAAAAAATTTGGCCTCCCAAGCACACTTTTTTCTGACCGCGGGGTCAGGAGTTTTCCTCCTCTGGGTGTAAGGAGCTTGATTTTTAAAAACAGCAAGAAATACCATTTTTAAGTATGAAATTCCACCCCGAATCAAGTCCCCTGAAGGATTTTCCAATTTGGGCACAAAAAAAATTTGGCCTCCCAAGCACACTTTTTTCTGACCCCGGGGTCAGGAGTTTTCCTCCTCTGGGTGGAAACAGCTTGATTTTTAAAAACAGCAAGAATTACCATTTTTAAGTATGAAATTCCACCCCGAATCAAGTCCCCTGAAGGATTTTTCAATTTGGGCACAAAAAAAATTTGGCCTCCCAAGCACACTTTTTTCTGACCCCGGGGTCAGGAGTTTTTCTCCTCTGGGTGTAAGGAGCTTGATTTTTAAAAACAGCAAGAAATACCATTTTTAAGTATGAAATTCCACGCCGAGTCAAGTCGCCTGAAGGATTTTTCAATTTGGGCACAAAAAAAATTTGGCCTCCCAAGCACACTTTTTTCTGACCCCGGGGTCAGGAGTTTTCCTCCTCTGGGTGCAAAAAGCTTGATTTTTAAAAACAGCAAGAAATACCATTTTTAAGTATGAAATTCCACCCCGAGTCAAGTCCCCTGAAGGATTTTTCAATTTGGGCACAAAAAAAATTTGTCCTCCCAAGCACACTTTTTTCTGACCGCGGGGTCAGGAGTTTTCCTCCTCTGGGTGTAAGGAGCTTGATTTTTAAAAACAGCAAGAAATACCATTTTTAAGTATGATATTCCACCCCGAGTCAAGTCGCCTGAAGGATTTTTCAATTTGGGCACAAAAAAAATTTGGCCTCCCAAGCACACTTTTTTCTGACCCCGGGGTCAGGAGTTTTCCTCCTCTGGGTGTAAGGAGCTTGATTTTTAAAAACAGCAAGAAATACCATTTTTAAGTATGATATTCCACCCCGAGTCAAGTCGTCTGAAGGATTTTTCAATTTGGGCACAAAAAAAATTTGGCCTCCCAAGCACACTTTTTTCTGACCCCGGGGTCAGGAGTTTTCCTCCTCTGGGTGTAAGGAGCTTGATTTTTAAAAACAGCAAGAAATACCATTTTTAAGTATGAAATTCCACCCCGAATCAAGTCCCCTGAAGGATTTTCCAATTTGGGCACAAAAAAAATTTGGCCTCCCAAGCACACTTTTTTCTGACCCCGGGGTCAGGAGTTTTCCTCCTCTGGGTGTAAGGAGCTTGATTTTTAAAAACAGCAAGAAATACCATTTTTAAGTATGAAATTCCACCCCGAATCAAGTCCCCTGAAGGATTTTCCAATTTGGGCACAAAAAAAATTTGGCCTCCCAAGCACACTTTTTTCTGACCCCGGGGTCAGGAGTTTTCCTCCTCTGGGTGTAAGGAGCTTGATCTTTAAAAACAGCAAGAAATACCATATTTAAGTATGAAATTCCACCCCGAATCAAGTCCCCTGAAGGATTTTCCAATTTGGGCACAAAAAAAATTTGCCCTCCCAAGCACACTTTTTTCTGACCGCGGGGTCAGGAGTTTTCCTCCTCTGGGTGCAAAACCTTGATTTTTAAAAATAGCAAGAAATACCATTTTTAAGTATGAAATTCCACCCCGAGTCAAGTCCCCTGAAGGATTTTCCAATTTGGGCACAAAAAAAATTTGGCCTCCCAAGCACACTTTTTTCTGACCCCGGGGTCAGGAGTTTTCCTCCTCTGTTTGCAAGGAGCTTGATTTTTAAAAACAGCAAGAAATACCATTTTTAAGTATGAAATTCCACCCCGAGTCAAGTCCCCTGAAGGATTTTTCAATTTGGGCACAAAAAAAATTTGGCCTCCCAAGCACACTTTTTTCTGACCCCGGGGTCAGGAGTTTTCCTCCTCTGGGTGCAAGGAGCTTGATTTTTAAAAACAGCAAGAAATACCATTTTTAAGTATGATATTCCACCCCGAGTCAAGTCGCCTGAAGGATTTTTCAATTTGGGCACAAAAAAAATTTGGCCTCCCAAGCACACTTTTTTCTGACCCCGGGGTCAGGAGTTTTCCTCCTCTGGGTGTAAGGAGCTTGATTTTTAAAAACAGCAAGAAATACCATTTTTAAGTATGATATTCCACCCCGAGTCAAGTCGCCTGAAGGATTTTTCAATTTGGGCACAAAAAAAATTTGGCCTCCCAAGCACACTTTTTTCTGACCCCGGGGTCAGGAGTTTTCCTCCTCTGGGTGTAAGGAGCTTGATTTTTAAAAACAGCAAGAAATACCATTTTTAAGTATGAAATTCCACCCCGAATCAAGTCCCCTGAAGGATTTTCCAATTTGGGCACAAAAAAAATTTGGCCTCCCAAGCACACTTTTTTCTGACCCCGGGGTCAGGAGTTTTCCTCCTCTGGGTGTAAGGAGCTTGATTTTTAAAAACAGCAAGAAATACCATTTTTAAGTATGAAATTCCACCCCGAATCAAGTCCCCTGAAGGATTTTCCAATTTGGGCACAAAAAAAATTTGGCCTCCCAAGCACACTTTTTTCTGACCCCGGGGTCAGGAGTTTTCCTCCTCTGGGTGTAAGGAGCTTGATCTTTAAAAACAGCAAGAAATACCATTTTTAAGTATGAAATTCCACCCCGAATCAAGTCCCCTGAAGGATTTTCCAATTTGGGCACAAAAAAAATTTGCCCTCCCAAGCACACTTTTTTCTGACCGCGGGGTCAGGAGTTTTCCTCCTCTGGGTGCAAGGAGCTTGATTTTTAAAAACAGCAAGAAATACCATTTTTAAGTATGATATTCCACCCCGAGTCAAGTCGCCTGAAGGATTTTTCAATTTGGGCACAAAAAAAATTTGGCCTCCCAAGCACACTTTTTTCTGACCCCGGGGTCAGGAGTTTTCCTCCTCTGGGTGTAAGGAGCTTGATTTTTAAAAACAGCAAGAAATACCATTTTTAAGTATGATATTCCACCCCGAGTCAAGTCGCCTGAAGGATTTTTCAATTTGGGCACAAAAAAAATTTGGCCTCCCAAGCACACTTTTTTCTGACCCCGGGGTCAGGAGTTTTCCTCCTCTGGGTGTAAGGAGCTTGATTTTTAAAAACAGCAAGAAATACCATTTTTAAGTATGAAATTCCACCCCGAATCAAGTCCCCTGAAGGATTTTCCAATTTGGGCACAAAAAAAATTTGGCCTCCCAAGCACACTTTTTTCTGACCCCGGGGTCAGGAGTTTTCCTCCTCTGGGTGTAAGGAGCTTGATCTTTAAAAACAGCAAGAAATACCATTTTTAAGTATGAAATTCCACCCCGAATCAAGTCCCCTGAAGGATTTTCCAATTTGGGCACAAAAAAAATTTGCCCTCCCAAGCACACTTTTTTCTGACCGCGGGGTCAGGAGTTTTCCTCCTCTGGGTGCAAGGAGCTTGATTTTTAAAAACAGCAAGAAATACCATTTTTAAGTATGATATTCCACCCCGAGTCAAGTCGCCTGAAGGATTTTTCAATTTGGGCACAAAAAAAATTTGGCCTCCCAAGCACACTTTTTTCTGACCCCGGGGTCAGGAGTTTTCCTCCTCTGGGTGTAAGGAGCTTGATTTTTAAAAACAGCAAGAAATACCATTTTTAAGTATGATATTCCACCCCGAGTCAAGTCGCCTGAAGGATTTTTCAATTTGGGCACAAAAAAAATTTGGCCTCCCAAGCACACTTTTTTCTGACCCCGGGGTCAGGAGTTTTCCTCCTCTGGGTGTAAGGAGCTTGATTTTTAAAAACAGCAAGAAATACCATTTTTAAGTATGAAATTCCACCCCGAATCAAGTCCCCTGAAGGATTTTCCAATTTGGGCACAAAAAAAATTTGGCCTCCCAAGCACACTTTTTTCTGACCCCGGGGTCAGGAGTTTTCCTCCTCTGGGTGTAAGGAGCTTGATTTTTAAAAACAGCAAGAAATACCATTTTTAAGTATGAAATTCCACCCCGAATCAAGTCCCCTGAAGGATTTTCCAATTTGGGCACAAAAAAAATTTGGCCTCCCAAGCACACTTTTTTCTGACCCCGGGGTCAGGAGTTTTCCTCCTCTGGGTGTAAGGAGCTTGATCTTTAAAAACAGCAAGAAATACCATTTTTAAGTATGAAATTCCACCCCGAATCAAGTCCCCTGAAGGATTTTCCAATTTGGGCACAAAAAAAATTTGCCCTCCCAAGCACACTTTTTTCTGACCGCGGGGTCAGGAGTTTTCCTCCTCTGGGTGCAAAACCTTGATTTTTAAAAATAGCAAGAAATACCATTTTTAAGTATGAAATTCCACCCCGAGTCAAGTCCCCTGAAGGATTTTCCAATTTGGGCACAAAAAAAATTTGGCCTCCCAAGCACACTTTTTTCTGACCCCGGGGTCAGGAGTTTTCCTCCTCTGTTTGCAAGGAGCTTGATTTTTAAAAACAGCAAGAAATACCATTTTTAAGTATGAAATTCCACCCCGAGTCAAGTCCCCTGAAGGATTTTTCAATTTGGGCACAAAAAAAATTTGGCCTCCCAAGCACACTTTTTTCTGACCGCGGGGTCAGGAGTTTTCCTCCTCTGGGTGCAAGGAGCTTGATTTTTAAAAACAGCAAGAAATACCATTTTTAAGTATGAAATTCCACCCCGAATCAAGTCGCCTGAAGGATTTTTCAATTTGGGCACAAAAAAAATTTGGCCTCCTAAGCACACTTTTTTCTGACCGCGGGGTCAGGAGTTTTCCTCCTCTGGGTGCAAGGAGCTTGATTTTTAAAAACAGCAAGAAATACCATTTTTAAGTATGAAATTCCACCCCGAGTCAAGTCGCCTGAAGGATTTTTCAATTTGGGCACAAAAAAAATTTGGCCTCCCAAGCACACTTTTTTCTGACCCCGGGGTCAGGAGTTTTCCTCCTCTGGGTGTAAGGAGCTTGATTTTTAAAAACAGCAAGAAATACCATTTTTAAGTATGAAATTCCACCCCGAATCAAGTCCCCTGAAGGATTTTCCAATTTGGGCACAAAAAAAATTTGGCCTCCCAAGCACACTTTTTTCTGACCCCGGGGTCAGGAGTTTTCCTCCTCTGGGTGTAAGGAGCTTGATTTTTAAAAACAGCAAGAAATACCATTTTTAAGTATGAAATTCCACCCCGAATCAAGTCCCCTGAAGGATTTTCCAATTTGGGCACAAAAAAAATTTGGCCTCCCAAGCACACTTTTTTCTGACCCCGGGGTCAGGAGTTTTCCTCCTCTGGGTGTAAGGAGCTTGATCTTTAAAAACAGCAAGAAATACCATTTTTAAGTATGAAATTCCACCCCGAATCAAGTCCCCTGAAGGATTTTCCAATTTGGGCACAAAAAAAATTTGCCCTCCCAAGCACACTTTTTTCTGACCGCGGGGTCAGGAGTTTTCCTCCTCTGGGTGCAAGGAGCTTGATTTTTAAAAACAGCAAGAAATACCATTTTTAAGTATGATATTCCACCCCGAGTCAAGTCGCCTGAAGGATTTTTCAATTTGGGCACAAAAAAAATTTGGCCTCCCAAGCACACTTTTTTCTGACCCCGGGGTCAGGAGTTTTCCTCCTCTGGGTGTAAGGAGCTTGATTTTTAAAAACAGCAAGAAATACCATTTTTAAGTATGATATTCCACCCCGAGTCAAGTCGCCTGAAGGATTTTTCAATTTGGGCACAAAAAAAATTTGGCCTCCCAAGCACACTTTTTTCTGACCCCGGGGTCAGGAGTTTTCCTCCTCTGGGTGTAAGGAGCTTGATTTTTAAAAACAGCAAGAAATACCATTTTTAAGTATGAAATTCCACCGCGAATCAAGTCCCCTGAAGGATTTTCCAATTTGGGCACAAAAAAAATTTGGCCTCCCAAGCACACTTTTTTCTGACCCCGGGGTCAGGAGTTTTCCTCCTCTGGGTGTAAGGAGCTTGATTTTTAAAAACAGCAAGAAATACCATTTTTAAGTATGAAATTCCACCCCGAATCAAGTCCCCTGAAGGATTTTCCAATTTGGGCACAAAAAAAATTTGGCCTCCCAAGCACACTTTTTTCTGACCCCGGGGTCAGGAGTTTTCCTCCTCTGGGTGTAAGGAGCTTGATCTTTAAAAACAGCAAGAAATACCATTTTTAAGTATGAAATTCCACCCCGAATCAAGTCCCCTGAAGGATTTTCCAATTTGGGCACAAAAAAAATTTGCCCTCCCAAGCACACTTTTTTCTGACCGCGGGGTCAGGAGTTTTCCTCCTCTGGGTGCAAAACCTTGATTTTTAAAAATAGCAAGAAATACCATTTTTAAGTATGAAATTCCACCCCGAGTCAAGTCCCCTGAAGGATTTTCCAATTTGGGCACAAAAAAAATTTGGCCTCCCAAGCACACTTTTTTCTGACCCCGGGGTCAGGAGTTTTCCTCCTCTGTTTGCAAGGAGCTTGATTTTTAAAAACAGCAAGAAATACCATTTTTAAGTATGAAATTCCACCCCGAGTCAAGTCCCCTGAAGGATTTTTCAATTTGGGCACAAAAAAAATTTGGCCTCCCAAGCACACTTTTTTCTGACCGCGGGGTCAGGAGTTTTCCTCCTCTGGGTGCAAGGAGCTTGATTTTTAAAAACAGCAAGAAATACCATTTTTAAGTATGAAATTCCACCCCGAATCAAGTCGCCTGAAGGATTTTTCAATTTGGGCACAAAAAAAATTTGGCCTCCTAAGCACACTTTTTTCTGACCGCGGGGTCAGGAGTTTTCCTCCTCTGGGTGCAAGGAGCTTGATTTTTAAAAACAGCAAGAAATACCATTTTTAAGTATGAAATTCCACCCCGAATCAAGTCCCCTGAAGGATTTTCCAATTTGGGCACAAAAAAAATTTGGCCTCCCAAGAACACTTTTTTCTGACTCCGGGGTCAGGAGTTTTCCTCCTCTGGGTGCAAAAAGCTTGATTTTTAAAAACAGCAAGAAATACCATTTTTAAATATGAAATTCCACCCCGAATCAAGTCCCCTGAAGGATTTTTCAATTTGGGCACAAAAAAATTTGGCCTCCCAAGCACACTTTTTTCTGACCGCGGGGTCAGGAGTTTTCCTCCTTTGGGTGCAAGGAGCTTGATTTTTCAAAACAGCAAGAAATACCATTTTTAAGTATGAAATTCCACCCCGAATCAAGTCCCCTGAAGGATTTTCCAATTTGGGCACAAAAAAAATTTGGCCTCCCAAGAACACTTTTTTCTGACCCCGGGGTCAGGAGTTTTCCTCCTCTGGGTGCAAAAAGCTAGATTTTTAAAAACAGCAAGAAATACCATTTTTAAGTATGAAATTCCACCCCGAGTCAAGTCGCCTGAAGGATTTTTCAATTTGGGCACAAAAAAAATTTGGCCTCCCAAGCACACTTTTTTCTGACCCCGGGGTCAGGAGTTTTCCTCCTCTGGGTGTAAGGAGCTTGATTTTTAAAAACAGCAAGAAATACCATTTTTAAGTATGAAATTCCACCCCGAATCAAGTCCCCTGAAGGATTTTCCAATTTGGGCACAAAAAAAATTTGGCCTCCCAAGCACACTTTTTTCTGACCCCGGGGTCAGGAGTTTTCCTCCTCTGGGTGCAAAAAGCTTGATTTTTAAAAACAGCAAGAAATACCATTTTTAAGTATGAAATTCCACCCCGAGTCAAGTCCCCTGAAGGATTTTTCAATTTGGGCACAAAAAAAATTTGGCCTCCCAAGCACACTTTTTTCTGACCGCGGGGTCAGGAGTTTTCCTCCTCTGGGTATAAGGAGCTTGATTTTTAAAAACAGCAAGAAATACCATTTTTAAGTATGAAATTCCACCCCGAATCAAGTCCCCTGAAGGATTTTCCAATTTGGGCACAAAAAAAATTTGGCCTCCCAAGCACACTTTTTTCTGACCCCGGGGTCAGGAGTTTTCCTCCTCTGGGTGCAAACAGCTTGATTTTTAAAAACACCAAGAAATACCATTTTTAAGTATGAAATTCCACCCCGAATCAAGTCCCCTGAAGGATTTTTCAATTTGGGCACAAAAAAAATTTGGCCTCCCAAGCACACTTTTTTCTAACCGCGGGGTCAGGAGTTTTCCTCCCCTGGGTGCAAAAAGCTTGATTTTTTAAAATAGCAAGAAATACCATTTTTAAGTATGAAATTCCACCCCGAGTCAAGTCCCCTAAAGGATTTTTCAATTTGGGCACAAAAAAAATTTGGCCTCCCAAGCACACTTTTTTCTGACCGCGGGGTCAGAAGTTTTCCTCCTCTGGGTGCAAGGAGCTTGATTTTTAAAAACAGCAAGAAATACCATTTTTAAGTATGAAATTCCACCCCGAGTCAAGTCCCTTGAAGGATTTTCCAATTTGGGCACAAAAAAAATTTGGCCTCCCAAGCACACTTTTTTCTGACCCCGGGGTCAGGAGTTTTCCTCCTCTGGGTGCAAAAAGCTTGATTTTTAAAAACAGCAAGAAATACCATTTTTAAATATGAAATTCTACCCCGAATCAAGTCCCCTGAAGGATTTTTCAATTTGGGCACAAAAAAAATTTGGCCTCCCAAGCACACTTTTTTCTGACCCCGGGGTCAGGAGTTTTCCTCCTCTGGGTGCAAGGAGCTTGATTTTTAAAAACACCAAGAAATACCATTTTTAAGTATGAAATTCCACCCCGAATCAAGTCCCCTGAAGGATTTTTCAATTTGGGCACAAAAAAAATTTGGCCTCCCAAGCACACTTTTTTCTAAACGCGGGGTCAGGAGTTTTCCTCCCCTGGGTGCAAAAAGCTTGATTTTTTAAAATAGCAAGAAATACCATTTTTAAGTATGAAATTCCACCCCGAGTCAAGTCGCCCGAAGGATTTTTCAATTTGGGCACAAAAAAAATTTGGCCTCCCAAGCACACTTTTTTCTGACCCCGGGGTCAGGAGTTTTCCTCCTCTGGGTGTAAGGAGCTTGATTTTTAAAAACAGCAAGAAATACCATTTTTAAGTATGAAATTCCACCCCACATCAAGTCCCCTGAAGGATTTTTCAATTTGGGCACAAAAAAAATTTGGCCTCCCAAGCACACTTTTTTCTGACCCCGGGGTCAGGAGTTTTCCTCCTCTGGGTGTAAGGAGCTTGATTTTTAAAAACAGCAAGAAATACCATTTTTAAGTATGAAATTCCACCCCACATCAAGTCCCCTGAAGGATTTTTCAATTTGGGCACAAAAAAAATTTGGCCTCCCAAGCACACTTTTTTCTGACCGCGGGGTCAGAAGTTTTCCTCCTCTGGGTGCAAGGAGCTTGATTTTTAAAAACAGCAAGAAATACCATTTTAAAGTATGAAATTCCACCCCGAAACAAGTCCCCTGAAGGATTTTCCAATTTGGGCACAAAAAAAATTTGGCCTCCCAAGCACACCTTTTTCTGACCCCGGGGTCAGGAGTTTTCCTCCTCTGGGTGCAAACAGCTTGATTTTTAAAAACAGCAAGAAATACGATTTTTAAGTATGAAATTCCACCCCGAATCAAGTCCCCTGAAGGATTTTTCAATTTGGGCACAAAAAAAATTTGGCCTCCCAAGCACACTTTTTTCTAACCGTGGGGTCAGGAGTTTTCCTCCCCTTGGTGCAAAAAGCTTGATTTTTTAAAATAGCAAGAAATACCATTTTTAAGTATGAAATTCCACCCCGAGTCAAGTCCCTAGAACGATTTTCCAATTTGGGCACAAAAAAAATTTGGCCTCCCAAGCACACTTTTTTCTGACCCCGGGGTCAGGAGTTTTCCTCCTCTGGGTGTAAGGAGCTTGATTTTTAAAAACAGCAAGAAATACCATTTTTAAGTATGAAATTCCACCCCGAATCAAGTCCCCTGAAGGATTTTCCAATTTGGGCACAAAAAAAATTTGGCCTCCCAAGCACACTTTTTTCTGACCCCGGGGTCAGGAGTTTTCCTCCTCTGGGTGCAAAAAGCTTGATTTTTAAAAACAGCAAGAAATACCATTTTTAAATATGAAATTCCACCCCGAATCAAGTCCCCTGAAGGATTTTTCAATTTGGGCACAAAAAAAATTTGGCCTCCCAAGCACACTTTTTTCTGACCGCGGGGTCAGAAGTTTTTCTCCTCTGGGTGCAAGGAGCTTGATTTTTAAAAACAGCAAGAAATACCATTTTAAAGTATGAAATTCCACCCCGAGTCAAGTCCCTAGAACGATTTTCCAATTTGGGCACAAAAAAAATTTGGCCTCCCAAGCACACTTTTTTCTGACCCCGGGGTCAGGAGTTTTCCTCCTCTGGGTGCAAGGAGCTTGATTTTTAAAAACAGCAAGAAATACCATTTTTAAGTATGAAATTCCACCCCGAGTCAAGTCGCCTGAAGGATTTTTCAATTTGGGCACAAAAAAAATTTGGCCTCCCAAGCACACTTTTTCCTGACCCCGGGGTCAGGAGTTTTCCTCCTCTGGGTGCAAAAAGCTTGATTTTTAAAAACAGCAAGAAATACCATTTTTAAGTATGAAACTCCACCCCGAGTCAAGTCGCCTGAAGGATTTTTCAATTTGGGCACAAAAAAAATTTGGCCTCCCAAGCACACTTTTTTCTGACCCCGGGGTCAGGAGTTTTCCTCCTCTGGGTGCAAGGAGCTTGATTTTTAAAAACAGCAAGAAATACCATTTTTAAGTATGAAATTCCACCCCGAGTCAAGTCGCCTGAAGGATTTTTCAATTTGGGCACAAAAAAAATTTGGCCTCCCAAGCACACTTTTTTCTGACCGCGGGGTCAGGAGTTTTCCTCCTCTGGGTGTAAGGAGCTTGATTTTTAAAAACAGCAAGAAATACCATTTTTAAGTATGAAATTCCACCCCGAATCAAGTCCCCTGAAGGATTTTCCAATTTGGGCACAAAAAAAATTTGGCCTCCCAAGCACACTTTTTTCTGACCCCGGGTTCAGGAGTTTTCCTCCTCTGGGTGCAAAAACTTGATTTTTAAAAATAGCAAGAAATGCCATTTTTAAGTATGAAATTCCACCCCAAGTCAAGTCCCCTTAAGGATTTTTCAATTTGGGCACAAAAAAAATTTGGCCTCCCAAGCACACTTTTTTCTGACCCCGGGGTCAGGAGTTTTCCTCCTCTGGGTGTAAGGAGCTTGATTTTTAAAAACAGCAAGAAATACCATTTTTAAGTATGAAATTCCACCCGGAATCAAGTCCCCTGAAGGATTTTCCAATTTGGGCACAAAAAAAATTTGGCCTCCCAAGCACACTTTTTTCTGACCGCGGGGTCAGGAGTTTTCCTCCTCTGGGGGTCAGGAGTTTTCCTCCTCTGGGGGTAAGGAGCTTGATTTTTAAAAACAGCAAGAAATACCATTTTTAAGTATGAAATTCCACCCCGAATCAAGTCCCCTGAAGGATTTTCCAATTTGGGCACAAAAAAAATTTGGCCTCCCAAGCACACTTTTTTCTGACCGCGGGGTCAGAAGTTTTCCTCCTCTGGGTGCAAGGAGCTTGATTTTTAAAAACAGCAAGAAATACCATTTTTAAGTATGAAATTCCACCCCACATCAAGTCCCCTGAAGGATTTTTCAATTTGGGCACAAAAAAAATTTGGCCTCCCAAGCACACTTTTTTCTGACCGCGGGGTCAGAAGTTTTCCTCCTCTGGGTGCAAGGAGCTTGATTTTTAAAAACAGCAAGAAATACCATTTTAAAGTATGAAATTCCACCCCGAAACAAGTCCCCTGAAGGATTTTCCAATTTGGGCACAAAAAAAATTTGGCCTCCCAAGCACACCTTTTTCTGACCCCGGGGTCAGGAGTTTTCCTCCTCTGGGTGCAAACAGCTTGATTTTTAAAAACAGCAAGAAATACGATTTTTAAGTATGAAATTCCACCCCGAATCAAGTCCCCTGAAGGATTTTTCAATTTGGGCACAAAAAAAATTTGGCCTCCCAAGCACACTTTTTTCTAACCGTGGGGTCAGGAGTTTTCCTCCCCTTGGTGCAAAAAGCTTGATTTTTTAAAATAGCAAGAAATACCATTTTTAAGTATGAAATTCCACCCCGAGTCAAGTCCCTAGAACGATTTTCCAATTTGGGCACAAAAAAAATTTGGCCTCCCAAGCACACTTTTTTCTGACCCCGGGGTCAGGAGTTTTCCTCCTCTGGGTGTAAGGAGCTTGATTTTTAAAAACAGCAAGAAATACCATTTTTAAGTATGAAATTCCACCCCGAATCAAGTCCCCTGAAGGATTTTCCAATTTGGGCACAAAAAAAATTTGGCCTCCCAAGCACACTTTTTTCTGACCCCGGGGTCAGGAGTTTTCCTCCTCTGGGTGCAAAAAGCTTGATTTTTAAAAACAGCAAGAAATACCATTTTTAAATATGAAATTCCACCCCGAATCAAGTCCCCTGAAGGATTTTTCAATTTGGGCACAAAAAAAATTTGGCCTCCCAAGCACACTTTTTTCTGACCGCGGGGTCAGAAGTTTTTCTCCTCTGGGTGCAAGGAGCTTGATTTTTAAAAACAGCAAGAAATACCATTTTAAAGTATGAAATTCCACCCCGAGTCAAGTCCCTAGAACGATTTTCCAATTTGGGCACAAAAAAAATTTGGCCTCCCAAGCACACTTTTTTCTGACCCCGGGGTCAGGAGTTTTCCTCCTCTGGGTGCAAGGAGCTTGATTTTTAAAAACAGCAAGAAATACCATTTTTAAGTATGAAATTCCACCCCGAGTCAAGTCGCCTGAAGGATTTTTCAATTTGGGCACAAAAAAAATTTGGCCTCCCAAGCACACTTTTTCCTGACCCCGGGGTCAGGAGTTTTCCTCCTCTGGGTGCAAAAAGCTTGATTTTTAAAAACAGCAAGAAATACCATTTTTAAGTATGAAACTCCACCCCGAGTCAAGTCGCCTGAAGGATTTTTCAATTTGGGCACAAAAAAAATTTGGCCTCCCAAGCACACTTTTTTCTGACCCCGGGGTCAGGAGTTTTCCTCCTCTGGGTGCAAGGAGCTTGATTTTTAAAAACAGCAAGAAATACCATTTTTAAGTATGAAATTCCACCCCGAGTCAAGTCGCTTGAAGGATTTTTCAATTTGGGCACAAAAAAAATTTGGCCTCCCAAGCACACTTTTTTCTGACCGCGGGGTCAGGAGTTTTCCTCCTCTGGGTGTAAGGAGCTTGATTTTTAAAAACAGCAAGAAATACCATTTTTAAGTATGAAATTCCACCCCGAATCAAGTCCCCTGAAGGATTTTCCAATTTGGGCACAAAAAAAATTTGGCCTCCCAAGCACACTTTTTTCTGACCCCGGGTTCAGGAGTTTTCCTCCTCTGGGTGCAAAAACTTGATTTTTAAAAATAGCAAGAAATGCCATTTTTAAGTATGAAATTCCACCCCAAGTCAAGTCCCCTTAAGGATTTTTCAATTTGGGCACAAAAAAAATTTGGCCTCCCAAGCACACTTTTTTCTGACCCCGGGGTCAGGAGTTTTCCTCCTCTGGGTGTAAGGAGCTTGATTTTTAAAAACAGCAAGAAATACCATTTTTAAGTATGAAATTCCACCCGGAATCAAGTCCCCTGAAGGATTTTCCAATTTGGGCACAAAAAAAATTTGGCCTCCCAAGCACACTTTTTTCTGACCGCGGGGTCAGGAGTTTTCCTCCTCTGGGGGTCAGGAGTTTTCCTCCTCTGGGGGTAAGGAGCTTGATTTTTAAAAACAGCAAGAAATACCATTTTTAAGTATGAAATTCCACCCCGAATCAAGTCCCCTGAAGGATTTTCCAATTTGGGCACAAAAAAAATTTGGCCTCCCAAGCACACTTTTTTCTGACCGCGGGGTCAGAAGTTTTCCTCCTCTGGGTGCAAGGAGCTTGATTTTTAAAAACAGCAAGAAATACCATTTTTAAGTATGAAATTCCACCCCGAGTCAAGTCCCTTGAAGGATTTTCCAATTTGGGCACAAAAAAAATTTGGCCTCCCAAGCACACTTTTTTCTGACCCCGGGGTCAGGAGTTTTCCTCCTCTGGGTGCAAGGAGCTTGATTTTTAAAAACAGCAAGAAATACCATTTTTAAGTATGAAATTCCACCCCGAGTCAAGTCGCCTGAAGGATTTTTCAATTTGGGCACAAAAAAAATTTGGCCTCCCAAGCACACTTTTTCCTGACCCCGGGGTTAGGAGTTTTCCTCCTCTGGGTGCAAAAAGCTTGATTTTTAAAACTGCAAAAAATACCATTTTTAAGCATGAAATTCCACTCCGAGTCGTCCACTGAAGGATTTTCCAATTTGGGCACAAAAAAAATTTGGCCTCCCAAGCACACTTTTTTCTGACCGCGGGGTCAGGAGTTTTCCTCCTCTGGGTGCAAAAACTTGATTTTTAAAAATAGCAAGAAATACCATTTTTAAGTATGAAATTCCACCCCGAGTCAAGTCCCCTTAAGGATTTTTCAATTTGGGCACAAAAAAAATTTGGCCTCCCAAGCACACTTTTTTCTGACCCCGGGGTCAGGAGTTTTCCTCCTCTGGGTGCAAGGAGCTTGATTTTTAAAAACAGCAAGAAATAACATTTTTAAGTATGAAACTCCACCCCGAGTCAAGTCGCCTGAAGGATTTTTCAATTTGGGCACAAAAAAAAATTGGCCTCCCAAGCACACTTTTTTCTGACCCCGGGGTCAGGAGTTTTCCTCCTCTGGGTGTAAGGAGCTTGATTTTTAAAAACAACAAGAAATACCATTTTTAAGTATGAAATTCCACCCCGAATCAAGTCCCCTGAAGGATTTTCCAATTTGGGCACAAAAAAAATTTGGCCTCCCAAGCACACTTTTTTCTGACCCCGGGGTCAGGAGTTTTCCTCCTCTGGGTGCAAAAAGCTTGATTTTTAAAAACAGCAAGAAATACCATTTTTAAATATGAAATTCCACCCTGAATCAAGTCCCCTGAAGGATTTTTCAATTTGGGCACAAAAAAAATTTGGCCTCCCAAGCACACTTTTTTCTGACTCCGGGGTCAGGAGTTTTCCTCCTCTGGGTGCAAAAAGCTTGATTTTTAAAACTGCAAAAAATACCATTTTTAAGTATGAAATTCCACCCCGAGTCAAGTCCCCTGAAGGATTTTTCAATTTGGGCAAAAAAAAAATTTGGCCTCCCAAGCACACTTTTTTCTGTCCCCGGGGTCAGGAGTTTTCTGGGTGCAAAAAGCTTGATTTTTAAAAACAGCAAGAAATACCATTTTTAAGTATGAAATTCCACCCCGAATCAAGTCCCTTGAAGGATTTTTCAATTTGGGCACAAAAAAATTTTGGCCTCCCAAGCACACTTTTTTCTGACCCCGGGGTCAGGAGTTTTCCTCCTCTGGGTGCAAGGAGCTTGATTTTTAAAAACAGCAAGAAATACCATTTTTAAGTATGAAATTCCACCCCGAGTCAAGTCGCCTGAAGGATTTTTCAATTTGGGCACAAAAAAAATTTGGCCTCCCAAGCACACTTTTTTCTGACCCCGGGGTCAGGAGTTTTCCTCCTCTGGGTGCAAGGAGCTTGATTTTTAAAAACAGCAAGAAATACTATTTTTAAATATGAAATTCCACCCTGAATCAAGTCCCCTGAAGGATTTTTCAATTTGGGCACAAAAAAAATTTGGCCTCCCAAGCACACTTTTTTCTGACTCCGGGGTCAGGAGTTTTCCTCCTCTGGGTGCAAAAAGCTTGATTTTTAAAACTGCAAAAAATACCATTTTTAAGTATGAAATTCCACCCCGAGTCAAGTCCCCTGAAGGATTTTTCAATTTGGGCACAAAAAAAATTTGGCCTCCCAAGCACACTTTTTTTTGACCGCGGGGTCAGGAGTTTTCTGGGTGCAAAAAGCTTGATTTTTAAAAACAGCAAGAAATACCATTTTTAAGTATGAAATTCCACCCCGAATCAAGTCCCTTGAAGGATTTTTCAATTTGGGCACAAAAAAATTTTGGCCTCCCAAGCACACTTTTTTCTGACCCCGGGGTCAGGAGTTTTCCTCCTCTGGGTGCAAGGAGCTTGATTTTTAAAAACAGCAAGAAATACCATTTTTAAGTATGAAATTCCACCCCGAATCAAGTCCCCTGAAGGATTTTCCAATTTGGGCACAAAAAAAATTTGGCCTCCCAAGCACACTTTTTTCTGACCCCGGGGTCAGGAGTTTTCCTCCTCTGGGTGCAAAAAGCTTGATTTTTAAAAACAGCAAGAAATACCATTTTTAAGTATGAAACTCCACCCCGAGTCAAGTCGCCTGAAGGATTTTTCAATTTGGGCACAAAAAAAATTTGGCCTCCCAAGCACACTTTTTTCTGACCCCGGGGTCAGGAGTTTTCCTCCTCTGGGTGCAAGGAGCTTGATTTTTAAAAACAGCAAGAAATACTATTTTTAAGTATGAAATTCCACCCCGAGTCAAGTCGCCTGAAGGATTTTTCAATTTGGGCACAAAAAAAATTTGGCCTCCCAAGCACACTTTTTCCTGACCCCGGGGTCAGGAGTTTTCCTCCTCTGGGTGCAAAAAGCTTGATTTTTAAAAACAGCAAGAAATACCATTTTTAAGTATGAAATTCCACCCCGAATCAAGTCCCCTGAAGGATTTTCCAATTTGGGCACAAAAAAAATTTGGCCTCCCAAGCACACTTTTTTTTGACCGCGGGGTCAGGAGTTTTCCTCCTCTGGGTGTAACGAGCTTGATTTTTAAAAACAGCAAGAAATACCATTTTTAAGTATGAAATTCCACCCCGAATCAAGTCCCCTGAAGGATTTTCCAATTTGGGCACAAAAAAAATTTGGCCTCCCAAGCACACTTTTTTCTGACCCCGGGGTCAGGAGTTTTCCTCCTCTGGGTGCAAACAGCTTGATTTTTAAAAACACCAAGAAATACCATTTTTAAGTATGAAATTCCACCCCGAATCAAGTCCCCTGAAGGATTTTTCAATTTGGGCACAAAAAAATTTTCGCCTCCCAAGCACACTTTTTTCTGACCGCGGGGTCAGGAGTTTTCCTCCTCTGGGTGTAACGAGCTTGATTTTTAAAAACAGCAAGAAATACCATTTTTAAGTATGAAATTCCACCCCGAATCAAGTCCCCTGAAGGATTTTCCAATTTGGGCACAAAAAAAATTTGGCCTCCCAAGCACACTTTTTTCTGACCCCGGGGTCAGGAGTTTTCCTCCTCTGGGTGCAAACAGCTTGATTTTTAAAAACACCAAGAAATACCATTTTTAAGTATGAAATTCCACCCCGAATCAAGTCGCCTGAAGGATTTTTCAATTTGGGCACAAAAAAAATTTGGCCTCCCAAGCACACTTTTTTCTGACCCCGGGGTCAGGAGTTTTCCTCCTCTGGGTGCAAGGAGCTTGATTTTTAAAAACAGCAAGAAATACCATTTTTAAGTATGAAATTCCACCCCGAGTCAAGTCGCCTGAAGGATTTTTCAATTTGGGCACAAAAAAAATTTGGCCTCCCAAGCACACTTTTTCCTGACCCCGGGGTCAGGAGTTTTCCTCCTCTGGGTGTAAGGAGCTTGATTTTTAAAAACAGCAAGAAATACCATTTTTAAGTATGAAACTCCACCCCGAGTCAAGTCGCCTGAAGGATTTTTCAATTTGGGCACAAAAAAAATTTGGCCTCCCAAGCACACTTTTTTCTGACCCCGGGGTCAGGAGTTTTCCTCCTCTGGGTGCAAGGAGCTTGATTTTTAAAAACAGCAAGAAATACTATTTTTAAGTATGAAATTCCACCCCGAGTCAAGTCGCCTGAAGGATTTTTCAATTTGGGCACAAAAAAAATTTGGCCTCCCAAGCACACTTTTTTTTGACCGCGGGGTCAGGAGTTTTCCTCCTCTGGGTGTAAGGAGCTTGATTTTTAAAAACAGCAAGAAATACCATTTTTAAGTATGAAATTCCACCCCGAATCAAGTCCCCTGAAGGATTTTCCAATTTGGGCACAAAAAAAATTTGGCCTCCCAAGCACACTTTTTTTTGACCGCGGGGTCAGGAGTTTTCCTCCTCTGGGTGTAACGAGCTTGATTTTTAAAAACAGCAAGAAATACCATTTTTAAGTATGAAATTCCACCCCGAATCAAGTCCCCTGAAGGATTTTTCAATTTGGGCACAAAAAAAATTTGGCCTCCCAAGCACACTTTTTTCTAACCGCGGGGTCAGGAGTTTTCCTCCCCTGGGTGCAAAAAGCTTGATTTTTTAAAATAGCAAGAAATACCATTTTTAAGTATGAAATTCCACCCCGAGTCAAGTCCCCTAAAGGATTTTTCAATTTGGGCACAAAAAAAATTTGGCCTCCCAAGCACACTTTTTTCTGACCGCGGGGTCAGAAGTTTTCCTCCTCTGGGTGCAAGGAGCTTGATTTTTAAAAACAGCAAGAAATACCATTTTAAAGTATGAAATTCCACCCCGAGTCAAGTCCCTTGAAGGATTTTCCAATTTGGGCACAAAAAAAATTTGGCCTCCCAAGCACACTTTTTTCTGACCCCGGGGTCAGGAGTTTTCCTCCTCTGGGTGCAAAAAGCTTGATTTTTAAAAACAGCAAGAAATACCATTTTTAAATATGAAATTCCACCCCGAATCAAGTCCCCTGAAGGATTTTTCAATTTGGGCACAAAAAAAATTTGGCCTCCCAAGCACACTTTTTTCTAACCGTGGGGTCAGGAGTTTTCCTCCCCTTGGTGCAAAAAGCTTGATTTTTTAAAATAGCAAGAAATACCATTTTTAAGTATGAAATTCCACCCCGAGTCAAGTCCCCTAAAGATTTTTTCAATTTGGGCACAAAAAAAATTTGGCCTCCCAAGCACACTTTTTTCTGACCGCGGGGTCAGAAGTTTTCCTCCTCTGGGTGCAAGGAGCTTGATTTTTAAAAACAGCAAGAAATACCATTTTAAAGTATGAAATTCCACCCCGAGTCAAGTCCCTTGAAGGATTTTCCAATTTGGGCACAAAAAAAATTTGGCCTCCCAAGCACACTTTTTTCTGATCCCGGGGTCAGGAGTTTTCCTCCTCTGGGTGCAAAAAGCTTGATTTTTAAAAACAGCAAGAAATACCATTTTTAAATATGAAATTCCACCCCGAATCAAGTCCCCTGAAGGATTTTTCAATTTGGGCACAAAAAAAATTTGGCCTCCCAAGCACACTTTTTTCTGACCGCGGGGTCAGGAGTTTTCCTCCCCTTGGTGCAAAAAGCTTGATTTTTTAAAATAGCAAGAAATACCATTTTTAAGTATGAAATTCCACCCCGAGTCAAGTCCCCTAAAGATTTTTTCAATTTGGGCACAAAAAAAATTTGGCCTCCCAAGCACACTTTTTTCTGACCGCGGGGTCAGAAGTTTTCCTCCTCTGGGTGCAAGGAGCTTGATTTTTAAAAACAGCAAGAAATACCATTTTAAAGTATGAAATTCCACCCCGAGTCAAGTCCCTTGAAGGATTTTCCAATTTGGGCACAAAAAAAATTTGGCCTCCCAAGCACACTTTTTTCTGATCCCGGGGTCAGGAGTTTTCCTCCTCTGGGTGCAAAAAGCTTGATTTTTAAAAACAGCAAGAAATACCATTTTTAAATATGAAATTCCACCCCGAATCAAGTCCCCTGAAGGATTTTTCAATTTGGGCACAAAAAAAATTTGGCCTCCCAAGCACACTTTTTTCTGACCGCGGGGTCAGGAGTTTTCCTCCTCTGGGTGTAAGGAGCTTGATTTTTAAAAACAGCAAGAAATACCATTTTTAAGTATGAAATTCCACCCCGAGTCAAGTCGCCTGAAGGATTTTTCAATTTGGGCACAAAAAAAATTTGGCCTCCCAAGCACACTTTTTTCTGACCCCGGGGTCAGGAGTTTTCCTCCTCTGGGTGTAAGGAGCTTGATTTTTAAAAACAGCAAGAAATACCATTTTTAAGTATGAAATTCCACCCCGAATCAAGTCCCCTGAAGGATTTTCCAATTTGGGCACAAAAAAAATTTGGCCTCCCAAGCACACTTTTTTCTGACCCCGGGGTCAGGAGTTTTCCTCCTCTGGGTGCAAAAAGCTTGATTTTTAAAAACAGCAAGAAATACCATTTTTAAATATGAAATTCCACCCCGAATCAAGTCCCCTGAAGGATTTTTCAATTTGGGCACAAAAAAAATTTGGCCTCCCAAGCACACTTTTTTCTGACCGCGGGGTCAGAAGTTTTTCTCCTCTGGGTGCAAGGAGCTTGATTTTTAAAAACAGCAAGAAATACCATTTTAAAGTATGAAATTCCACCCCGAATCAAGTCCCCTGAAGGATTTTTCAATTTGGGCACAAAAAAAATTTGGCCTCCCAAGCACACTTTTTTCTAACCGTGGGGTCAGGAGTTTTCCTCCCCTTGGTGCAAAAAGCTTGATTTTTTAAAATAGCAAGAAATACCATTTTTAAGTATGAAATTCCACCCCGAGTCAAGTCCCCTAAAGATTTTTTCAATTTGGGCACAAAAAAAATTTGGCCTCCCAAGCACACTTTTTTCTGACCGCGGGGTCAGAAGTTTTCCTCCTCTGGGTGCAAGGAGCTTGATTTTTAAAAACAGCAAGAAATACCATTTTAAAGTATGAAATTCCACCCCGAGTCAAGTCCCTTGAAGGATTTTCCAATTTGGGCACAAAAAAAATTTGGCCTCCCAAGCACACTTTTTTCTGATCCCGGGGTCAGGAGTTTTCCTCCTCTGGGTGCAAAAAGCTTGATTTTTAAAAACAGCAAGAAATACCATTTTTAAATATGAAATTCCACCCCGAATCAAGTCCCCTGAAGGATTTTTCAATTTGGGCACAAAAAAAATTTGGCCTCCCAAGCACACTTTTTTCTGACCGCGGGGTCAGGAGTTTTCCTCCTCTGGGTGTAAGGAGCTTGATTTTTAAAAACAGCAAGAAATACCATTTTTAAGTATGAAATTCCACCCCGAGTCAAGTCGCCTGAAGGATTTTTCAATTTGGGCACAAAAAAAATTTGGCCTCCCAAGCACACTTTTTTCTGACCCCGGGGTCAGGAGTTTTCCTCCTCTGGGTGTAAGGAGCTTGATTTTTAAAAACAGCAAGAAATACCATTTTTAAGTATGAAATTCCACCCCGAATCAAGTCCCCTGAAGGATTTTCCAATTTGGGCACAAAAAAAATTTGGCCTCCCAAGCACACTTTTTTCTGACCCCGGGGTCAGGAGTTTTCCTCCTCTGGGTGCAAAAAGCTTGATTTTTAAAAACAGCAAGAAATACCATTTTTAAATATGAAATTCCACCCCGAATCAAGTCCCCTGAAGGATTTTTCAATTTGGGCACAAAAAAAATTTGGCCTCCCAAGCACACTTTTTTCTGACCGCGGGGTCAGAAGTTTTTCTCCTCTGGGTGCAAGGAGCTTGATTTTTAAAAACAGCAAGAAATACCATTTTAAAGTATGAAATTCCACCCCGAGTCAAGTCCCTAGAACGATTTTCCAATTTGGGCACAAAAAAAATTTGGCCTCCCAAGCACACTTTTTTCTGACCCCGGGGTCAGGAGTTTTCCTCCTCTGGGTGTAAGGAGCTTGATTTTTAAAAACAGCAAGAAATACCATTTTTAAGTATGAAATTCCACCCCGAGTCAAGTCCCCTAAAGGATTTTTCAATTTGGGCACAAAAAAAATTTGGCCTCCCAAGCACACTTTTTTCTGACCGCGGGGTCAGGAGTTTTCCTCCTCTGGGTGCAAGGAGCTTGATTTTTAAAAACAGCAAGAAATACCATTTTAAAGTATGAAATTCCACCCCGAGTCAAGTCCCTTGAAGGATTTTCCAATTTGGGCACAAAAAAAATTTGGCCTCCCAAGCACACTTTTTTCTGACCCCGGGGTCAGGAGTTTTCCTCCTCTGGGTGCAAGGAGCTTGATTTTTAAAAACACCAAGAAATACCATTTTTAAGTATGAAATTCCACCCCGAATCAAGTCCCCTGAAGGATTTTTCAATTTGGGCACAAAAAAAATTTGGCCTCCCAAGCACACTTTTTTCTAAACGCGGGGTCAGGAGTTTTCCTCCCCTGGGTGCAAAAAGCTTGATTTTTTAAAATAGCAAGAAATACCATTTTTAAATATGAAATTCCACCCCGAATCAAGTCCCCTGAAGGATTTTTCAATTTGGGCACAAAAAAAATTTGGCCTCCCAAGCACACTTTTTTCTGACCGTGGGGTCAGGAGTTTTCCTCCTCTGGGTGTAAGGAGCTTGATTTTTAAAAACAGCAAGAAATACCATTTTTAAGTATGAAATTCCACCCCGAGTCAAGTCGCCCGAAGGATTTTTCAATTTGGGCACAAAAAAAATTTGGCCTCCCAAGCACACTTTTTTCTGACCCCGGGGTCAGGAGTTTTCCTCCTCTGGGTGTAAGGAGCTTGATTTTTAAAAACAGCAAGAAATACCATTTTTAAGTATGAAATTCCACCCCACATGAAGTCCCCTGAAGGATTTTTCAATTTGGGCACAAAAAAAATTTGGCCTCCCAAGCACACTTTTTTCTGACCGCGGGGTCAGAAGTTTTCCTCCTCTGGGTGCAAGGAGCTTGATTTTTAAAAACAGCAAGAAATACCATTTTAAAGTATGAAATTCCACCCCGAAACAAGTCCCCTGAAGGATTTTCCAATTTGGGCACAAAAAAAATTTGGCCTCCCAAGCACACTTTTTTCTGACCCCGGGGTCAGGAGTTTTCCTCCTCTGGGTGCAAACAGCTTGATTTTTAAAAACAGCAAGAAATACCATTTTTAAGTATGAAATTCCACCCCGAATCAAGTCCCCTGAAGGATTTTTCAATTTGGGCACAAAAAAAATTTGGCCTCCCAAGCACACTTTTTTCTAACCGTGGGGTCAGGAGTTTTCCTCCCCTTGGTGCAAAAAGCTTGATTTTTTAAAATAGCAAGAAATACCATTTTTAAGTATAAATTCCACCCCGAGTCAAGTCCCCTAAAGGATTTTTCAATTTGGGCACAAAAAAAATTTGGCCTCCCAAGCACACTTTTTTCTGACCGCGGGGTCAGAAGTTTTCCTCCTCTGGGTGCAAGGAGCTTGATTTTTAAAAACAGCAAGAAATACCATTTTAAAGTATGAAATTCCACCCCGAGTCAAGTCCCTTGAAGGATTTTCCAATTTGGGCACAAAAAAAATTTGGCCTCCCAAGCACACTTTTTTCTGATCCCGGGGTCAGGAGTTTTCCTCCTCTGGGTGCAAAAAGCTTGATTTTTAAAAACAGCAAGAAATACCATTTTTAAATATGAAATTCCACCCCGAATCAAGTCCCCTGAAGGATTTTTCAATTTGGGCACAAAAAAAATTTGGCCTCCCAAGCACACTTTTTTCTGACCGCGGGGTCAGGAGTTTTCCTCCTCTGGGTGTAAGGAGCTTGATTTTTAAAAACAGCAAGAAATACCATTTTTAAGTATGAAATTCCACCCCGAGTCAAGTCGCCTGAAGGATTTTTCAATTTGGGCACAAAAAAAATTTGGCCTCCCAAGCACACTTTTTTCTGACCCCGGGGTCAGGAGTTTTCCTCCTCTGGGTGTAAGGAGCTTGATTTTTAAAAACAGCAAGAAATACCATTTTTAAGTATGAAATTCCACCCCGAATCAAGTCCCCTGAAGGATTTTCCAATTTGGGCACAAAAAAAATTTGGCCTCCCAAGCACACTTTTTTCTGACCCCGGGGTCAGGAGTTTTCCTCCTCTGGGTGCAAAAAGCTTGATTTTTAAAAACAGCAAGAAATACCATTTTTAAATATGAAATTCCACCCCGAATCAAGTCCCCTGAAGGATTTTTCAATTTGGGCACAAAAAAAATTTGGCCTCCCAAGCACACTTTTTTCTGACCGCGGGGTCAGAAGTTTTTCTCCTCTGGGTGCAAGGAGCTTGATTTTTAAAAACAGCAAGAAATACCATTTTAAAGTATGAAATTCCACCCCGAGTCAAGTCCCTAGAACGATTTTCCAATTTGGGCACAAAAAAAATTTGGCCTCCCAAGCACACTTTTTTCTGACCCCGGGGTCAGGAGTTTTCCTCCTCTGGGTGTAAGGAGCTTGATTTTTAAAAACAGCAAGAAATACCATTTTTAAGTATGAAATTCCACCCCGAATCAAGTCCCCTGAAGGATTTTCCAATTTGGGCACAAAAAAAATTTGGCCTCCCAAGCACACTTTTTTCTGACCCCGGGGTCAGGAGTTTTCCTCCTCTGGGTGCAAAAAGCTTGATTTTTAAAAACAGCAAGAAATACCATTTTTAAATATGAAATTCCACCCCGAATCAAGTCCCCTGAAGGATTTTTCAATTTGGGCACAAAAAAAATTTGGCCTCCCAAGCACACTTTTTTCTGACCGCGGGGTCAGAAGTTTTTCTCCTCTGGGTGCAAGGAGCTTGATTTTTAAAAACAGCAAGAAATACCATTTTAAAGTATGAAATTCCACCCCGAGTCAAGTCCCTAGAACGATTTTCCAATTTGGGCACAAAAAAAATTTGGCCTCCCAAGCACACTTTTTTCTGACCCCGGGGTCAGGAGTTTTCCTCCTCTGGGTGCAAGGAGCTTGATTTTTAAAAACAGCAAGAAATACCATTTTTAAGTATGAAATTCCACCCCGAGTCAAGTCGCCTGAAGGATTTTTCAATTTGGGCACAAAAAAAATTTGGCCTCCCAAGCACACTTTTTCCTGACCCCGGGGTCAGGAGTTTTCCTCCTCTGGGTGCAAAAAGCTTGATTTTTAAAAACAGCAAGAAATACCATTTTTAAGTATGAAACTCCACCCCGAGTCAAGTCGCCTGAAGGATTTTTCAATTTGGGCACAAAAAAAATTTGGCCTCCCAAGCACACTTTTTTCTGACCCCGGGGTCAGGAGTTTTCCTCCTCTGGGTGCAAGGAGCTTGATTTTTAAAAACAGCAAGAAATACTATTTTTAAGTATGAAATTCCACCCCGAGTCAAGTCGCCTGAAGGATTTTTCAATTTGGGCACAAAAAAAATTTGGCCTCCCAAGCACACTTTTTTCTGACCCCGGGGTCAGGAGTTTTCCTCCTCTGGGTGCAAGGAGCTTGATTTTTAAAAACAGCAAGAAATAACATTTTTAAGTATGAAACTCCACCCCGAGTCAAGTCGCCTGAAGGATTTTTCAATTTGGGCACAAAAAAAAATTGGCCTCCCAAGCACACTTTTTTCTGACCCCGGGGTCAGGAGTTTTCCTCCTCTGGGTGTAAGGAGCTTGATTTTTAAAAACAACAAGAAATACCATTTTTAAGTATGAAATTCCACCCCGAATCAAGTCCCCTGAAGGATTTTCCAATTTGGGCACAAAAAAAATTTGGCCTCCCAAGCACACTTTTTTCTGACCCCGGGGTCAGGAGTTTTCCTCCTCTGGGTGCAAAAAGCTTGATTTTTAAAAACAGCAAGAAATACCATTTTTAAATATGAAATTCCACCCTGAATCAAGTCCCCTGAAGGATTTTTCAATTTGGGCACAAAAAAAATTTGGCCTCCCAAGCACACTTTTTTCTGACTCCGGGGTCAGGAGTTTTCCTCCTCTGGGTGCAAAAAGCTTGATTTTTAAAACTGCAAAAAATACCATTTTTAAGTATGAAATTCCACCCCGAGTCAAGTCCCCTGAAGGATTTTTCAATTTGGGCAAAAAAAAAATTTGGCCTCCCAAGCACACTTTTTTCTGTCCCCGGGGTCAGGAGTTTTCTGGGTGCAAAAAGCTTGATTTTTAAAAACAGCAAGAAATACCATTTTTAAGTATGAAATTCCACCCCGAATCAAGTCCCCTGAAGGATTTTTCAATTTGGGCACAAAAAAATTTTGGCCTCCCAAGCACACTTTTTTCTGACCCCGGGGTCAGGAGTTTTCCTCCTCTGGGTGCAAGGAGCTTGATTTTTAAAAACAGCAAGAAATACCATTTTTAAGTATGAAATTCCACCCCGAGTCAAGTCGCCTGAAGGATTTTTCAATTTGGGCACAAAAAAAATTTGGCCTCCCAAGCACACTTTTTCCTGACCCCGGGGTCAGGAGTTTTCCTCCTCTGGGTGCAAAAAGCTTGATTTTTAAAAACAGCAAGAAATACCATTTTTAAGTATGAAACTCCACCCCGAGTCAAGTCGCCTGAAGGATTTTTCAATTTGGGCACAAAAAAAATTTGGCCTCCCAAGCACACTTTTTTCTGACCCCGGGGTCAGGAGTTTTCCTCCTCTGGGTGCAAGGAGCTTGATTTTTAAAAACAGCAAGAAATACTATTTTTAAGTATGAAATTCCACCCCGAGTCAAGTCGCCTGAAGGATTTTTCAATTTGGGCACAAAAAAAATTTGGCCTCCCAAGCACACTTTTTTTTGACCGCGGGGTCAGGAGTTTTCCTCCTCTGGGTGTAAGGAGCTTGATTTTTAAAAACAGCAAGAAATACCATTTTTAAGTATGAAATTCCACCCCGAATCAAGTCCCCTGAAGGATTTTCCAATTTGGGCACAAAAAAAATTTGGCCTCCCAAGCACACTTTTTTCTGACCCCGGGGTCAGGAGTTTTCCTCCTCTGGGTGCAAGGAGCTTGATTTTTAAAAACAGCAAGAAATACCATTTTTAAGTATGAAATTCCACCCCGAGTCAAGTCCCTTGAAGGATTTTCCAATTTGGGCACAAAAAAAATTTGGCCTCCCAAGCACACTTTTTTCTGACCCCGGGGTCAGGAGTTTTCCTCCTCTGGGTGCAAGGAGCTTGATTTTTAAAAACAGCAAGAAATACCATTTTTAAGTATGAAATTCCACCCCGAGTCAAGTCGCCTGAAGGATTTTTCAATTTGGGCACAAAAAAAATTTGGCCTCCCAAGCACACTTTTTTCTGACCGCGGGTTCAGGAGTTTTCCTCCTCTGGGTGCAAAAACTTGATTTTTAAAAATAGCAAGAAATGCCATTTTTAAGTATGAAATTCCACCCCAAGTCAAGTCCCCTTAAGGATTTTTCAATTTGGGCACAAAAAAAATTTGGCCTCCCAAGCACACTTTTTTCTGACCCCGGGGTCAGGAGTTTTCCTCCTCTGGGTGTAAGGAGCTTGATTTTTAAAAACATCAAGAAATACCATTTTTAAGTATGAAATTCCACCCGGAATCAAGTCCCCTGAAGGATTTTCCAATTTGGGCACAAAAAAAATTTGGCCTCCCAAGCACACTTTTTTCTGACCGCGGGGTCAGGAGTTTTCCTCCTCTGGGGGTCAGGAGTTTTCCTCCTCTGGGGGTAAGGAGCTTGATTTTTAAAAACAGCAAGAAATACCATTTTTAAGTATGAAATTCCACCCCGAATCAAGTCCCCTGAAGGATTTTCCAATTTGGGCACAAAAAAAATTTGGCCTCCCAAGCACACTTTTTTCTGACCGCGGGGTCAGAAGTTTTCCTCCTCTGGGTGCAAGGAGCTTGATTTTTAAAAACAGCAAGAAATACCATTTTTAAGTATGAAATTCCACCCGGAATCAAGTCCCCTGAAGGATTTTCCAATTTGGGCACAAAAAAAATTTGGCCTCCCAAGCACACTTTTTTCTGACCGCGGGGTCAGGAGTTTTCCTCCTCTGGGGGTCAGGAGTTTTCCTCCTCTGGGGGTAAGGAGCTTGATTTTTAAAAACAGCAAGAAATACCATTTTTAAGTATGAAATTCCACCCCGAATCAAGTCCCCTGAAGGATTTTCCAATTTGGGCACAAAAAAAATTTGGCCTCCCAAGCACACTTTTTTCTGACCGCGGGGTCAGAAGTTTTCCTCCTCTGGGTGCAAGGAGCTTGATTTTTAAAAACAGCAAGAAATACCATTTTTAAGTATGAAATTCCACCCCGAGTCAAGTCCCTTGAAGGATTTTCCAATTTGGGCACAAAAAAAATTTGGCCTCCCAAGCACACTTTTTTCTGACCGCGGGGTCAGGAGTTTTCCTCCTCTGGGTGCAAGGAGCTTGATTTTTAAAAACAGCAAGAAATACCATTTTTAAGTATGAAATTCCACCCCGAGTCAAGTCCCCTTAAGGATTTTTCAATTTGGGCACAAAAAAAATTTGGCCTCCCAAGCACACTTTTTTCTGACCCCGGGGTCAATAGTTTTCCTCCTCTGGGTGCAAGGAGCTTGATTTTTAAAAACAGCAAGAAATAACATTTTTAAGTATGAAACTCCACCCCGAGTCAAGTCGCCTGAAGGATTTTTCAATTTGGGCACAAAAAAAATTTGGCCTCCCAAGCACACTTTTTCCTGACCCCGGGGTTAGGAGTTTTCCTCCTCTGGGTGCAAAAAGCTTGATTTTTAAAACTGCAAAAAATACCATTTTTAAGCATGAAATTCCACTCCGAGTCGTCCACTGAAGGATTTTCCAATTTGGGCACAAAAAAAATTTGGCCTCCCAAGCACACTTTTTTCTGACCGCGGGGTCAGGAGTTTTCCTCCTCTGGGTGCAAAAACTTGATTTTCAAAAATAGCAAGAAATACCATTTTTAAGTATGAAATTCCACCCCGAGTCAAGTCCCCTTAAGGATTTTTCAATTTGGGCACAAAAAAAATTTGGCCTCCCAAGCACACTTTTTTCTGACCCCGGGGTCAATAGTTTTCCTCCTCTGGGTGCAAGGAGCTTGATTTTTAAAAACAGCAAGAAATAACATTTTTAAGTATGAAACTCCACCCCGAGTCAAGTCGCCTGAAGGATTTTTCAATTTGGGCACAAAAAAAAATTGGCCTCCCAAGCACACTTTTTTCTGACCCCGGGGTCAGGAGTTTTCCACCTCTGGGTGTAAGGAGCTTGATTTTTAAAAACAACAAGAAATACCATTTTTAAGTATGAAATTCCACCCCGAATCAAGTCCCCTGAAGGATTTTCCAATTTGGGCACAAAAAAAATTTGGCCTCCCAAGCACACTTTTTTCTGACCCCGGGGTCAGGAGTTTTCCTCCTCTGGGTGCAAAAAGCTTGATTTTTAAAAACAGCAAGAAATACCATTTTTAAATATGAAATTCCACCCTGAATCAAGTCCCCTGAAGGATTTTTCAATTTGGGCACAAAAAAAATTTGGCCTCCCAAGCACACTTTTTTCTGACCGCGGGGTCAGGAGTTTTCCTCCTCTGGGTGTAAGGAGCTTGATTTTTAAAAACAGCAAGAAATACCATTTTTAAGTATGAAATTCCATCCCGAATCAAGTCCCCTGAAGGATTTTCCAATTTGGGCACCAAAAAAATTTGGCCTCCCAAGCACACTTTTTTCTGACCCCGGGGTCAGGAGTTTTCCTCCTCTGGGTGCAAGGAGCTTGATTTTTAAAAACAGCAAGAAATACCATTTTTAAGTATGAAATTCCACCCCGAGTAAAGTCGCCTGAAGGATTTTTCAATTTGGGCACAAAAAAAATTTGGCCTCCCAAGCACACTTTTTTCTGACCCCGGGGTCAGGAGTTTTCCCCCTCTGGGTGCAAGGAGCTTGATTTTTAAAAACAGCAAGAAATACCATTTTTAAGTATGAAATTCCACCCCGAGTCAAGTCGCCTGAAGGATTTTTCAATTTGGGCACAAAAAAAATTTGGCCTCCCAAGCACACTTTTTCCTGACCCCGGGGTTAGGAGTTTTCCTCCTCTGGGTGCAAAAAGCTTGATTTTTAAAACTGCAAAAAATACCATTTTTAAGTATGAAATTCCACCCCGAGTCAAGTCCCCTGAAGGATTTTTCAATTTGGGCAAAAAAAAAATTTGGCCTCCCAAGCACACTTTTTTCTGTCCCCGGGGTCAGGAGTTTTCTGGGTGCAAAAAGCTTGATTTTTAAAAACAGCAAGAAATACCATTTTTAAGTATGAAATTCCACCCCGAATCAAGTCCCCTGAAGGATTTTTCAATTTGGGCACAAAAAAATTTTGGCCTCCCAAGCACACTTTTTTCTGACCCCGGGGTCAGGAGTTTTCCTCCTCTGGGTGCAAGGAGCTTGATTTTTAAAAACAGCAAGAAATACCATTTTTAAGTATGAAATTCCACCCCGAATCAAGTCCCCTGATGGATTTTTCAATTTGGGCAAAAAATAATTTGGCCTCCCAAGCACACTTTTTTCTGACCGTGGGGTCAGGAGTTTTCCTCCTCTGGGTGTAAGGAGCTTGATTTTTAAAAACAGCAAGAAATACCATTTTAAGTATGAAATTCCCCCCCGAATCAAGTCCCCTGAAGGATTTTCCAATTTGGGCACAAAAAAAATTTGGCCTCCCAAGCAACCTTTTTTCTCACTGCGGGGTCAGGAGTTTTCCTCCTCTAGGTGCAAATAGCTTGATTTTTAAAAACAGCAAGAAATACCATTTTTAAGTATGAAATTCCACCCCGAATCAAGTCCCCTGAAGGATTTTTCAATTTGGGCACAAAAAAAATTTGGCCTCCCAAGCACACTTTTTTCTGACCGCGGGGTCAGGAGTTTTCCTCCTCTTGGTGCAAAAAGCTTGATTTTTTAAAATAGCAAGAAATACCATATTTAAGTATGAAATTCCACCCCGAGTCAAGTCCCCTGAAGGATTTTTCAATTTGGGCACAAAAAAAATTTGGCCTCCCAAGCACACTTTTTTCTGACCCCGGGGTCAGAAGTTTTCCTCCTCTGGGTGCAAGGAGCTTGATTTTTAAAAACAGCAAGAAATAACATTTTTAAGTATGAAACTCCACCCCGAGTCAAGTCGCCTGAAGGATTTTTCAATTTGGGCACAAAAAAAAATTGGCCTCCCAAGCACACTTTTTTCTGACCCCGGGGTCAGGAGTTTTCCTCCTCTGGGTGCAAGGAGCTTGATTTTTAAAAACAACAAGAAATACCATTTTTAAGTATGAAATTCCACCCCGAATCAAGTCCCCTGAAGGATTTTCCAATTTGGGCACAAAAAAAATTTGGCCTCCCAAGCACACTTTTTTCTGACCGCGGGGTCAGGAGTTTTCCTCCTCTGGGTGTAAGGAGCTTGATTTTTAAAAACAGCAAGAAATACCATTTTTAAGTATGAAATTCCACCCCGAATCAAGTCCCCTGAAGGATTTTCCAATTTGGGCACCAAAAAAATTTGGCCTCCCAAGCACACTTTTTTCTGACCCCGGGGTCAGGAGATTTCCTCCTCTGGGTGCAAGGAGCTTGATTTTTAAAAACAGCAAGAAATACCATTTTTAAGTATGAAATTCCACCCCGAGTAAAGTCGCCTGAAGGATTTTTCAATTTGGGCACAAAAAAAATTTGGCCTCCCAAGCACACTTTTTTCTGACCGCGCGGTCAGGAGTTTTCCTCCTCTGGGTGCAAAAACTTGATTTTTAAAAATAGCAAGAAATACCATTTTTAAGTATGAAATTCCACCCCGAGTCAAGTCCCCTGAAGGATTTTTCAATTTGGGCACCAAAAAAATTTGGCCTCCCAAGCACACTTTTTTCTGACCCCGGGGTCAGGAGTTTTCCTCCTCTGGGTGCAAGGAGCTTGATTTTTAAAAACAGCAAGAAATACTATTTTTAAGTATGAAATTCCACCCCGAATCAAGTCCCCTGAAGGATTTTTCAATTTGGGCACAAAAAAAATTTGGCCTCCCAAGCACACTTTTTTCTGACCCCGGGGTCAGGAGTTTTCCCCCTCTGGGTGCAAGGAGCTTGATTTTTAAAAACAGCAAGAAATACCATTTTTAAGTATGAAATTCCACCCTGAGTCAAGTCGCCTGAAGGATTTTTCAATTTGGGCACAAAAAAAATTTGGCCTCCCAAGCACACTTTTTCCTGACCCCGGGGTTAGGAGTTTTCCTCCTCTGGGTGCAAAAAGCTTGATTTTTAAAACTGCAAAAAATACCATTTTTAAGTATGAAATTCCACCCCGAGTCAAGTCCCCTGAAGGATTTTTCAATTTGGGCAAAAAAAAAATTTGGCCTCCCAAGCACACTTTTTTCTGTCCCCGGGGTCAGGAGTTTTCTGGGTGCAAAAAGCTTGATTTTTAAAAACAGCAAGAAATACCATTTTTAAGTATGAAATTCCACCCCGAGTCAAGTCGCCTGAAGGATTTTTCAATTTGGGCACAAAAAAAATTTGGCCTCCCAAGCACACTTTTTCCTGACCCCGGGGTTAGGAGTTTTCCTCCTCTGGGTGCAAAAAGCTTGATTTTTAAAACTGCAAAAAATACCATTTTTAAGTATGAAATTCCACCCCGAGTCAAGTCCCCTGAAGGATTTTTCAATTTGGGCAAAAAAAAAATTTGGCCTCCCAAGCACACTTTTTTCTGTCCCCGGGGTCAGGAGTTTTCTGGGTGCAAAAAGCTTGATTTTTAAAAACAGCAAGAAATACCATTTTTAAGTATGAAATTCCACCCCGAATCAAGTCCCCTGAAGGATTTTTCAATTTGGGCACAAAAAAATTTTGGCCTCCCAAGCACATTTTTTTCTGACCCCGGGGTCAGGAGTTTTCCTCCTCTGGGTGCAAGGAGCTTGATTTTTAAAAACAGCAAGAAATACCATTTTTAAGTATGAAATTCCACCCCGAGTCAAGTCGCCTGAAGGATTTTTCAATTTGGGCACAAAAAAAATTTGGCCTCCCAAGCACACTTTTTCCTGACCCCGGGGTCAGGAGTTTTCCTCCTCTGGGTGCAAAAAGCTTGATTTTTAAAAACAGCAAGAAATACCATTTTTAAGTATGAAACTCCACCCCGAGTCAAGTCGCCTGAAGGATTTTTCAATTTGGGCACAAAAAAAATTTGGCCTCCCAAGCACACTTTTTTCTGACCCCGGGGTCAGGAGTTTTCCTCCTCTGGGTGCAAGGAGCTTGATTTTTAAAAACAGCAAGAAATACTATTTTTAAGTATGAAATTCCACCCCGAGTCAAGTCGCCTGAAGGATTTTTCAATTTGGGCACAAAAAAAATTTGGCCTCCCAAGCACACTTTTTTCTGACTGCGGGGTCAGGAGTTTTCCTCCTCTGGGTGTAAGGAGCTTGATTTTTAAAAACAGCAAGAAATACCATTTTTAAGTATGAAATTCCACCCCGAATCAAGTCCCCTGAAGGATTTTCCAATTTGGGCACAAAAAAAATTTGGCCTCCCAAGCACACTTTTTTCTGACCCCGGGGTCAGGAGTTTTCCTCCTCTGGGTGCAAACAGCTTGATTTTTAAAAACAGCAAGAAATACCATTTTTAAGTATGAAATTCCACCCCGAGTCAAGTCGCCTGAAGGATTTTTCAATTTGGGCACAAAAAAAATTTGGCCTCCCAAGCACACTTTTTTCTGACCCCGGGGTCAGGAGTTTTCCTCCTCTGGGTGTAAGGAGCTTGATTTTTAAAAACAGCAAGAAATACCATTTTTAAGTATGAAATTCCACCCCGAATCAAGTCCCCTGAAGGATTTTTCAATTTGGGCACAAAAAAAATTTGGCCTCCCAAGCACACTTTTTTCTGACCGCGGGGTCAGAAGTTTTCCTCCTCTGGGTGCAAGGAGCTAGATTTTTAAAAACAGCAAGAAATACCATTTTTAAGTATGAAATTCCACCCCGAGTCAAGTCCCTTGAAGGATTTTCCAATTTGGGCACAAAAAAAATTTGGCCTCCCAAGCACACTTTTTTCTGACCCCGGGGTCAGGAGTTTTCCTCCTCTGGGTGCAAGGAGCTTGATTTTTAAAAACAGCAAGAAATACCATTTTTAAGTATGAAATTCCACCTTGAGTCAAGTCGCCTGAAGGATTTTTCAATTTGGGCACAAAAAAAATTTGGCCTCCCAAGCACACTTTTTTCTGACCGCGGGTTCAGGAGTTTTCCTCCTCTGGGTGCAAAAACTTGATTTTTAAAAATAGCAAGAAATGCCATTTTTAAGTATGAAATTCCACCCCAAGTCAAGTCCCCTTAAGGATTTTTCAATTTGGGCACAAAAAAAATTTGGCCTCCCAAGCACACTTTTTTCTGACCCCGGGGTCAGGAGTTTTCCTCCTCTGGGTGTAAGGAGCTTGATTTTTAAAAACATCAAGAAATACCATTTTTAAGTATGAAATTCCACCCGGAATCAAGTCCCCTGAAGGATTTTCCAATTTGGGCACAAAAAAAATTTGGCCTCCCAAGCACACTTTTTTCTGACCGCGGGGTCAGGAGTTTTCCTCCTCTGGGGGTCAGGAGTTTTCCTCCTCTGGGGGTAAGGAGCTTGATTTTTAAAAACAGCAAGAAATACCATTTTTAAGTATGAAATTCCACCCCGAATCAAGTCCCCTGAAGGATTTTCCAATTTGGGCACAAAAAAAATTTGGCCTCCCAAGCACACTTTTTTCTGACCGCGGGGTCAGAAGTTTTCCTCCTCTGGGTGCAAGGAGCTTGATTTTTAAAAACAGCAAGAAATACCATTTTTAAGTATGAAATTCCACCCCGAGTCAAGTCCCTTGAAGGATTTTCCAATTTGGGCACAAAAAAAATTTGGCCTTCCAAGCACACTTTTTTCTGACCCCGGGGTCAGGAGTTTTCCTCCTCTGGGTGCAAGGAGCTTGATTTTTAAAAACAGCAAGAAATACCATTTTTAAGTATGAAATTCCACCCCGAGTCAAGTCGCCTGAAGGATTTTTCAATTTGGGCACAAAAAAAATTTGGCCTCCCAAGCACACTTTTTCCTGACCCCGGGGTTAGGAGTTTTCCTCCTCTGGGTGCAAAAAGCTTGATTTTTAAAACTGCAAAAAATACCATTTTTAAGCATGAAATTCCACTCCGAGTCGTCCACTGAAGGATTTTCCAATTTGGGCACAAAAAAAATTTGGCCTCCCAAGCACACTTTTTTCTGACCGCGGGGTCAGGAGTTTTCCTCCTCTGGGTGCAAAAACTTGATTTTTAAAACTGCAAAAAATACCATTTTTAAGTATGAAATTCCACCCCGAGTCAAGTCGCCTGAAGGATTTTTCAATTTGGGCACAAAAAAAATTTGGCCTCCCAAGCACACTTTTTCCTGACCCCGGGGTTAGGAGTTTTCCTCCTCTGGGTGCAAAAAGCTTGATTTTTAAAACTGCAAAAAATACCATTTTTAAGTATGAAATTCCACCCCGAGTCAAGTCCCCTGAAGGATTTTTCAATTTGGGCAAAAAAAAAATTTGGCCTCCCAAGCACACTTTTTTCTGTCCCCGGGGTCAGGAGTTTTCTGGGTGCAAAAAGCTTGATTTTTAAAAACAGCAAGAAATACCATTTTTAAGTATGAAATTCCACCCCGAATCAAGTCCCCTGAAGGATTTTTCAATTTGGGCACAAAAAATTTTTGGCCTCCCAAGCACATTTTTTTCTGACCCCGGGGTCAGGAGTTTTCCTCCTCTGGGTGCAAGGAGCTTGATTTTTAAAAACAGCAAGAAATACCATTTTTAAGTATGAAATTCCACCCCGAGTCAAGTCGCCTGAAGGATTTTTCAATTTGGGCACAAAAAAAATTTGGCCTCCCAAGCACACTTTTTCCTGACCCCGGGGTCAGGAGTTTTCCTCCTCTGGGTGCAAAAAGCTTGATTTTTAAAAACAGCAAGAAATACCATTTTTAAGTATGAAACTCCACCCCGAGTCAAGTCCCCTGAAGGATTTTTCAATTTGGGCACAAAAAAAATTTGGCCTCCCAAGCACACTTTTTTCTGACCCCGGGGTCAGGAGTTTTCCTCCTCTGGGTGCAAGGAGCTTGATTTTTAAAAACAGCAAGAAATACTATTTTTAAGTATGAAATTCCACCCCGAGTCAAGTCGCCTGAAGGATTTTTCAATTTGGGCACAAAAAAAATTTGGCCTCCCAAGCACACTTTTTTCTGACCGCGGGGTCAGGAGTTTTCCTCCTCTGGGTGTAAGGAGCTTGATTTTTAAAAACAGCAAGAAATACCATTTTTAAGTATGAAATTCCACCCCGAATCAAGTCCCCTGAAGGATTTTCCAATTTGGGCACAAAAAAAATTTGGCCTCCCAAGCACACTTTTTTCTGACCCCGGGGTCAGGAGTTTTCCTCCTCTGGGTGCAAACAGCTTGATTTTTAAAAACAGCAAGAAATACCATTTTTAAGTATGAAATTCCACCCCGAGTCAAGTCGCCTGAAGGATTTTTCAATTTGGGCACAAAAAAAATTTGGCCTCCCAAGCACACTTTTTTCTGACCCCGGGGTCAGGAGTTTTCCTCCTCTGGGTGTAAGGAGCTTGATTTTTAAAAACAGCAAGAAATACCATTTTTAAGTATGAAATTCCACCCCGAATCAAGTCCCCTGAAGGATTTTTCAATTTGGGCACAAAAAAAATTTGGCCTCCCAAGCACACTTTTTTCTGACCGCGGGGTCAGAAGTTTTCCTCCTCTGGGTGCAAGGAGCTAGATTTTTAAAAACAGCAAGAAATACCATTTTTAAGTATGAAATTCCACCCCGAGTCAAGTCCCTTGAAGGATTTTCCAATTTGGGCACAAAAAAAATTTGGCCTCCCAAGCACACTTTTTTCTGACCCCGGGGTCAGGAGTTTTCCTCCTCTGGGTGCAAGGAGCTTGATTTTTAAAAACAGCAAGAAATACCATTTTTAAGTATGAAATTCCACCCCGAGTCAAGTCGCCTGAAGGATTTTTCAATTTGGGCACAAAAAAAATTTGGCCTCCCAAGCACACTTTTTTCTGACCGCGGGTTCAGGAGTTTTCCTCCTCTGGGTGCAAAAACTTGATTTTTAAAAATAGCAAGAAATGCCATTTTTAAGTATGAAATTCCACCCCAAGTCAAGTCCCCTTAAGGATTTTTCAATTTGGGCACAAAAAAAATTTGGCCTCCCAAGCACACTTTTTTCTGACCCCGGGGTCAGGAGTTTTCCTCCTCTGGGTGTAAGGAGCTTGATTTTTAAAAACATCAAGAAATACCATTTTTAAGTATGAAATTCCACCCGGAATCAAGTCCCCTGAAGGATTTTCCAATTTGGGCACAAAAAAAATTTGGCCTCCCAAGCACACTTTTTTCTGACCGCGGGGTCAGGAGTTTTCCTCCTCTGGGGGTCAGGAGTTTTCCTCCTCTGGGGGTAAGGAGCTTGATTTTTAAAAACAGCAAGAAATACCATTTTTAAGTATGAAATTCCACCCCGAATCAAGTCCCCTGAAGGATTTTCCAATTTGGGCACAAAAAAAATTTGGCCTCCCAAGCACACTTTTTTCTGACAGCGGGGTCAGAAGTTTTCCTCCTCTGGGTGCAAGGAGCTTGATTTTTAAAAACAGCAAGAAATACCATTTTTAAGTATGAAATTCCACCCCGAGTCAAGTCCCTTGAAGGATTTTCCAATTTGGGCACAAAAAAAATTTGGCCTCCCAAGCACACTTTTTTCTGACCCCGGGGTCAGGAGTTTTCCTCCTCTGGGTGCAAGGAGCTTGATTTTTAAAAACAGCAAGAAATACCATTTTTAAGTATGAAATTCCACCCCGAGTCAAGTCGCCTGAAGGATTTTTCAATTTGGGCACAAAAAAAATTTGGCCTCCCAAGCACACTTTTTCCTGACCCCGGGGTTAGGAGTTTTCCTCCTCTGGGTGCAAAAAGCTTGATTTTTAAAACTGCAAAAAATACCATTTTTAAGCATGAAATTCCACTCCGAGTCGTCCACTGAAGGATTTTCCAATTTGGGCACAAAAAAAATTTGGCCTCCCAAGCACACTTTTTTCTGACCGCGGGGTCAGGAGTTTTCCTCCTCTGGGTGCAAAAACTTGATTTTTAAAAATAGCAAGAAATACCATTTTTAAGTATGAAATTCCACCCCGAGTCAAGTCCCCTTAAGGATTTTTCAATTTGGGCACAAAAAAAATTTGGCCTCCCAAGCACACTTTTTTCTGACCCCGGGGTCAGGAGTTTTCCTCCTCTGGGTGTAAGGAGCTTGATTTTTAAAAACAACAAGAAATACCATTTTTAAGTATGAAATTCCCCCCCGAATCAAGTCCCCTGAAGGATTTTCCAATTTGGGCACAAAAAAAATTTGGCCTCCCAAGCAACCTTTTTTCTCACTGCGGGGTCAGGAGTTTTCCTCCTCTAGGTGCAAATAGCTTGATTTTTAAAAACAGCAAGAAATACCATTTTTAAGTATGAAATTCCACCCCGAATCAAGTCCCCTGAAGGATTTTTCAATTTGGGCACAAAAAAAATTTGGCCTCCCAAGCACACTTTTTTCTGACCGCGGGGTCAGGAGTTTTCCTCCTCTGGGTGTAAGGAGCTTGATTTTTAAAAACAGCAAGAAATACCATTTTTAAGTATGAAATTCCACCCCGAATCAAGTCCCCTGAAGGATTTTCCAATTTGGGCACAAAAAAAATTTGGCCTCCCAAGCACACTTTTTTCTGACCCCGGGGTCAGGAGTTTTCCTCCTCTGGGTGCAAGGAGCTTGATTTTTAAAAACAGCAAGAAATACCATTTTTAAGTATGAAATTCCACCCCGAGTCAAGTCGCCTGAAGGATTTTTCAATTTGGGCACAAAAAAAATTTGGCCTCCCAAGCACACTTTTTCCTGACCCCGGGGTTAGGAGTTTTCCTCCTCTGGGTGCAAAAAGCTTGATTTTTAAAACTGCAAAAAATACCATTTTTAAGCATGAAATTCCACTCCGAGTCGTCCACTGAAGGATTTTCCAATTTGGGCACAAAAAAAATTTGGCCTCCCAAGCACACTTTTTTCTGACCGCGGGGTCAGGAGTTTTCCTCCTCTGGGTGCAAAAACTTGATTTTTAAAAATAGCAAGAAATACCATTTTTAAGTATGAAATTCCACCCCGAGTCAAGTCCCCTTAAGGATTTTTCAATTTGGGCACAAAAAAAATTTGGCCTCCCAAGCACACTTTTTTCTGACCCCGGGGTCAGGAGTTTTCCTCCTCTGGGTGCAAGGAGCTTGATTTTTAAAAACAGCAAGAAATAACATTTTTAAGTATGAAACTCCACCCCGAGTCAAGTCGCCTGAAGGATTTTTCAATTTGGGCACAAAAAAAAATTGGCCTCCCAAGCACACTTTTTTCTGACCCCGGGGTCAGGAGTTTTCCTCCTCTGGGTGTAAGGAGCTTGATTTTTAAAAACAACAAGAAATACCATTTTTAAGTATGAAATTCCACCCCGAATCAAGTCCCCTGAAGGATTTTCCAATTTGGGCACAAAAGAAATTTGGCCTCCCAAGCACACTTTTTTCTGACCCCGGGGTCAGGAGTTTTCCTCCTCTGGGTGCAAAAAGCTTGATTTTTAAAAACAGCAAGAAATACCATTTTTAAATATGAAATTCCACCCTGAATCAAGTCCCCTGAAGGATTTTTCAATTTGGGCAGAAAAAAAATTTGGCCTCCCAAGCACACTTTTTTCTGACCGCGGGGTCAGGAGTTTTCCTCCTCTGGGTGTAAGGAGCTTGATTTTTAAAAACAGCAAGAAATACCATTTTTAAGTATGAAATTCCACCCCGAATCAAGTCCCCTGAAGGATTTTCCAATTTGGGCACCAAAAAAATTTGGCCTCCCAAGCACACTTTTTTCTGACCCCGGGGTCAGGAGATTTCCTCCTCTGGGTGCAAGGAGCTTGATTTTTAAAAACAGCAAGAAATACCATTTTTAAGTATGAAATTCCACCCCGAGTAAAGTCGCCTGAAGGATTTTTCAATTTGGGCACAAAAAAAATTTGGCCTCCCAAGCACACTTTTTTCTGACCGCGCGGTCAGGAGTTTTCCTCCTCTGGGTGCAAAAACTTGATTTTTAAAAATAGCAAGAAATACCATTTTTAAGTATAAATTCCACCCCGAGTCAAGTCCCCTAAAGGATTTTTCAATTTGGGCACAAAAAAAATTTGGCCTCCCAAGCACACCTTTTTCTGACCCCGGGGTCAGGAGTTTTCCTCCTCTGGGTGCAAGGAGCTTGATTTTTAAAAACAGCAGGAAATACTATTTTTAAGTATGAAATTCCACCCCGAATCAAGTCCCCTGAAGGATTTTTCAATTTGGGCACAAAAAAAATTTGGCCTCCCAAGCACACTTTTTTCTGACCCCGGGGTCAGGAGTTTTCCCCCTCTGGGTGCAAGGAGCTTGATTTTTAAAAACAGCAAGAAATACCATTTTTAAGTATGAAATTCCACCCCGAGTCAAGTCGCCTGAAGGATTTTTCAATTTGGGCACAAAAAAAATTTGGCCTCCCAAGCACACTTTTTCCTGACCCCGGGGTTAGGAGTTTTCCTCCTCTGGGTGCAAAAAGCTTGATTTTTAAAACTGCAAAAAATACCATTTTTAAGTATGAAATTCCACCCCGAGTCAAGTCCCCTGAAGGATTTTTCAATTTGGGCACAAAAAAAATTTGGCCTCCCAAGCACACCTTTTTCTGACCCCGGGGTCAGGAGTTTTCCTCCTCTGGGTGCAAGGAGCTTGATTTTTAAAAACAGCAGGAAATACTATTTTTAAGTATGAAATTCCACCCCGAATCAAGTCCCCTGATGGATTTTTCAATTTGGGCACAAAATAATTTGGCCTCCCAAGCACACTTTTTTCTGACCCCGGGGTCAGGAGTTTTCCTCCTCTGGGTGCAAGGAGCTTGATTTTTAAAAACAGCAAGAAATACCATTTTTAAGTATGAAATTCCACCCCGAATCAAGTCCCCTGAAGGATTTTTCAATTTGGGCACAAAAAAAATTTGGCCTCCCAAGCACACTTTTTTCTGACCGCGCGGTCAGGAGTTTTCCTCCTCTGGGTGCAAAAACTTGATTTTTAAAAACAGCAAGAAATACCATTTTTAAGTATGAAATTCCACCCCGAGTCAAGTCCCCTGAAGGATTTTTCAATTTGGGCACCAAAAAAATTTGGCCTCCCAAGCACACTTTTTTCTGACCCCGGGGTCAGGAGTTTTCCTCCTCTGGGTGCAAGGAGCTTGATTTTTAAAAACAGCAGGAAATACTATTTTTAAGTATGAAATTCCACCCCGAATCAAGTCCCCTGAAGGATTTTTCAATTTGGGCACAAAAAAAATTTGGCCTCCCAAGCACACTTTTTTCTGACCCCGGGGTCAGGAGTTTTCCCCCTCTGGGTGCAAGGAGCTTGATTTTTAAAAACAGCAAGAAATACCATTTTTAAGTATGAAATTCCACCCCGAGTCAAGTCGCCTGAAGGATTTTTCAATTTGGGCACAAAAAAAATTTGGCCTCCCAAGCACACTTTTTCCTGACCCCGGGGTTAGGAGTTTTCCTCCTCTGGGTGCAAAAAGCTTGATTTTTAAAACTGCAAAAAATACCATTTTTAAGTATGAAATTCCACCCCGAGTCAAGTCCCCTGAAGGATTTTTCAATTTGGGCAAAAAAAAAATTTGGCCTCCCAAGCACACTTTTTTCTGTCCCCGGGGTCAGGAGTTTTCTGGGTGCAAAAAGCTTGATTTTTAAAAACAGCAAGAAATACCATTTTTAAGTATGAAATTCCACCCCGAATCAAGTCCCCTGAAGGATTTTTCAATTTGGGCACAAAAAAATTTTGGCCTCCCAAGCACACTTTTTTCTGACCCCGGGGTCAGGAGTTTTCCTCCTCTGGGTGCAAGGAGCTTGATTTTTAAAAACAGCAAGAAATACCATTTTTAAGTATGAAATTCCACCCCGAATCAAGTCCCCTGATGGATTTTTCAATTTGGGCACAAAATAATTTGGCCTCCCAAGCACACTTTTTTCTGACCCCGGGGTCAGGAGTTTTCCTCCTCTGGGTGCAAGGAGCTTGATTTTTAAAAACAGCAAGAAATACCATTTTTAAGTATGAAATTCCACCCCGAATCAAGTCCCCTGAAGGATTTTTCAATTTGGGCACAAAAAAAATTTGGCCTCCCAAGCACACTTTTTTCTGACCGTGGGGTCAGGAGTTTTCCTCCTCTGGGTGTAAGGAGCTTGATTTTTAAAAACAGCAAGAAATACCATTTTTAAGTATGAAATTCCCCCCCGAATCAAGTCCCCTGAAGGATTTTCCAATTTGGGCACAACAAAAATTTGGCCTCCCAAGCAACCTTTTTTCTCACTGCGGGGTCAGGAGTTTTCCTCCTCTGGGTGCAAATAGCTTGATTTTTAAAAACAGCAAGAAATACCATTTTTAAGTATGAAATTCCACCCCGAATCAAGTCCCCTGAAGGATTTTTCAATTTGGGCACAAAAAAAATTTGGCCTCCCAAGCACACTTTTTTCTGACCGCGGGGTCAGGAGTTTTCCTCCTCTTGGTGCAAAAAGCTTGATTTTTTTAAAATAGCAAGAAATACCATTTTTAAGTATGAAATTCCACCCCGAGTCAAGTCCCCTGAAGGATTTTTCAATTTGGGCACAAAAAAAATTTGGCCTCCCAAGCACACTTTTTTCTGACCCCGGGGTCAGAAGTTTTCCTCCTCTGGGTGCAAGGAGCTTGATTTTTAAAAACAGCAAGAAATACTATTTTTAAGTATGAAATTCCACCCCGAGTCAAGTCGCCTGAAGGATTTTTCAATTTGGGCACAAAAAAAATTTGGCCTCCCAAGCACACTTTTTTCTGACCCCGGGGTCAGGAGTTTTCCTCCTCTGGGTGTAAGGAGCTTGATTTTTAAAAACAGCAAGAAATACCATTTTTAAGTATGAAATTCCACCTCGAATCAAGTCCCCTGAAGGATTTTCCAATTTGGGCACAAAAAAAATTTGGCCTCCCAAGCACACTTTTTTCTGACCCCGGGGTCAGGAGTTTTCCTCCTCTGGGTGCAAAAAGCTTGATTTTTAAAAACAGCAAGAAATACCATTTTTAAGTATGAAATTCCACCCCGAATCAAGTCCCCTGAAGGATTTTTCAATTTGGGCACAAAAAAAATTTGGCCTCCCAAGCACACTTTTTTCTGACCGTGGGGTCAGGAGTTTTCCTCCTCTGGGTGTAAGGAGCTTGATTTTTAAAAACAGCAAGAAATACCATTTTTAAGTATGAAATTCCACCCCGAATCAAGTCCCCTGAAGGATTTTCCAATTTGGGCACAAAAAAAATTTGGCCTCCCAAGCAAACTTTTTTCTGACCCCGGGGTCAGGAGTTTTCCTCCTCTGGGTGCAAATAGCTTGATTTTTAAAAACAGCAAGAAATACCATTTTTAAGTATGAAATTCCACCCCGAATCAAGTCCCTGAAGGATTTTTCAGTTTGGGCACAAAAAAAATTTGGCCTCCCAAGCACACTTTTTTCTGACCGCGGGGTCAGGAGTTTTCCTCCTCTTGGTGCAAAAAGCTTGATTTTTTAAAATAGCAAGAAATACCATTTTTAAGTATGAAATTCCACCCCGAGTCAAGTCCCCTGAAGGATTTTTCAATTTGGGCACAAAAAAAATTTGGCCTCCCAAGCACACTTTTTTCTGACCCCGGGGTCAGAAGTTTTCCTCCTCTGGGTGCAAGGAGCTTGATTTTTAAAAACAGCAAGAAATACCATTTTTAAGTATGAAATTCCACCCCGAATCAAGTCCCCTGAAGGATTTTTCAATTTGGGCACAAAAAAATTTTGGCCTCCCAAGCACACTTTTTTCTGACCCCGGGGTCAGGAGTTTTCCTCCTCTGGGTGCAAGGAGCTTGATTTTTAAAAACAGCAAGAAATACCATTTTTAAGTATGAAATTCCACCCCGAATCAAGTCCCCTGATGGATTTTTCAATTTGGGCACAAAATAATTTGGCCTCCCAAGCACACTTTTTTCTGACCCCGGGGTCAGGAGTTTTCCTCCTCTGGGTGCAAGGAGCTTGATTTTTAAAAACAGCAAGAAATACCATTTTTAAGTATGAAATTCCACCCCGAATCAAGTCCCCTGAAGGATTTTTCAATTTGGGCACAAAAAAAATTTGGCCTCCCAAGCACACTTTTTTCTGACCGTGGGGTCAGGAGTTTTCCTCCTCTGGGTGTAAGGAGCTTGATTTTTAAAAACAGCAAGAAATACCATTTTTAAGTATGAAATTCCCCCCCGAATCAAGTCCCCTGAAGGATTTTCCAATTTGGGCACAACAAAAATTTGGCCTCCCAAGCAACCTTTTTTCTCACTGCGGGGTCAGGAGTTTTCCTCCTCTGGGTGCAAATAGCTTGATTTTTAAAAAGAGCAAGAAATACCATTTTTAAGTATGAAATTCCACCCCGAATCAAGTCCCCTGAAGGATTTTTCAATTTGGGCACAAAAAAAATTTGGCCTCCCAAGCACACTTTTTTCTGACCGCGGGGTCAGGAGTTTTCCTCCTCTTGGTGCAAAAAGCTTGATTTTTTAAAATAGCAAGAAATACCATTTTTAAGTATGAAATTCCACCCCGAGTCAAGTCCCCTGAAGGATTTTTCAATTTGGGCACAAAAAAAATTTGGCCTCCCAAGCACACTTTTTTCTGACCCCGGGGTCAGAAGTTTTCCTCCTCTGGGTGCAAGGAGCTTGATTTTTAAAAACAGCAAGAAATACTATTTTTAAGTATGAAATTCCACCCCGAGTCAAGTCGCCTGAAGGATTTTTCAATTTGGGCACAAAAAAAATTTGGCCTCCCAAGCACACTTTTTTCTGACCCCGGGGTCAGGAGTTTTCCTCCTCTGGGTGTAAGGAGCTTGATTTTTAAAAACAGCAAGAAATACCATTTTTAAGTATGAAATTCCACCTCGAATCAAGTCCCCTGAAGGATTTTCCAATTTGGGCACAAAAAAAATTTGGCCTCCCAAGCACACTTTTTTCTGACCCCGGGGTCAGGAGTTTTCCTCCTCTGGGTGCAAAAAGCTTGATTTTTAAAAACAGCAAGAAATACCATTTTTAAGTATGAAATTCCACCCCGAATCAAGTCCCCTGAAGGATTTTTCAATTTGGGCACAAAAAAAATTTGGCCTCCCAAGCACACTTTTTTCTGACCGTGGGGTCAGGAGTTTTCCTCCTCTGGGTGTAAGGAGCTTGATTTTTAAAAACAGCAAGAAATACCATTTTTAAGTATGAAATTCCACCCCGAATCAAGTCCCCTGAAGGATTTTCCAATTTGGGCACAAAAAAAATTTGGCCTCCCAAGCAAACTTTTTTCTGACCCCGGGGTCAGGAGTTTTCCTCCTCTGGGTGCAAATAGCTTGATTTTTTAAAATAGCAAGAAATACCATTTTTAAGTATGAAATTTCACCCCGAGTCAAGTCCCCTGAAGGATTTTTCAATTTGGGCACAAAAAAAATTTGGCCTCCCAAGCACACTTTTTTCTGACCCCGGGGTCAGAAGTTTTCCTCCTCTGGGTGTAAGGAGCTTGATTTTTAAAAACAACAAGAAATACCATTTTT